>NC_088334.1:23837500-24162500 GCF_036884655.1 Musa acuminata AAA Group | reverse complement strand
GAAGAAGGCCGTTGGGATTACTGACGTCGAGAACGAAGGTACGCTTCGCATCCGCTTGTTCTGCGATGGGTCAGACCCTTGATCGGAGTCATCGCGGAGCCTCTTCGCTGCCATGTCCTGTTGCTCTCTTTGTGGAGGGAAGGGATGGAAGCTGAGGGGTCTCGAATTGGTCTTGGAAGAGCAGGGGCTTATGGATGGAACATGGAGGTCGCAGAGAGGGTGGCCTTGGACTTATATGAACAGCCGCAGTAGAGGCCTGTAGAACTAAAACCATAGGAAAGTACTAGGAAACAGCTGGGAAGGTGAGGGAACAAAGCGCGTTCCCTGCTCCTACAAGAAGGTTGACGTAATGCCTCCGATGTCACTCTCCCGCCAACGGTCAACTACCAAACCTCCTCGGCCCTCTCTTTCCCATGCGCAAGGTATGTCCTTTATGACCATTTACAGTAATCCTTCCTACTCGATCTATTAGTAGTTCTTTCCTCCTCACCATGTTCATTTACTAGATCTGCTCCAATACATGTAAATTGTCACGATTCAATCTGCAATTTTATTGAATTGGAGCTACCAATCTAAAGTGTTCCAAGTCCAAATGAATGATATATACTCACCAAATGCTTAATTCTTACATATAGGGTATCAAATATGTTTTGTGGGATTCAACCATCAAAAGCCTTCTACTGGATGGATGTTTGCAGTTTCTTCTTAAAGAATTACCGAGTGATTTTTCCTTCTCATCTCTTTGAAGAAGGAACCATCATTGCACATGCAGTTTATAATAGACTACTGTTGACTCGAACATAGGCGTGTCTTCATCTGTAACTCTAACTTATGCGGGAGTGACAGTGACGATCTCAACAAAGCAAGGAAACCTAGCTGCATTTGATGTTGAATATTGCACCATATGTTGTTGTTCTTTAAAGCCCAAAACAAGTAGATAGAGACACAGGAGTGCTGACTTCCTTACCAACCCAATATACAAAAGTAACCGAAGCAATTGTCTGTTAAAATCGACTTCCGGAAGAGCACAACAGCCTGCTGAAGAAAGTGATCAAATCTTTATTGCAGCGGATAGCCTCTCTTTCGCGACAAGATGCAGATGCAGATGCTGATGCTTCTACCAAACACGGTTACTTGCAATAGCTTCCGCGTTAAGATAAAGAGAGACGCGTGAACACGTTTGGCAAAGACTTGACTCCCATTACAGCATCGAAGATTTGGAGAATCCTTACGTATTGAGATCATATTGTATTGAGAGAGAGAGAGAGAGAGAGAGTACAACTACCGTAAAGACTAGACCAATAACGCGTCAGGTCTTGTTTGCTTCTTTCATTCTTTTTCTTTAAATCAATGTCTGATGGCTAGACTGAAGCCAATTGATCAGTCTTTTTCCCTGTCTCCGCGTGTGGACTTCCAAAACAATTGACATCGGAAGAGCAAACATAAACAAAAACGAATAAAAAAGAAAGAGGAGAAAATAATAATCGAAAGATAATAGAGAAATTAACATAGGACGAGTAAAAAGGAAGACAATGAAAGAAAAATAATAATAATTATAAGGTTTTACAAAAAATAAATAGATAAATATCATATTTATATTGGTTATAGGAGAACATAACCCAATTTATTGATCTATTTTTTATTGGTACATTACGGTATCTAACCTTGGGATAAGTAATATATATATATATATATATATATATATATATATATATATATATATATATATATATATATATATATCAAATCAAATATATGATTTAATCTTTTCATAAATTTTTTTTCATTAATCTTCAATCAGAATTTATAATCTTTGATTATAGTTATAATTTGAAATTCTTTTCATTTTTTCTATATTTTCTCACTTTAAATATTCCTTAGTAAATTAGGAAACTAAATTAGAGTCATTTTGGATATTGCTATGTGACAATTTATAAAATAAATCATAAACTAATAAAATTTATAAATAATTGATAGACTAAATTCGTCTCATGATCATAATGATACGAAAAGATTGGAAAGATTGGGGGAGGGAATGAATTAGTACCTTAACAAATTTAATCAATTATAAAGTTCGTTCGATAAATTCATATAAAAAATATGATTAACCAAAAATGTGGATAAAGGTTCAAGTAAAATAAATGAGTTAGCAACAACAAATCAAAAGTAAGAGAAGCAATGTGAACATATTTATAATGGTTTGATCTTCCGTTGACTTTCACTATCAATCTTCTTTTCAATGAACAAAGATCAACTTGCTAGTTATAAGTGCCCAGCAAGCCAATCACGTAACTGATGGCACATGTGACTTGACACACAATCTTTTTGTTTATTATTATTTGATATTTTATTATTTTATATTGCTTGTTACATGAATATACTATGATGTCTATGGATTTATGTAATGGGAATCAAATTGTGATGAGATCACGATAATGAGACCAATTCACTTTTAAACACATATCCTAAATAATTCTGGTCATAGATTATTTGAGAGGGACATTAAGATAATCGAACAGACTAGTGTGCTGTATACCCATCCATATGACGGATGCAGCTGGTCTCATAACTGCTCGTGTGAGGATACTAGGGATACAGTGCAAGTGCTCATTGGAGAATGAGTTTACTGATTGATACGCTCATGGAATGTTGGATGGTTAATGATGTCTGTTGTCAAACAACGATTTCATCGTCCTAGTGGTGTATTTGGTCCTTAGACTTGAGACATCAAGGATGTCTTATATGAGTACTCCACTCTTTGATACCGAACTTATAGGTCTGGAGGTTCTAGATTTAGCACAACCGGTCATCGAGGATGATAGCCAACATTACAAGGGCTATTGAGTGTCGATAGAGGATCATTCGCTCTTAGTGTCATGAGAGGAATATCTCATGTGTTCTTGCTTAGACAAATCCCTGGCCAGGGTCATTCAGATTGAGAGAGAAAGAGGTCTCCAAGAGAATCTGATTAGAGTGACACTCATGTAGAAACTGTATGGGCGTGACAACACCATGCCCGCTATACGATTTTTGGGATATTAGATGGATGAGGTGTTGAATCTCGAATTTTGATGATGAAATCAATTAATAAATTATTGATCTAATCCATATGTTGGAGAAGAGTATTGTAGGATTAACTACGATAATAAATAAAGCATAAAGCAGATGTTGGGCCGAAGTCAAAGATAGGACGATACGTCGAAGATTCGAATGATGTGCTAGAAGCTCGTCGAGAGTTTATCGGGAACTAGCCAATAGTTCGTCAAAAGTTCACTGAGAATTCATCGAGAGTTCCCTAAAAGCTTACCGAGAGTTCACTAAAAGTTTGCCAAGACTTCACCTGAAGAATAATTGACATACCAGATAAAGATTGCTTAGTTATTACCTCAATTATTGTAGTTAGAACTTAGATTGAGTTCGGATTGAGAGATAATCCCACTATCTCAATTAAGGATCAATTATGTCCAATTTAGAGCTAGTTTGGGTCAGACTGATGGCCCAAATATTAACCTAGAGCCCAGTCAAGTGGTGGTACCGTCGGACTTGGCAGTGGAACCACTTGAGGCTCAGCCTCCTAAGTGGTCTAGGTGGTGGTACCATCGGTAGTTAATGTTGCCAAGCGATGGTAACATCCTGTCAAGCGATGGTAACGTCAGAGCTCAGTCTCTAAGGCTCTATCAAGCGGTAGTATCGCTAGACTGGGTGGTGGTACCACCTAGTGTTAGAGTGTCAAGCGATAGTACTGCCCAATACTGTCAATGGTACTGCAAGTATTTTAGAAACCCGGGATAAGACACTTTTTAGCTCTAATTTTGAAGTCATTAGGGCTTATAAATACCCCTCTTTTATACATGAAGGTACAATAATGTGTGAACAAAATCTTGAAGAGTTAAGGTGTGAAAGTGTTATAAAAGTGCTAAGTGTCCTCCTCCTCCCTTTCTAAGTCTTATGATCATTCAAGTGAGGTGTGAGGCTTATAAGGGTTGTCTCCTAAACCTATGAAAAGGAGAAAGTGTTGTAAGAGGGTGGTTGGTCTTTGCCCATTAAAGGAAGACCATTAGTGGACGCCAGTGACCTCAATGGAGGAGGAATTGGAAGTGGACATAGGTCACAACAATGAACCATATAAATATGATGTGTTCTTTCCTTACTGCTTACTTTCATTACTTAGCTGCACTCTACATTGTACATTTACTTCAAGTCGACATCTTCTCGATACAATTTCTTTGTTACGTTTCTATCAACTCGGAAAGATTTGGAATTGCAACCATCATATTTATCACTACACTAATTCACACCCCCCCCCCCCCCCCTTGTGTCCTATTGATCCTAACAGTTGGTATCAAAGCAAGGTTACTCTCAATTTAATTTAAAACCCAAGAGAGATAGTTTTTATCGATAATCATAAGGGTGATCCTAACAGTTGGTATCAAAGCAAGGTTACTCTCAATTTAATTTAAAACCCAAGAGAGATAGTTTTTATCGATAATCATAAGGGTCATTCTATCACACGTCCTCTCATGTTCAATGGAATGAATTATACATATTAGAAAACTAGAATGAGGATTTTCTTGATTTCTATGGATTTCGAGTTATAGAATATCATTGAAAACATATTTCAAAAGTCTTTTCTTCCAATGAACGATTGGAATGATTTGGAGATGAAGACTTTCTTTTTGAACGCCAAAGCTATGAATACTTTATTATGTGCTTTTGATAAAAATGAATTCAATCTAGTTTCTATTTATGAAACAGCTTGTGACATTTGGCATATACTTGAAATCACAAACGAAGGCACAAGTAGTAAGAAGTTAAAAATTAATCTTTCGGTTCATAGTTATGAATTATTTCGCATGAAACTAAGTGAGATCATTGGAAACATGTATAACTAGTTTACGGATGTCGTCAATGGTAAAAGAGCACTTGTTAAAAGTTTTTCGAATTTTGAATTTGCTAATAAGATATTACTAGTTATAAGTGCCCTACAAACTAATCATATAAGTGATGACACAAGTGACTTGACATGCAGTCTTTTTGCTTATTAATATTATTATAGGAAAATATAAGGGCGACATCATATGCGTAGTAGAAGAACATAAAAAAAATCTCAAAAAATTCCCAAAGATGTGTTTGTCATTATACGAAGATTGGTACACAAAATCCGTGAAACTTTAAAATGTGTATATGAAATATTATGTTACCTAGGGAGATCGTATATCCTCCTCTCTAGCGGTGATCCATACAACAGAGTTATAACGATGCTCCTCAAAAACTTCAAGCATGTTATTTGAGGAGGAGAAGGGAAGGAGAATAGGAGAGGCAACCCAAAAGGGTCTAGCTTATGAACCATTGGTTCCCTCCTATTTATAGAGGTCCCTTATCAATATAACCCTAATGGATCCAGCTCTATTGGGTATTGGATCTCCATCCAGCTACCCAAGCCTATTCGATTAGTGGATCTCTATCCAATAATCTCTTATTGGCTCTTATTATATCTCATCCAGAGGATCCAATAATTTAGGGACTTATTGGATATCCAATAAAATAGAGGCTCCGACGGATATCTCATATCTGAACCTCTACTCATTGCAACGCCAACCATAAGTGTATGATCCTATAATCCCAATATTGGGCTGGCCATTAGTCATACTAATCAAAACTCCTTCTGATTCAGTGAATTATTATCTCCATAATAATTCACTCCACTCATCGACTATGGATGTACTAGGCCACTACGCCGTAGTCCCCAGATGACACAAAGGAATCCAATCTATTAGACCTATCTATCCTTAGTTATCGTGTACTTATAGTCCCTCATCTATCTAATATCCCATAGATCGTATATCGGGCATGGTGTTGCCAGACCCATATGGTTTCTGCTCGAGTCTCGCTCTAATCGGATTCTCTCAGAGAACTCTTTCTCTCTCAATTCAAATGACCCTGGCTAAGGATTTGTCTGAGCAAGAATATATAAGATATTCCTCTCATGATACCAAGAGTGGTTGATCCTCTATCGATACTCAATAATCCTCGTAAGGTTGGTTACCACTCTTGATGACCAACTGTGCTAGATTTAGAACCTCTAGATCTGTAAGTTTGGTATTAAAGAATAGAGTACTTATACAGGACATCCTTGGTATCTCAAGTCTAAGAACCATATATACCACTAGGACTACTGAATCAATGTTTGACAATAAGGCATCACCAACTATCTAGTATTTCGTAAGCAGATCTATTAGCAAACTCATTCTTCAATGAGCACTTGTACTGTATCATTAGTGTCCCCACATGAGCAGCTATGAGTCCAGTTGCATCTATCATATGAACGAGTATAACCTCTCGAGTAATCTATGATCGGGATTATTTAAGATCTGTGTTTAAAGACGAATCGATCTCATTATCGTGATCTCATCACGATCCAATTCCCATTGCACATATCCGTGGACATCACAATATATTCAAGTAATAGGCAATATATCCATGCACATATCCATGCCATCAGCGGCGGCAGTTGGCCCACGGACACTATGCCCGTGCGCGAGCCCCAACGGGTGGCACTCGCTTGCTGGTGTGGCACCACCCGTAGGCACAACGCCCGCAGTGGTGCCTACTAGGGCTATAGTCACCCGCAAGGGGTAGTATCATCCGTGGTAACAGCACCTGCGAGCAAGTTGCTGCCAAGCAAGGGCGCTCCCGCCCGCAAAGGCCACCGCCGGTAAGGTGGCAGTGGTCGTAGCGCCGCAACACAATATGGGAGTAGTAGGGTTTCGGACAAAAGGTAGTTTTGCTCCTCTGAATTTGAGAAATTTCATATTTTGTCCTTTTGATCAAGTTATGAAAATACCCCTTATAATTCAAAAAATTCTCTATATGTCCCTAATTTCAAAAAACAATAATTAATTAAAATTAATTGATTATTATTATTTTTATTATCTAGTAGTCCTACATGATGATGATGTGTACATATGATGTATGATATGTGGACGGATGATCATGAATCGTATGATGTGTGTGTACTTATGATTATTATTATTGGGACCTATGAGCCTCTATTTTATTTCTCGTTTATCGTCGGGCCTACGTGTCTATAATTAAGTTGTAATCACATGAGGAGATGTATTGGAATGTGAAAGTGATAGCGGGACCCACGAGATGGACGATTGCGATACATGAAGATGCGTTGAGATGCTAACAGAACCGACGAGGACGAGATTGACAATCACAGGGCATAGAGATGCACTACTGCATATATAGATCTTGATGTGAGTGATTAGGCCTATTTGCTCAGACCTAATCATATTAGGCTATGGTCCATGATCATCTGGTTTGATTGTTCATGTGATGTGTGATTGCTTATACATATACTAGATACTAGATATGTATATATATTTGCATGTGATGTAGATATATATTAAATATGTATGTGTGTGACATGTTATAATGACGATACCAAATCAAAATCCTCTCTCTTGATAATATTAAGTCGGTAAACATGAGACAATTAGATTGACCCATGTGGCCTTCCATCATTATAGCCAGGGTCTGATTCTCGGTGTAGGTTGAGTTGGTCGAGTCTCTCGAGGCTCACCTATATCGTGATTCTCTATCTTGCCTATGACATAGAGATGTCACCGGTGACTTGAGGACATGGTATGCTTGGTCGAGTCCCTCGAGGGTATATCATCGAATCAGACTCATCTTGTAATGATGATGTTGACTTAATTGAACATCATAGTTGGTCGAGACCCTCGAGACCATGGTAGTTCCGAAGCCGAACATGACGAGAATCATAAGGAGTTATGATAACACATGGGTATTAGATACCAGTAATGTTTATTATATTTGTAATTCATTGCAGGTACTAGCAAGATCTAGGAGATTAGTGAGAGGCGAGATGGACCTCATGATGGGTAATGGAGCAAAAGTTGCTGTAGTTGCTATTGGCGAGGTCACCCTACATCTGCTCGGTGGAGCTATTATTGCATTGGATGCATGCTATTTTGTTCCTTCTATTATCAAAAATATTATTTCTATTTTATGTTTGATAGTTAGTGGATATAAATTAGTTTTTAAGAATAATGATTGTTCAACTCTCCTTTTAGAGGAACTAGAGAGAGAACCATTGAGCTGCTAGAACTCATATATAGTGATGTATATAGACCCATGTCAACTCATGCTATAGGTGGTTTCTCATCCTTTATTTCTTTTACTGATGATTTCTCAAGGTATGAACATGTGTACCTGATGAAGTATAAGTCATAGGCCTTTCAGAAATTCAGAGAGTATAAGAATGAAGTGGAGAACTAGATTGGAAAGAGTATCAAGACTCTTCGATCAGATCGAGGAGATGAGTACTTGAGTACAGAGTTCACTCAATTCCTCAAGGACCATGAGATTCTATCCCAATTGGCACCTTTTTATACACCTCAACTCAATGGTATATATGAAAGGAGGAATCGTACACTGTTAGACATGATGTAGTCAATGATGAGTTTTGTTGACCTACCCATCTCGCTCTAGGGATATGCCCTAGAGACCGTAACTTACCTTTTGAACAAAGTTCCAACTAAATTGGTAGTGTCTACACTATATAAGATATGAAAATAGAAGAAGCTCGATCTTGTTATTAAGATTTGGGGCTGGCTTGCCCACGTTAAAAGACACAACCCCGATAAGTTAGAATCGAGGTGGAGTTGTGCAAGTTCGTGGGATACCCCAAGGAAACTTGTTGATATTATTTCTATCATCCCGAGGACCAAAAGGTCTTTATAGTCAAGAGAGCGATATTCTTTGAGAATGAACACATTCTTGATGGAGACAGTGGGAGCTTGATAGATTTTAGCGAGATTGTAGAACCTAGCTCAAGCACTACTCCATAGCCCGAGTTTGTTCAAGTACTTAGCACACAAGTTCTGACTTTACGTAGGTCCGACAGAGTATCCCATCCTCTTGAAAGATATGTGGTACATATTAGAGGAGAGGATGTTGAAGATATTGATCCTCAAACCTATGAGGAGGCTATTATGAGTATTGACTCCGGGAAGTGGCAAAAAGCCATGAATTCTGAGATGGATTCTATGTACTCTAACAAAGTTTGGAACTTAGTTGAAGCACCCGAGGGTATTGTACCCATCGATTACAAGTGGATCTTCAAGAAGAAGATTGGAGTAGATGGAAAGGTAGAGACCTATAAAGCAAGGCTAGTGGCTAAAGGGTATTGTCAAGATAAGGTGTTGACTATGACGAAACCTTCTCACCCGTAGCCATGCTAAAATCCATCCAAATTCTATTGGCTATTGCAGCACACTATGATTATGAGATCAAGCAGATGGACGTGAAAATCACATTCTATTGACTATGACGCAGGGCTAACATCAATCAGAAAAGACAAATTGATTAAAGTAGGAGGAATCGGACATTGGGCCGGAGCAAACATGTCAGAAGATTGGATGTCGGGCTGGAGGAACGGTCATCGTATCGACATAAGGCTTCGGGCCACGAATTCGGGTATCGGGCCATGAAGATCAAACATTGCGCTAAGAAGATCGGATGCTGCGAGAAGACAACATACTAATTGGGCAATACACCGAAGGATCGGATAAAGCGCTAGAAGAACCAATGACATGCTAGACAACATAGGATTCGCTTACAATCAATTATGTCTAGATTGAGTTAGTTTAGAGTCTAATTGAATCAGTTTAGAATGTAATTAGATCAACTCAATTAGGGGCCAATAAGGCCCAAAATAGTGTTGTTTTGGGCCAAGAGAAAGGCCCATTCAATGACCCAAGTTTGGGATATGTTGGGCCAAGTGAAAGGCCCAAATAGTGACCAAACTACTAGTCATAGGTGCCCAACAAGCCAATCACGTGAGTGATGTGTTAGAATCAAGAGCACTAAGAGGAGGGGGGGGGGGGGGGGGTGAATTAGTGCAGCGGAAAACTTTCGACGATTTGAAATGACGTTCGTACGTTGAAATCCGATTCTGATGTAAAAGTCGTTTCGTGCAGATAATAACTTTGAAAGCTTATGGAAACGTATTTGAAGTAAAGTAAGGAAGGCAGTTTGCAGTTAAGATAAATAGCACAAAGGAAATGCAAACCAGATTTTAGAAAGGTTCGGTCAAACATGACCTACATCCACTTTCGGCTTCCTCCTTCGACGAGGTCATCGTCGTCCACCAGAAGCCTTTCTTCAATAGGTGAAGGCCAACCACCCTTTTACAGTTTCACTCCTTTTGATGGGCTTAGGAGACACCCTTACAGAATTTTCACTCCTCTCTTAAATGATCGAAACTTAGAAGAAAAGAGGGAGGAGAACTTTTAGCTTATACAACACTTTTGAGCTCTAAAAATCACAGAGTAAGATTGGATTCTCGGTGCCTTTCGGTTATCCTTTCATGCAGAAAGAGTGAGGTTTATATAGGCTCCAATCAATTTGAATTTGGAGCTGAAAAGTGTCATCTCCTAGTTTTTCGGGGTCCTGGCGATACTACCACCATAACTGGGTGGTACTACTGCCTAACACCATTCGGAGACCGAGCTTAGGTGGTACCATTGCTTGATAGGGGTGGTACCACCACCTGACTTCACTCAGAGATCGAGCTCTGGTAGTACCACCACCTGATAGGGGTGGTACCATCGTCTAGAATTCTTGGGAGACCAAGTCTCCTGGGCGGTGCCACCGCCGGCTAGGAATTCTAGGTCCGAATGGGCTGATCCATTTGGCCCAATTGCCCCCAGATTAAGTTAATGGGATCACCTCCCATTCCTAACTTAATCTACATGCTAACTACGATATTTAAGACATTAATACTGCAACTTGCTCCGGTGCGTCAATCGCTTCTTCCGGCGAGCTTCCGGTGAACTTCCGGCGAACATCCGACGAACCCTCGGCAATGCTACTGCGGACTTCCGGCAAACTCCTGGACTTGCGATGATCCGCTTGGTGAGTTCCGACGAGCTTCTTTGGCAAGCTCTTGGACTTCTCGGATTTGTTCCCGCAGAACCTTCGACGATCGTCCGGACTTCCGTCGAACTCTCGAACCCCCAACGTGATCATGGTCTTGACTCCGACGCAACTCCTGCTGCATGTCTTACTTCCATTGTAGTTAATCCTGCACATGTAAAACAAACTTCAATCTAGACAATTAATACTAAGCATTAATCAAGTTGTTCGGCATGTCATTGGTCCCTCGACGCTTCGTCCGATTCTTCGACGCATCATCCTCTCCTGCGGCCTATTACCCAATCGGTCAGTTGACTCCACAACTCCGATATCCTTGGTATAATACCCGCTCTTCTTGGCCTGATGCTCGAATCCATGGCCTGAAGCCTTCTATCGATACGCCGACCGATCCACCGGCCCGACGTCCAATCTTCTGACATGTTCCTCTAGCCCAACATGATTTTTCCTACTTTAATTATCTCATCCTGATCGAATCATCTTACATCACTCAAAATGCAGATTAAAATATAAACATAATTATCAATTGGTTTCATCATCAAAATACGAGATTCAACATGATGGCACGTGTGACTTGACATAGAATCTTTTTGCTTATTCAATTTTAACATTTATCACTTTATATTGACTATTGCATATATGCATGTATATATTGTGATATCCTTGGATCTGTGCAATGGAAATCAGATCGTGATGAGATTACGATAATGAGACCGATTCGCCTTTAAACACAGATCCTAAATAATCCTGGTCATAGGTTACTTGAGAGGGACATCGAGATAACCGGACAGACTTGTGTGCTATATATTCGTCCATATGATGGATGCAGCTGGTCTCATAGTTGCTCATGTGGGGACACTAGGGATACAGTACGGGTGCTTATTGGAGAATGAGTTCACTGATTGATCTGTTTGCTGAATGTTGGATGGTTGATGATGCCTTATTTTCAGACAATGATTTTGTAGTCCTAGTGGTATATCTGGTTATTAAACTTGAGACACCAAGGATGTCCTATATGAGTACTCCATTCTTTGATACCAGACTTATAGGTTTAGATGTCCCAGATCTAGTACAACCGATCATTGAGAGGGCTATTGAGTATTGAGTATCAATAGAGGATCATCCACTCTCGGTGTCACGAGAGGAATATCTCATGTGTTTTTACTTAGACAAATCCCTAGCCAGGGTCATTCGGATTGAGAAAAAAAGAGTTCTTCAAGAGAATCCGATTAGAGCGAGACTCGAGTAGAAACCATATGAGTCTGACAGCATCATACCCGGTATACGATTTCTAGGATATTGGATGGATGAGGGACTATAGGTACACGGTAACTAAGGACAGACAGGTCCAATAGATTGGATTCTCCTATATCGTCTGGGGACTACGACGTAGTGGCCTAGTACGTCCATAGTCGATGAGTCGAGTGAATTATTATGGAGATAATAATTCACTGAGCCAGAAGGAGTTCTAATAGGTATGACTCATGACCAGCTTGATATTGGGCCTAGAGGGTCACACACATGGTAGGTACTACGATAAGTAGAGGTACAAATATGAGATATCCGTTAGAGCCCCTATCTTATTGAATATCCAATAAGCCCCTGAATTATTGGATCCAATGGATGAGATCCAATAAGAGCCCATAAGAGATTATTGGATAGAGATCCACTAATCTAATAGGCTTGGGTAGTTGGATGCAGATCCAATACCCAATAGGGGAGGATCCATTAGGGTTTGACGGGAGACCTCTATAAATAAGAGGGATTCAGTGGTTCAAAGGATAGAGCCTTTGCTTGCCTCTCCTATTCTCCTCCTCCTCTCCACCTTATAGTAGATCTAGAGTTTTAAGGAGCATCGTCGCAGCCTTGCTTTGTGGATCACCACTAGAGAGGAGGATGGTTGACCTCCTTCACTCTCTTCTAGAGATCTGCAAGGAATCAGGGATATACGATCTCCCTAGGTAATACAATTTATTTTATACGAAGTTTGTTTCACGGATTTTTGTGCATCAATCTTCGCACAATGATGAACATTTCTTTGGGAATAGGGGATTTTATTTTTTGTTCTTCCGTTGTGCATGTGTTGTCGCCCCTAGGATTTACTAACAGTAGTATCAGAGCCAGGTTGTTCATGTGATAGATTGGTTTTGAACTACGTGTATTATGTTTTGGAGAAGCTTTTGGCGTCATGATCGTTGACGCAAAAGCAAGAGAAAGGGCAGCAATAGTTATTGCCCTCGATTTACGTGCATATAATCGCCACCTACAATGGCATCGTAGGCGCTACGCCTGCAGGCTTGCGACCGCCCCACAAGGGCAAGCGAGGCACCCACAAGGGCACCCACCCATAGGTAGGGGCGGCACAACTATGCCCCCTACTGCACAGGCCGTCGTCGGTAGGGTGGCGACGGCGATGGCAACCGCAAGGGAGAGGGGTTAGTGTTTTTGGGCAAAAGATAGTTTTGCCCCTTAGAATTTCAGAAATTCTAGTTCTATCTTTTGTTTAAATTATGAAAATACCCCTCAAAATTTAGAAAATTCCCTGTATGTCCCTGATTTCAAAAAATATTAATTAGTTAAAAGGTTTAATTGATTATTATTTTATTATTACCTAGTAGTCCTACATGATGATGATTTATACATATGATGTATGATGTGTGGACGGATGATCATGGACCGTGTGATGTGTGTACTTGTGATTATTATTATTGGGGCATGCGAGCCTTCATTATATTTCTCATTTATTATCGGGCCTGCATGCCTATGATTAAGTTGTAATCACACGAGAAGGCGCAGCGGGAGCGTGGATGCGATAGCGGGACTCACGAGATGGATGATTACGATGCATGGAGATGCTGACGGAACTAACGAGGATGAGATGGATGATCACAGGGCATGGAGATGCACCGCTACACATATAGATCTTGATGTGAGTGATTAGGCCTACTGGCTCGGGTTTGATTACATTAGGCTGTGGTCCATGATCATCTGGTGTGATGACAGAATTAACCTTAACTCCCGGAGTTTAAACAAATTCTCCCTATCAATATGTCATATTGATAGAATGCTTGGATTCAAAAATCCAAGCAATATGTTATCATAAACTTATGCATAACATCATCATACTTCTCCCCATTTGTCATCAACAAAAAGGAGAAGTATAACTATCAAGTGTTTAAGATATACAAGTTCAAGTCATTGCATAATAAACATAATTTCCAGTTTTATCATTATGCAAGCTAACAATCTTTGGTAATGTTCAAGATAGCATTTTCTTCTCTTTTGAGAAGTGTTATTTTTTGCTTCCTTTGCAAAACTCAAGCTAACAAAATTTTACATCATTTTACAACATGAAAGTTAGCAATTTGGCGAGTGTTACTTCATTTGAAGTATAGAGGTTAACAAGTTTTTGAAAAGGAATGCAAGATAGCAAGCTAGCAAGATAGCAATGCATCATTTTAGAATATGCAAGTTAGCAAATTTTGCTAGATGTGTAAGTTAGCACTTCTTTCTCTATGCAATTTGTAAGCTAGCAAAGTTTTGCTTCCTTTGCAATGTTTGAGCTAGCAATATTTCTCCCCCTTTATCATTATTAAAAAGAAGGAAAGAATACAATGTTGTAATTCCTTTTCCCTTTACATGAATTTTCAAATCATGACAAAGTTGAAGTATTTATCTTTTTTCAATATGTTTGTGCATCATAATAGTTTCAAATTAAAACATACACAATTTTAAAATCTTATATTTCATCCTTACTTTATGTATGATACTAATAATATATCAATCATCATATCATACAAGATACTCAAGCATTCATAATACATCATTTTAGCAACAAATCATAGCATTTTAAATCATGATAGTATCTAAATATCAAATTACATTACATCGTATCATGATCATAACTTCTCATTTATACTTTATACATATTTTTATTTCAACACATTCATTTCATCTCATCAAGAAAAATTAATTAGGTGATGAATACAAGGAGTTATATAAAAATAAATCATATCATGAGAGATAAGATCATGTAAATACCAAAAGACATTATTCATATATTAAATCTCTTCTTAAATAAAATAAAATAAAAAATTGTAGGAGATTAAAAACAAATCTCAAGTAATAAATCCAATAACTCACAAGAAAAATCATGATTCATTTAAAAAAATCTCCTTTTAAGAAAATATCAAGTAGAATCGTAGGAGAATGATTAATAAAAAATCTTGATTCATAATAAATCTTAATTTATAAATATCAACGAATCAAGATCATGATTTGGATAAAAAAAATATTCAAATTTAAATCATCAAATTAATTTCATGGTTCACAAAATTCATAACATAAATAGATTCATTATGTTAATTCCAATGATAATATATTTTCTTTTTTATGTGTTTCATTTTAAGTGATTGATTTCATATAAGTATGCTCAAATTTTTCGTATGAAAACCATACATCATAGTTTAAAATCGAAAGAGCAAATATCATCATGAATATCACCATAAATCACCTAAAAATAATCATTAGTTCAAATCATCATGCATAATTAAATATAAAATCATTAAGCATGATTATTTCATATAAGCATGCCTTTTTCATTTATGTCAAATCAAAACATGCATCATTTTTAAAACCGAAAAAGCCACCTTCATCGTGGTAAAAATCGATAATTCATAAATCGCAAGAATCATCATACATAATTTAGAAGGATAAACTCATTAAGCATGATTTCAAATCATCATTACATTATTTCATCAAGCATGAATTCATTAGACATAAATCATCTTCAATCAAAATCATGAAATCATCAAGATACACATTATTTCTTCTTGAAAAGCATATATAGGAGGATTATCATTACTTTTAAATCTAATATTTTATTTCTTTATCTTAAAACATGTAATTTTTATGATCATTACTAGAAGGATAAGCATGATTCCTAATTTTTATATTTTCATTATATTATTAAACATGTAATTTTTAAGAAAAATAATTTATGTAAAGCATCATGTAATTTTGAAATAAATTAAAGAAATTTTGGTTACCTAATCGTCGAAAGCCGTTGAGGCATAGTTTGCCACCTTGCCTTTGTTGATTTTTTCTTCATCTTCGGAGGAGCTCGATTCATCCCAAAGTGCTTCCTTCTTCTTGCGTTCATAGCAAATAGTTGCGTTCTTTTTGTTCTTTAATTTTTGTTTCATGAACTTTTTAAATTTCATAGCGAGGAGTTCAAGTTCACCATCACTTGAGCTTATGCTCGAGTGGTCTTCGATTGTTCTAAATTCGAAATCCTTCCTGTTCTTTGGAAGGTTGTTCTCAAGTTCGTTTTGTGTCGTATTGATCATTTTGTAGGTCATTAAAGACCCAATTAGTTCTTCAAATGAAAAATTATTAATATCTTTTACCTCTTGTATTGCGGTTACTTTTGGATCCCAACTCGTATTAAGAGAACGTAAAATTTTGTTTACAAGTTCAAAATTTGAAAAACTTTTACCAAGTGCTTTTAAACCATTGATGACATCCGTAAAATGGGTGTACATATCTCCAATGGTTTTGCTTGGTTTCATATGAAAAAGTTTAAAATCATACATTAAAAGATTGATCTTCGAATCTTTTACTCCATTTGTGCCTTCGTGTGTGATTTCGAGTGTGTGCCATATATGGAAAGCCGTTTCGCAAGTAGAAATCTGATTAAACTCAATTTTATCTAAAGTACAAAACAAAGCATTCATAGCTTTCACATTTAAAGAAAAAGTCTTCTTCTCCAAATCATTCCAATGGTTTATTGGAAGAGAAGACCTTTGAAATCCATTTTCGATAATATTCCATAAATCGAGATTCAACGAAAGTAATAAAACTCTCATTCAAGTTTTTCAATATGTGTAGTCCGTACCATTGAACAAGGAAGACGAATAATAGAGTGACCCTCTTGAAAACCGAAAAGAGTCATTTCTCTTGGATGTTAAACTAAATAAGAAATTACGAGGCTCTGATACTAACTGTTAGGAACGAGTCAACACTAGGGGGGGGGTGGTGAATTAGTGCAGCGGTAAAAACGTTGGTTTTGAAATTTCTTTATTTCGTATACTAAAATCGATTTCGGAAACTTGAAAGAGTATGCGAGTGTAGGCATAGTAAAAGTACAGTAAGGAGGAGAGGCAGTTTGCTTATAAAAGTAAATTGCTCAAAGTAAAGACAAACCGAATTTTTATAGTGGTTCGGTCGTCGTGACCTACATCTATTCTATCGATTCCTCTTCCGTCGAGGCCATCGGCATCCACTATCAATCTTCCTTTAATAGGCAAAGATCAACCTCCTTCTTACACCCCTCTTCTCCTTTTCATAGGTTTAGGAGAGAATCTTTATAAGCACTCACTCCTCTCTCAAACTATTCTAACACTTAGACTAGGCAGTGGTACCGCCCAGGGTGCTAGGCGGTGGCATAACCCTTGTCAAGCGGTGGTACCATCCAGTGCAGTGTTAGTGTCAGACTAACACTGGTGGTGGTACCACCCAGCACAAGCGGTGATACTGCCTGTACTCGGGAAACCCAAGATGAGACTTTTTTAGGCTCCAAGTTTGAATCAACTTGAAGCCTATAAATACCCCTATCATCCCTAGTTAACTTACATAAGCATAGAGAATTTAAAAAGGGAAAAATATTGTTGTAATCTCTTGTGAGAATCCTTCTCAAAGCTCACCAGAGGAAACTAGAATTATTTTACTTAGAATATGTCTTAGGAATTGTAGTTAGCACATAATTGGAGTTGGGATTTGGAGGTAATCCCATCAACTTTGTTAAGGGACAATTGGGCCCTAAGTTGGGCTAGTTTGGGCTAGATTCAAGGCCTAACTAGGATGCTAAAAGCCTGGTCGACGGTGGCATCGCCTCGAGAACAACACCCTAGGAATTTTGGGCGGTGGTACCGAACTTCCGACGATCTCTCGACAATGTTTTGGCTGACTTCCGGTAAGCTCCTAAACTTTACAATGATCTTCTTGGCGAGTTCTAATGAGTTTCTTTGGCAAACTCTAGGACTTCTCGATCAATTCCGGTAGGACTTCCGATGAATGTCCGAACTTTCGATGAACTCTCGAACTCCCAACGAAATCGCGTTCTTGACTCCAGGACTTCATTTTGCTTTATGTCTTGCTATCGTAGTTAATCCTGCATATATAAAAATACACTTTGATTTAGACAATTATTACTAAGCATGAATCATGTCGTCCGGCATGTCATTGGTTCATCGATGCTTCGTCCGATTCTTCGGCGCATCGTCCTCTCTTGCGGCCTATTGCCCAATCAGCTAGTTGACCTCCGCAACTCTGATATCCTTGGTGTTAAATCTCATATTTTAATAATAAAACCAATTGATATGTCTTTATATTTTAATATATATTTTGAGTAACATAGGATGCTTCGATTAGGATGAGACAATTAAAGCAGGAAGAATCATGTTATACCAGGGGAAAACATGTCAGAAGATTGGACGTCGGGCCGGTGGATCGGTCGACGTATCGACAGAAGGCTTCGGATCGTGGATTCGGGCATCAGGCCAAGAAGAGCAGATATTGCACCAAGGATATCAGAGTTGCGGAGTCAATTGACCGATTGAGCAATAGACTACAAGAGAGGACGATCCATTGAAGAATATCATACATTGAATTATTATCTGAATTACTTTTGTCACTTAGTTCTTCCTCATGATGTGACCATTTAGTGTAATGGGTGATTATCCTATTCACTGCTAGATCAGTATCAACCTCATCACCGGTCTTAAATGTAATATTATTATATTTCCAACCATTTGTAAATGCAAAATTTAAAAAAAATTTATACTCCTTTATACTCGGGCTCATTCTATCTCGTATTTGCATTCAACTTTTATCGATCATTATATCTACAATCAAATACAATCATATGATCCTACGATCAAAAAAATCAAAATAATATAATATAAACATATTGGATGGATACATCTTAATGATGAAAAATAATCTTGGCTAAACGAGAAGCTCTAATATGAATCTCATATAGGAGTAACAAGGAGGAATAGATAGAAACAATGAAGAGGAAGATAATAAATAAATAAAAGGGATACTCTCTAGTTCAAAGAAAAGACTCATGATCAAGGTCTTGTACTACTACTCACACATAAGATAGAAACATAACTCAATTCATTGATGTATTATTAGTTAACGCATTAGAAAGTTTGTAACCCCTTTTATAGACTTGCTTATGGACTTTCGAATCATTTTTTGTGATCTCGCACTACTCACACATAAGATAGAAACATAACTCAATTCATTGATGTATTTATAGTTGACGCATTACGATGTTTGTAACCGTTTTTATGGACTTAATTATATAAAAATAAATAAAAAAATAAAAAAATTCATAAGTATATCAAATCAAATATATGATTTAATCTTTCCTTCAAGGAAGATATTTTTTTTTATCAAGACAATATGATTGATAAGCTTAATCAATCATGAGCCTTTCTCGTACAGATTAATCTTCATAAAATCTTTCATTAGAATTTTTAATATTTAATCACAATTTATTTTGATTTTGATTTTGATTTTATTTATTTATTTGAGTAAACTAGAAAAGTATATTAAAATTATGATGGATGTTGTCATGTGACAACTTATGACATATACAAAATAACCCTCAACTAATTAAATTTATTTAAATAAATGATAAGGGTAGACTGATCCCGCATCTCAAGTTTATGATCAAATAGATTGGGTTGATTATTGATGCAGTTTTCGGAAATAAAATACTTGTTGTTATCTGCAGTACTTATCTGGAGCGGAGCAGACTGATATGTGCAAGCTTGGATGCTATCGTCTGAAGTCAGTGAACCTGCAGAAGAATAAGAAATGTCAGAAGGTAGTCAATTAGTTGGATCAAATTTCTTTATTCCTCGAACGCCATTCATACTTTATTCGCCATGATCAGGATAGCTCTACGGAATCATCACACACTTACCTGTTGGTATCATAAACTCTTCTTGATGGAGCCTCGAGCACTTCACGTGTCTTCTGGTCTCAGCGGTCCATTAGCGTTGTGTTCTACTGTGATATATTTACACAGCTACTGTGGTTTCAATTTATTATGAGCCTCCTATTGGCCCATTATGACATGGATTCCTACCCGTGGCAAAGGGTCGTGCTTGGGTCCCACGGGGATCCGTCGTCTCCTCCGATCAGAGTACCCTACATTAGTTGAGCCTTTTGGATTTAAAGCCTTTTGTAGTCTTTTACCAGACTTACAAAACCAAGCCGGAACGGAACGATCCGTTTCTTTTGGGCTGGTTCATTGAAAAGATCGGTCGGATGAAGTGAGTGATCTAAGGAGACACCGGTCCTCGTGTCGATTGTCAACTGCCATGGCAGACTCTGTGTCTTAATTGAAGTGCAAGTTCGTATGTTTGTCATCCGATCCTAATCAATTGAGATATAAAAAATAATAATTTTTTTATATGAATAAATAATAGTAGATCATAATATATAACGAAATTAAATAGAATCATAATCAAATAAAATATTAAGATATATATGGAAAACTCCTTCAATGTAAAGGATAAAAATCATAAGACAAACTAGAGATAATTCATTATAATAATAATAAATATATAAATCTCAATCTTTTGTCCAAAACCCTAGCAATAATCATAAGAGAATAACTAGGATACAAGGATCACGTCACTGTGCACAATATCTAAATCCTCCCTAATTCTCCCCAAGTAATCAAAGTAAGAATTTACTATAGATCTGATCTAACCTGAGATGAAAACACTGCTAGATGATTTAAAATAGTCTCTTTGTGTTGTCCTTGTCTTCTTCACTTCCTTTCTCTTCCTTTTCTACCTTGTTCTCCTCCTTTTTTTTTTTGAAATCCCATGGTTGTCAAAAACTACCTAATTGCTATCTTTTTCTATCTCTTTTTATAGTCATCATACTCCTCTCTAATATAAATTAAGGTTAGATTAAGAAGAGTGAACTATGAGTTCACCTTGAACTGAATGTGAGTGTGAGCCCAACATTCACCAATAAATGTAAATCATTAGTGTGTTGGTAAAGAAGCTTCCCTACACTAACAAGCACCCCAAAAGGAATGTCTCACGTATATCGATGCATCTACTTCCACTTGTTAAGTTAAAACGTTGCTCAACGTATTTGTTTTCCAATCTAATCAACTATATAAGTTTTCGATTCTTCTCTCGTTCAATTTGAACGATTATCGTTTCTAAGTACATCTAACATGTTATATTTTAAAGTTTTAATGCATTACTTTACTAATCTAAACCGAGGTTGATATATATTGATAGATATCAATCTGATTCAATAAGGATTTATATATACAAAAAATTTGACGTGAGTGAATGAGAGGCTCTAATGCAAACTCGAGAGGTTACTTATAAGAAAATTAAGATGAAATGAGATACTCGACAAGATTTTTTGACGCTCTATATATTTAGTAGTTCTAAGATGAAGATTAAAATTTTGAATAAACAATAACTGACCTTTATTATAGTGGCCCAAAAGATTTTTTATGATGAGAAGGTGTGCAGATAAAAAATATAACTTCTTTTTTATCCTTAGCATTTTATTTTAGTTTTAGTAGGATTAAATGAAGATTGTTTGTCCTGTATTAACTACTTGTGATTTTTTTGTTATTTGGTTTCTTAGTCAGTTGAATAACTAAATATTTATTAGTAAAATATATGAGACAGAAAAAAATTATTCCACTCCTCCAAGTATATTATTTTAAGCTTGGCTTTTGAATCAAATTATCTCAATTATTCCACTCAATATAATCTTTCTTAATCCAAACACTGTTGTGAGACAGATGAATCTATATAAATTTATTTTTGTAAATACAAGAAATTATAAGTTAGATTTTTTTAAAAAACAACATGAAAGACTCATCTATATAAAATAACTTTGGCCAACTCCAAAGCATTTTCCATATAGAAACGGAAATAAGAAACATAAGACAAAGGAACAATTAATATAATATACATGTGAGTGCTTGAGTGATATTTGGGATGCAACACATGGCGACAGATATAGCACCGGTGGATTTTAGAATAAAAAAATTTAGTCGTTGAGAGTGAGCCATTCATAAGTTGAAATTAATGGAGGATAACATCTCAGAGGATCAGAGGCGACAGAGGTCATCATCACTGAGCCTCGGCAGCCACGGTCCCCCCGATTGCAACCAACATGGGATTGCTCATCTACTGTGAGCTCCATTATGGCAAAAGCTGAGAGCCTCTGTAAAGTGCCCATTGGCAACAGTGATGCCACTGCCCGGATGAATGGAGACTTTTGGCTTCTTGTTGCTGGAAGCTTTGTTCTGTTCTCGATGCCATACCTAACAATGCCAAATGTTCTTTCCACTTGATCCTCTTTCATTGGTAATACATAATGTTTCTTTCACTTGATTTTCTCTCATTGGTAATACGTGATAATGATGTTCATCAGCGAATGTTCCTCTTTTGGCATTCATCATATGACCCAATCCGATTCTTCTTAAAATGATGTCTTGAAAATATTCTTTTGCTCTCAAGATTCTTAAAATGATGTCTTGAAAATATTTATTGGTATGTTCGATACAATATGAAATGTAATTACAAAGTATTTTTGATATAGTAAATTTAATGACTATTTATACATGTTAGTAGAGAGAATTTTTCTCAATTAGTCAATGAGATTTTCCCATACAGTTAAAGAAATCTTATCTGCTATCATTTTCCCGCAAGATTGAGCTTCTATCAAGGATGTCGATCTTAGATCAATACAATAAAAATAGTCTACGAATGAGAGGTTTTGTAAGTGAATCTACTACTTTATCAACCGTATGTACGTGAGAAACATTTAGTTGATGTTTAACAACTTGATCTCGCAGAAGTAGAAGTTGATAACAATATGTTTCATATGAGAGTAGAACGTTGAATTGACACATAAGTAGATAGCTCCAACTTTATCACAATATATTGTAGGAGTAATGATAGAGTTGACGTTGAGTTCTTTAAGTAGATTTGTGACCTAATTGAGTTCAGCAGCGGTGGTGGTGATGGCACGGTATTCAGCTTCAGTTGTAGACTATGCGACTATCTTTTATTTTTTAGAACTCCAACTGATTGGATTAGCTCCAAGGAAGATAATATACCTTGACATGGATGTTATATCATTAAAGTTTCTTACCCAATCAGCATCAACAAAAGCATCGAGATGGAGTAGAGCGTTTTTATGAAGAAAAATGTCATGATTGAGGGTCCCTTTAAGATACTGCAAAATTCATTTAACCGCAGACCAATGCGTAGTAGATGGCCGATACATGAATTGTGATAATTTATTGAGATGTCTGGACAGGTAAGAGCCAAGTACTATATAGAGTCAAGTACTTATCGATATTTAGTAGAATCCGTAGCAGGGCTTTTGTCATATAATTTAAGTGATTCACTAGTAGAGAGGGTAGTTGTAATCTCTTTTGCATCCTGCATATTTGTCTTTGATAATAATTCTTAAATATACTTTCTTTCTGATAGGAATAGACCTGAAGATGTAAATGTTGCTTTCACTCCTAGAAAGTAACTCAAGGTTCCTAGATCTTTGAGGGAGAATCGATCGGCCAATTACTTTAGGAATGCCTGAGTCTCTAAGGGATCATTGCTCATGACAATAATATCATCCATATACACCAAAAGATATATTGTGCCTCCATTGTGTTATCGTAGGAATAACGAGGTATCATACTTAGAATTAATGAAGCCAATTGATGTAAAAAATGAGCCAAGTTCAGTATACCAAACTCTTAGAGCTTAATGAAGTCTATAAATAACTTTTTGTAGTTTACAAACATGTCTCGGATCCTGAGGATGAACGAAATCAGGAGATTGTTATATAAAGACATCTTTAGTCAGAGGCCCTTGTATAAAAACATTGTTAACATCTAGTTATCGTAGGTGCTAACCTTTTAAGATGGTCAAACTCAGGATAAGTCAGATTGTTGTGAGTATAATAATGAGATTGAATATCTCTGTGAAATCGACACCAGGTTGTTGATGAAACCCTTTGGCGACTAGACGTATTTTATATCTAGCAACGGATCAATTTGGGTTTTGCTTAATTTGAAAGACCCATTTGCACCCGGTGACATTTTGCGTATGATGAAAGGATACTATAATCTATGTAGAGTTATGGAGGAGAACATCATATTCTTAACACATAACTTTATGCCAGTGAGGCTATTTTTGAGCTTGAGTAATTGTAGTTGGTTCACTGGTCTTAGGGGAGGAGTTTGTTATAGCATATAGGTCAAGAACTTGACATGATTTGAAAATATTACTTTTGGAGCGTGTTGTCACTAGATATCTAAGGGCTATGAAAGTGGTAGGTTATTGTTGGTATATCTAGTGGTCAGTTATTGACATGGGTCAGGTCAGCCTGCGACACTTCAATGTCACTAAGTCTAGGAGAAGGTAAAGCCAGTGGCGGTGTTATTGAGGGTATTGCTTCAGCAGTAGGAAAAATTTAGAAGGAAGGGAATGGAGAAATAATAGAGGGAGTGAGAAGCCATTGAACTAGAGTAATAGTGGTGTGCGGATCCTGAGGGTAAGGATTGGATAGTGTCATGGGAGGTTCGTGTGACGAGATTGGAGGGATACTCCAGTGATGTATGTTTGTCGGAGTAGCCTGCACGGTATGATGGTTTTGAAAAGGAAAGATAGACTCCACAAAAATAACATGACATAATATAAAGACTTTTTTGAGTTTGGAGTTCATAGCATCGGGAAGCGTTATATTTAAGAGAGTATTATATAAAAGTGCAAAGTTTAGATCGTGGTGTCAACTTATATGAGGTATAAGGATGTAGCCATGGATAATGTAAATAGCCAAAGACTTTGAGTTTCTGAAGGTTTCGAAGCTTGTGGAATAGTTTTCAAATAGTAACTAGTATTGTAGGATTAGAGTGAGCATATATTAATGAGATAGACTACGATTTGAAAAGCTATTGACCAAAAGGTTGAAGGCATGGATGCTTGATGTAGAAGTGAGAGATTAGTTTCAACTATATGCCGATGTTTACGTTCGGTAGAGCCAACTAATTAGGGAGTATGTGGAGGTGACTTGAGGTGTTGTATACCACAAGTTGAGAGGCAAGATATGAGGGCTTGATATTCGCCTCTGCCATTAGAGTAAACTATTTTAATAAAATATTAAAAGAAATTATCGACCAACTTTCTAAAGTTGGGAAAGATTGTTGAAACATCATATTTATGGTGGAGATGATAGAACCATGTGTACTTAGTGAAATAGTCTATAAAAATGACATAAAATCTGAACTTATCAAAAGAAGGGGTTGGGGTAGGGCCCCAAATATCTATATAAATAATTTTAAATAGTTTAGAATAAGATATAAAGGATGTTTCAAAAGGTAGTCTATGACTTTTATTAATAAGACAAGTATTATAATGAGTGATAGTGCTACTAGTTTTAAAAGTAGGAAGAGAATAACGAGAAAGTAATTTTTGCTAGATAAAGGATGAGGGGTGACTAAGACGATGATACCACACATCAACTGAAGCTACAACTTAAAGTGAACAGTAGGTTGGGTAATTTGCAAAGCTGATGGCTACTTATAAATGTTATCTTTATTCAAGCCTTGGACTAAAGATGCTCCTATGCTCAAATCCTTAACAAAAAAAAAGTTAGGAAAGAATTAAATTGAGGCATTATTTTGTTTACAGAATTAAGAAACGAAAATGAGATTTCATTTATTGTGAGGTGCATACAAAACATCATCGAGTGTACAAGTTGTGGTAAGGAAATTAAGTATTGTAGAACTAGTATGAGTAATATGAATTCTTTTACCGTCACCGATGATGATATCTTCATTTTTGTCATAGTTATTGTGGATGGACAAGTTCTGAAGATTAGATATAATATGATGAGAGGCGCTAGAGTCTACAATCTAATTAGGTTGGCTAGTAGTCGGAGTAGTCATGAGATTTGCTTGAGACCATCATGATGGAGCAAGGAGTCTGGGTTGAGACCGACAGACTTTCGCGGAGTCTCCAACTTTGTCACACAATTGGCAGATGACTCTTTATTGGCTAGTGAGGTCAGGATGCCAGGGTTGATGATTGTGGAAGTTGCCACCTTGATAGTGATGATTAAAGTGTTGATGATGTGGAGGAGGGAGATTTCGTTTGGGACCTATAGGTTTAGGAGGCAGCGTAGCCAAACCTTTGTTGACATGCTTATTATATTGGTTGCTCTTTCTCTTGGATTTTTGATTAACCTGAGCCGTGATAGTTGGTTCGGGCAACCTGTCATCGCACTTCAAATATTTTTCATAGTCAGTTAACTTGTCATAGAGTTCTTCAAATGATATTGGTGAGTCACGTATCCGAATTACTACTACTAGTTCTTTGTACTCGCTTCCTAGGCCATTAAGGATATGGATTAAGATTTCTTCATCACTAAGGGAATGACTTTTCAAAGTCAAGTCATCGATGATAACTTTGATATTTTGTAAATAATCAGTAATAGTACTTCCCTCTTATTTCGTTTTCATCAGATTAGATAGAAGTCCAAGTATACAAGTTTGAGGGCAATTTGCCAATGTGGTTTGGAACTTGTTCTATGCTTCTACAGTAGTCATACATAAAGATATCAGTAGGGCAACGAACACAGTGATTGAGGCATGAATAGTTAGGAGGATGAGGTGATCTTGATGTAACCATAGTTTGTGGGTTGGATTTTGCTAGTCATAGGTGCCCAGCAAGCTAATCACGTGAGTAATGGCACGTGTGACTTGATACAGAATCTTTTTGCTTATTATATTTTGGTATATATCACTTTATAACCATTGCATATATGTATATATATATATATATATATATATATATATATATATATATATATATATATATATATATATATATATATATATATATATATATATATATATATTGTGATGTCCTTGGATTTCTGCAATGGGAATCGGATCGTGATAAGATCACGAAAATGAGATCGATTCACCTTTAAACACATATCCTAAATAATCCCGGTCATAGGTTATTCAAGAGGGACATCGTGATAACCAGACAGATTGGTGTGCTATATACCCGTCCATATGATGGATGCAGCTGGTCTTATAGCTACTCGTGTAGGGACACTAGGGATACAGTACAAGTGCTCATTGGAGAATGAGTTCACTAATTGATCCGCTTACGGAATGCTGGATGGTTGATGATGCCTTATTGTCAGATAGCGATTCCGTAGTCCTAGTGGTATATCTGGTCCTTAGACTTGAGATACCAAGGATGTCGTGTATGAGTGCTCCACTCTTTGATACCAGACTTATAGGTTTGGCTATCCCAGATTTAGTACAGCTGGTCATTGGGAGTGGTAGTCGACCTTACGAGGGCTATTGAGTGTCGATAGAGGATCATCCACTCTCGGCGTCATGAAAGGAATATCCCATGTGTTCTTGCTCAGACAAATCCCTGGCTAGGGTCATTCGGGTTGAGAGAGAAAGAGTTCTCTAAGAGAATCCGATTAGAGCGAGACTCGAGTAGAAACCGTATGGGTCTGACAGCACCATGCTCGATATACAGTCATTGGGATATTAGATGGATGAGGGACTATAGGTACACGGTAACTGAGAACAGACAGGTCCAATGAATTGGATTCCCCTGTATCGTCTAGGGACTATGGCGCAGTGGCCTAGTACGTCCGTAGTCAATGAGTCAAGTGAATTATTATAGAGATAATAATTCACTGAGTTAGACGGAGTTCTGACATGTATGACTCTCGGCCAGCTCGATATTGGGCCTAGAGGGTCACACACATATGGTAGGCATTGCGATGAGTAGAGGTTCGGATATGAGATATCCGACGGACCCATTATCTTATTGGATATCCAATAAGCTCCTGAATTATTGGATCCCATAGATGAGATCCAATAAGAGCCCATGAGAGATTAATGGATAGAGATCCACTAATCTAAAAGGCTTGGGTTATTGGATGCAGATCCAATACCCACTAGGGGAGGATCCATTAGGGTTTGATAGGGGACCTCTATAAATAGGAGGGATTCAGAGCCTCATAGGCTAGAGCCTTTGCTTGCCTCTCTTATTCTCCTCCCCCTCTCCACCTCAGAGCAGGCTTGGAGTTTTGAGGAGCATCGTTGCAGCCCTACTGTGTGGATCACTGTTAAAGAGGAAGACGCTTGACCTCCTTCACTCTCTCCTAAGGGGAGGATCCATTAGGGTTTGACAGGGGACCTCTATAAATAGGAGGGATTCAGAGCCTCATAGGCTAGAGCCTTTGCTTGCCTCTCTTATTCTCCTCCCCCTCTCCACCTCAGAGTAGGCCTGGAGTTTTTAGAAGCGTCGTTGCAGCCCTACTGTGTGGATCACCACTAAAGAGGAAGACACTTGACCTCCTTCACTCTCTCCTAAGGATCTGTAAGGAAACAGGGATATACGATCTCCCTAGGTAACACAATCTACTCTATACGCAGTTTTAAGTTTCGCGGATTTTGCGCACCAATCTTCGCACGACGACGAACATCTCTTTGAGAATCGGGGATTTTGTTTTCTTGTTCTTCCGATGTGCATGTGATGTAGCCCCCCAAGATTTCCCAACAGTAGTATCAGAGCCAGGTTGTTCATGCAATAGATTGGTTTTGAACTGCGTTTGTTATGTTTAGGAAAAATTTTGACGTCAAAATCGTTGATGCAAAAACAAGGAAGGGTAGTAACGATTGCTGCCCTCGATCTACGTGCATGTAACGCAGCCGCAAGTAGGCAGCACAAGGGCTGCGTCTGCAGTAGCCGGCCGACGACCTGCTTGCAGTAGGCTTGCGGCTGATGGGGCTGGCAGCCCGTTGGCAGAGGGACCTGCGGTCGCTTCTCTCACGGGCGAAACCCCCCCGTAGGGGCGGCCGCCCGGGGGGACAGCACCGCCTGCGGGCATTGCCCCGCAGGTAGAATCGCCCGCAGGGGCGCCCACTTGCAGGGGCAACGCCGCCAGCGGGCGAGCCGCTTGCAAGCGAGGGCACACCCTCGCCTCACCGCATAGGCCGCCGCTAGTAGGGTGGCGGTGGCGGCGGCGGTGATAGCAGGGGAGTAGGGCATTAGGGTTTTTTTTTTGGAGGGCAAAAAGATAGTTTTACCCTTGTGAATTTTAAAATTTCAAATTCTGTCCTTTTATCCAAATTATGAAAATACCCCTATGAATTCAGAAATTTTCTATATATCCCTGATTTCATAAAATACTAATTAATTAAAAGATTTAGTTGATTATTATTTTTATCATTATCTAGTCCTACAAGATGATGATTATTTATATATGTGATGTATGATGTGTGGATGGATGATAATGGACCGTGTGATGTGTGTACTTGTGATTATTATTATTGAGGTCTATGAGCCTCCATTATATTTCTTGTTTATTGTCGAGCCTGCGTGCCTATGATTAAGTTGTAATTACACGAGGAGGCGCAACGGGAGCGTGGATGCGATAGCAGGACCCATGAGACGGACGATCGCGATGCATGAAGATGCATCAAGATGTCGACGGAACCGACGAGGACGAGATGAATGATCACAGGGCATGAAGATGCACCATTGTACACATAGATCTTGATGTGAGTGATTAGGCCTACTGGCTCAGGCCTAATCACATTAGGTTGTGGTCCATGATCATCTGCTGTGATTGCTTATACACATACTAGATATGTATAAATATTTGCATACGATGTAGATATATATTAAATATGTATATGTGTGACATGTCATATTAGGAGACCAAATCATAGAAACATCTCTCTCGATAATATTAAGTCGGTAAACGTGAGACAATTATATTGACCCACGTGGCCTTCCATCGTTATAAGTAGGAACCGATTCCCGGTGTAGGTTGAGTTGGTCGAATCCCTCGAGACTCACCTATATCACGATTCGCTATCTTGCTTATGACATAGAGATGTCACTGGTGACCTGAGGACATGGTATGATTGGTCGAGTCTCTCGAGGGTATATCATCAAATCAGACTCATCTTGTAACGAAGGTGTTGACTTAACCTAGCATCATGGTTGGTCGAGTCCCTCGAGACCATGGTGATTCGGAGGCCGAACAGGATGGGAATCACAAGGAGTTGTGATCGACAAGAGTTGCCTACCTTTTAGGCTTAGTGTGATTGGTCGAGTCCCTCGAGGTTACACTAAGACGCTGATTGGATCCTGATCCCCACTAGAAGTTTGTCGGAGACTTCCGTTTCATGTGCTGAGGGTGTTGCGTGACTCGTTAGTAAAATAGTGGGAGCATATTAAGATAGAAGTCCATATCTTGATAGTTTATTTCTTGCAAAATCTGCATGTTATTCATTTCTGCTGCATCTTTGTTTTCAGAAAATGTCGCTTTCAAATCCCTTACGTGGCATACTTGATGTAAACCGCTTCACTGGTCTAAATTATATGGATTGGCTCCGTAACTTGAGAGTTGTTCTCACGATGGAGAAAATCGTGTACGTCCTTGATACAGTGATGCCTACACTCGAAGAAGGGGCAAGCGAGGATGAGATCGCTCGCTACGTGAAGTACATTGATGACTCCACTCTTGCTCAGTGCTATATGTTGAGCTCTATGACTCCTGAGTTACAGAGACAACATGAAAAGATGGATGACAGATCTATTCTCCTACATATTCGCAAACTATTTGAGGAACAAGGAAGGACTCAGCGATATGAGATATCCAAGAGCCTCTTTCGCGTTAGGATGACTGAGGGAACACCAGTTCAGAACCATGTCCTAAAGATGATTGAGTGGATAGAGAAACTCACAAGTCTAGGAATGGTCCTAGAGGATAACTTGTGTGTGGACATTGTGCTTCAGTCCCTACCAGATTCCTTTTCACAGTTCATAATGAATTTTAATATGAATAAGCTTGAGGTGACTCTCCCAGAGCTCCTCAATATGTTGAGGGAGGTAGAGAGTACTATTAAGAAAGAGAAGCCAGTTCTCTACACTAGTGAGACCAGAAAGAAAAGGAAAGCAGAAAGGTCCCTTAAGAAGGGAAAGGGCAAGGGCAGACCAGGGAAAGCAAATGTTGCTAAGAAAGACCCAGCAAAAGATAAAGGCTAGTGCTTCCACTATGGCAAAGATGGGCACTGGAAGAGGAACTGCAAAGAGTACCTTGCAGAAAGGGCGAAACAAAAGCTTGATGAAGCTTCAGGTACATTCATAATCAGTTTTCATTTGTCAAACTCTTATGATAACACGAGTATTAGATACCGATAGTGCTTATCATATATGTAATTCATTGTAGGTTCTGGCAAGGCCTAGGAGACTAGAGAGAGACGAGATAGACCTCAAGATGGGTAATAGAGCATAAGTTGCTATAGTAGCTATTGGCGAGGTCGCCCTACATCTGCTTGGTGGAGCTTTTATTGCATTAGATGCATGTTATTTTGTTCTTTCTATTATCAAAAATATTATCTCCATTTCATGTTTGATAGTTAGTGGATATAAATTAGTTTTTGAAAACAATGGTTGTTCGATATTATTATATGATAAGATCATCAAAAGGAACATTACATAATGGTTTATTTATATTAGACACTACTCCACATATCATGAATGTAAATGTGTCCAAGAGGAAACGAGATGAAATGAACAGTGCATACCTGTGGCATTGTAGGCTAAGTTACATCCATGAAAGAAGGATTCAAAAGTTGCTAAATGATGGATATCTAGATCCATTCGACTATGTGTCATATATAACTTGTGAGTCTTGCCTTCGTGGAAAACTAACCAACTCTCCATTTAGTGGAACTGGAGAGAGAGCCACTAAGCTGTTGGAACTCATACATAGTGATGTATGTGGACCTATATCAACTCATGCCATTAGTGGTTACTCCTACTTCATTACCTTTATTGATGATTTCTCAAGGTATGGATATGTGTACTTAATGAAGTACAAGTCCGAGGCCTTTCAGAAATTTAGAGAGTATAAGAATGAGATGAAGAACCAGACTAGAAAGAGTATCAAAACTCTTCAATCAGATCGAGGAGGTGAGTACTTAAGTACAGAGTTTACTCAGTTCCTCAAGGACCATGGGATATTATCCCAATGGACACCTCCTTATACACCTCAGCTCAATGGTGTCTCTGAAAGGAGAAATCGTATGCTATTAGACATGGTACAGTCCATGATGAGTTTCGCTGACCTACCCATCTCATTCTGGGGATATGCCCTAGAAACCGCAGCTTACCTTCTGAATAGAGTTCTAGCTAAGTCGGTAGTGTCTATACCATATGAGATATGAAAAGGGAAGAAGCTTGATCTTAAGGTTGTTAAGAATTGGGGCTGCCTTGCCCATGTTAAAAGACACAACCCCGATAAGTTAGAATCAAGGACAGAGCGATGCAAATTTGTGGGATACCCCAAGGAAACTTGTGGGTATTATTTCTATTATCTCGAGGACCAAAAGGTTTTTGTAGCTAAGAGAGTAGTGTTCCTTGAGAAGGAACACATTCTTGGCGGAGATAGTGGGAGAATGATAGAGTTGAGCGAGGTTGGAAAACCAAGCTCAAGCACTACTCTACAGCCCGAGTCTGTTCAGGTACTTAATATACAAGTTTCAATTTTACGTAGGTTTGTTAGAGTATCCCATCCTCCGGAGAGATATGTGAGACATATTAGAGGAGAGGATGTTGAGGATATTGATCCTCAGACCTACGAGGAGGCTATTATGAGTATAGACTCCGGGAAGTGGTAAGAAGCCATAAATTCTAAGATGGATTCTATGTACTCCAACAAGGTTTGGAACCTAGTTGATACGCCCGAAGGTATTGTACCCATCAGTTGCAAGTGGATCTTTAAGAAAAAGATCGGAGTAGATGGAAAGGTAGAGACCTATAAAGCAAGGCTAGTGGCTAAGGGGTATCGTCAAAGGCAAGGTATTGACTATGACGAAACCTTCTCACCCGTAGCAATGCTGAAATCCATCAGAATTCTATTGGCTATTGCAGCACACTATGATTATGAGATCTGGCAGATGGATGTGAAAATCGTATTCCTCAATAGGAACCTCGAGGAGGAGGTGTATATGATGCAACCTGAGGGATTCGTGTCCAAGAACTGCCCAGATAAGGTGTGTAGGTTGCTTAGATTCATTTATGGACTAAAGCAAGCTTCCCGAAGTTTGAACATAAGATTTGATGAGACAATCAGATCTTATGACTTCGTTAAGAACGAAGATGAGCCTTGTGTGTACAGGAAGGTAAGTGGGATCGCTATCACCTTTTTGGTGTTAAATGTGGATGACATCCTGATCATTGGGAATGATGTAGGAATGCTATCCACAGTAAAGGCTTGGTTATCTAGACACTTCTCCATGAAGGACTTAGGGGAAGCATTCTATATCTTGGGGATTAGAATCTATAGAGATAGATCCAAGAGGATGCTTGACTTGTCCCAGTCCAGGTACATAGAAACCATTGTCAAAAGGTTTGGCATGGAAAATTCCAAGAGAGGTCTCATACCGATGAGACATGGGATATCGCTTTCTACGAGTATATCCCCAAAGACTCCAGAAGAAAGGGCGAACATGGATATGATACCTTATGCCTTAGCAATAGGGTCTATCATGTATGTCATGCTATGTACTAGGCCTGATATAACGCATGCTTTGAGTGTCACGAGCAAGTATCAGGCGGATCCAGGCTTGGAGCATTGGGAAGCAGTAAAGTGTATCCTTAAGTACTTAAGAAGGACTAAGGATCTTTTACTAGTATATGGAGGTAATAGCCTTAAGGTTGAAGGCTACGCGGACTCAAGTTTTCAGTCTGATGTCGATGATAGCAAGTCGAATTCAGGGTATGTATACACCTTGAATGGAGGAGCAGTGTGTTGGAAGAGTTCCAAGCAAGATACTACTACTGACTCGACCATAGAGATGGAGTACATTACTGCATCAGATGCAACAAAGGAGGGAGTCTGGGTGAAGAAGTTCATCATAGATTTGGGAGTCGTGCCGGGTAGGGAGAAGCCGACTTCCTTATATTGCGACAACTATAGGGCGATTACTCAAATAAGGGAACCCGGGTCTCATCAGAAGTGTTCTGAGGAGGTTCCAGCTTATCAAAGAGATCGTAACCCGAGGAGATGTAGTAGTGGAAAGAGTTGCATCCGAAGATAACATTGCAGATCCACTAACAAAGTCGTTGTCTCAGATTGTCTTTGAGTGTCATAGGGGTCTGATGGGGATCAGACACATAGGTGATTGGCTTTAGGTCAAGTAGGAGATTGCTAGTCATAGGTGCCCAACAAGCCAATCACGTGAGTGATGGCACGTATGACTTGATACAGAATCTTTTTGCTTATTATATTTTGGCATATATCACTTTATAACCATTGCATATATGTATATATATATTATGATGTCCTTTGATTTGTGCAATGGGAATCGGATCATGATGAGATCACGAAAATAAGATCGACTACGGACGTGGATATCTCATATCCGAACCCGTGGAGAGAGCTACAGCAATGCTGGAGAGAGCTACAACATGTTAGGACTCTAGCTTGGAGAGTCCTAATTGAGAGAGACATTCATGTAAAACTGTTAGGACTCTAGCTATGAGAGTCCTAATTGAGAGGGACATCCATGTAAAATTGTTAGGACTCTAGCTAGGAGAGTACTAATTGAGAGGGGCATTCATGTAGGAGGTGTTTTCTTAGAGAAGAATTATGAGTTGTAAGGGAATAGGAGTCTTGACTAGGAGTCCTATTAGGAGTTGGTTAGAAGTAAGAGTCTTAAGTAGGAGTCCTATTAGGAGTTAGGGTTTAGAAGCCCTATAAATAGCCATGTATTCCTTCTCTTTTCATAAAGCAATAGATGAATCTTTTCTGCAGCCTTTGAGTAGCAACTTGGAGGGAGGAACCCCTATAGAGTTCCAAGGAGGCCGATCCCCTAAAGAGATCAACCCTAAGTTTAGAATCTGCAAGGGTTCTAACACCTGGTATCAGAGCAGCATTCTTGGCGTCTCGCTGCCCTTTCACAGCCATCCGTCAACCCTCTACAACCATCCAAAGTAATTCCCACAATTGCTTAAAAGATCGTCACCGTATTCCGCCATCATCTCCACCACCGCAGATCATCCTTTGATCTCCCCGTGAATTGCAACAGGTTCTGGTTTCCTACCTTAGTGCTGCTGCAATTTAGTTATCCTTATTCGAAAATCCAAAAAAAAAAAAAAAAATTGTTCCTATATTGCTGCATAAACTTTTCATCACAAAGTTTTCATCTCTACGACGAAAGATACATTGCAGAATTCCAACCGCATAGCATCATCTATTTGATCTTGCTACTGTGCTTTCTCTATCCAAATTTTTATGAAATTTTTATGACATCTTTGACACTTCCTAACAGTGGATTTTCCTTTCGTTTCATCAAAAAATTCTCAATATAAACTACTGATCTTTTATGTCCAATCTGCTACACTTGAATTGCAGAATTCAAGCCGTATAGCACCATCTGTTTGATCTTGCTACTATGCTTTTTCTATCCAAATTTCTATGAAATTTTTATGACATCTTTGACACTTCCTAACAGTAGATTTTCCTTTGGTTTCATCGAAAAATTCTCAATATAAACTACTGATCTTTTATGTCAAATCTGCTGCACTTGAAAATCTATGTTGTAGAAAATTTCAGCTGCATATCGTTGCCTTAACCCATCTATTTGCAATCTTTTTTGGATGAAATTTCTTATACACTTCATAGATCATCTTGGCTTCTATCTAAGATTGATCTATTAAGAAATTCATCTCTAAAAATGATTTTATGTTGCTGCAAATTTTCATCATAACCCGCTGAAATTTTTCGACGATAATTCTGCAATTGCAACTTGCACCAATTTCCTTGCTTAAATTAGATATCCTTGCTGTCATATAAACTGTGATTTTGCTATCAAATCTCTCCTCAATTCTCTTAAGTTTTTGGTAGAAATTATGTCGAGCAACCGTTGTTTCTTCAACGACAATTCTACTCTTACAAGACAGCACATACTTGCTGCAACTTCCACGGATTTTTGTCAAACCTTTGCTACCATCTACCACAGATCCAAAACTTTCATCCACAGCCCTAAAACTCTACCAAACCACACCCTCAAACTGCACCCAAAACAGCCACAAAACAAGCCTAAACCGCAGCCTATATCCATCAATCCACCAACACTTTCAACCATCACTTCTCTCAACCTATACATGCCTTTAACCCAACAGCAAAAGAGAGATCTTAACATCATTGATTTGGGGCCATATACTATAGCATCTAAGGAGGTAATCAATGCTAAATTTGAAGCCTTGGAGGCGCGAATGGAGGATAAGATTCGGACGCTCTTTACCGAACTCAGATTGGGCCGACCACTAAGCCCGAAGAAATCATATCAAGGAGAGAGCTTTGCCCAATCACACCAAGCCCGAAGAGATGACTTCCAAGGGAGGGTAGGCTCTATGACCAACCCCAACTATCCATGCATGAGAGTGGACTTCCCTAGATGGGAAGAAGGAGATCCGATTGGTTAGATCTCGTGCGCGGAGCGATATTTTCGGTACCACAAAACCACGGATGTATCTATGGTGAAAATTGCAGCTATACATCTTGAAGGGGATGCTATACAGTGGTTTGACTAGTTTGAACATACTTATGGAGTCCTTTCATGGCGACAATTCAAAGAAGGACTGTTGATTCGCTTCAGACCAACCGATTACGAGAATATTGACGAACAACTACTAGCAAAGATCCGACAAACCTCTACCATTCAGGAGTACCAAACCAGGTTTGAAAGGTTATCTAATCAAACTCATGATTGGTCTCAAAAATAACTATTGAGGACCTTCATTGAGGGCTTGAAGCCGGAGATCCGAGGAGAAGTTAAAGCGCGACAACCGTATACGCTTATGGCAGCCATCTCTTTCGCACAACATCAAGAGGAGCAATTGAACCATGAAGCTCGGAGGACTAGGGTCGCTCCTCAACCAGTAATATTGAAGCCCTCAGCTCCCCCTACTATCGACCAAGTCCCTACACCAAAGAGTTTAACAAGAGAAGAGCTTCGGGAGCGATATGCGAAGGGGTTATGTTGGCATTGTGATGAGCCGTGGAGCCGTGAGCATCGTTGTAGTAAAGGGGGACTTCTTATGATTGAACCGATAGAAGAAGAGGTCATTGAACATCCAAAAGAGAGCCTTGAACATGAAGAAGAAGATGCAGAAGAAGAGCCACAACCGACCGAAGTTACGGTACATACACTAGCTGGCTACTCAAACCCGCAAACGATGAAAGTTGGAGGCCTTCTCAAACAACAACTGATCACTATTCTCATCGACACGGGCAACACTAATAACTTCCTAAATAGTAAGGTTGCTGTCCATATGAACTTACCTATTGAGAATTGCAGCAGGTTTGTCATTAAGGTCGCCAACGGACGGATTTTGAAGTGTGATCATAGGTGCCCGCAAGTGAAACTATTGTTGCAGGACCAAGAGATAATTGCATATTTCTTCCTCCTCCCTCTTAATGATCATGAGGCCATACTCAGAATTAAATGGTTGATGACATTAGGTGATATTTCTTGAAATTTTATGCAACTAATTATAAAATTTTACAGTAAGGAGAAACAGGTGATACTGCACGGGAAACGTGAGGGCGACGTAACGACGATTTGCACACAACAAATAGAGAAGGTTTTGCATAAAGCATGCAGCGGCTTTTTGGTACAACTTGAGCAGCAAACTAAGGGAGAGCCAACAAAATTTGAAGATCCAAATCTACTTCCTTTGCTTGCTGAATTTTCAGATATATTTGACGAACCGCGCAACCTACCTCTTACCCGTCGGCATGATCATTGTATAACAATTCTTTCAGGCAAATCTCCAGCAAATGCTCAGCCATATCAGTATTCACATCTCCAGAAGGATGAAATAGAAAGGATTGTAAACGAGATACTCAAAACAGGAGTTATTCGGCCATGTTGCAGCCCCTACTCTTCACCGGTGCTCCTCATACGAAAGAAGGATGGAATATGACGATTATGTGTTGATTACCGAGCTCTCAATGGCATAACCATCAAGGATAAATACCCTATTCTAGTAGTAGATGAGTTGCTAAGGGAGCACAAATCTTCACAAAGCTGTACCTTCGATCCGGGTATCATCAAATACGAGTATACGAAGAAGACATACCAAAAACCACCTTTTGAACATACAACAACCACTATGAATTTTTGCTTTCTTCAAAAGAAGGTGGAATATCTTGGGCATATCATATCAGAGGAAGGTGTGGCAGTAGACCCCTTCAAAATTGGAGCAATGCAAAACTGGCTGACCCTGAGGAACATAAAATTGCTACATGGCTTTCTGGGTTTAACAGGCTACTATTGCAAGTTCGTGAAAAACTATGGAGAGATTAGTGCACCAGTTACTTCCTTACTGAAAAAAGATGTCTTCCAATGGTCGGACAGAGCCTCCGCTGCCTTCAACAAACTTAAGATAGCCATGACGACGACGCCGGTGCTAACACAACCAGATTTCAACCGACCCTTCATTATTGAGGCCGACGCATCTGGAGTCGGAATTGGAGCCATTCTCATGCAAGATGGTCAACCACTCACATACACTAGCAAGCCATTATCTCTCTCCCATCAAAATAAGTCAACATATGATAAGGAGATGCTTGCCATTGTGCGCGCAGCAACGAGGTGGAGACCCTACTTGATTGGTCGACGATTTCAAATTAAAACCGACCATAAAAGCCTCGAGTACTTTTTGGAGCGAAAGATATCATCCTCTGAGCAGCAAAAATAGGTAATAAAACTTCTTAGATTTGATTATGAAATAACTTACAAAAAGGGGAAAGAGAATGTTCTTGCAGATGCGCTTTCACAGCTACCCGAGCAAGCTGAAGTTTCGGCTATTTCACTTCCGACCAGCAACTTTCTTAAGGATATTAAGATGGAATGGCAAGAAGATTCAGAGACTAGTAAGATTATAAAAAAATTGGAGGAAGCACCAAGCTCCGTGGCTCATTACAATTGGGACTCAAAAGAATTACACTATAAGGGACGCATTGTGCTTATGATAAATTCTACTTGCATCTTCACGAGTAGATTTTGGATCAAGTTATTCTATATACAGGGTACTAAATTGAAAAGGAGTATGACATATCACCCACAAATCGACGGCGAGACAGTTGTAAATAGGTGCTTGGAGACAGCCCAAAGCCACCCACCAAATATGACTACCCAAAGAGAACTCCAGACCCAGCGAAGTGCCATTATTGATCGATGGATCGTGACTCGACGACAATGACCCACTAATGAAGTTCTAATACAGTGGGCGAACCTACCAATTGTTAGGATCGAGAGCACTAAGAGGGGGGGGGTGAATTAGTGCAGCGGAAATCTTACAGCGATTAAAAACCAAAAGCTGCGTTCGTTCAATAAAAAAAAACTATTATGATGCAAAAGCTAATTCTCAGTTTGTATCTAAGTGCAGTTTGCGTCTAAGCGCAAATTGCGTCTAAGCGCAGTTTGCGTCTAAACACAGTTTGCGTCTAAGCGCAGTTTGCGTCTAAACACAGTTTGCGTCTAAGCGCAGTTTTACGTCTAAGCGCAGTTTACGTCTAAACTCAGATTTACGTCTAAACGCAGTTTTACGTCTAAACTCAGATTTACGTCTAAACGCTGTTTTACGTCTAGACGCAGATTTACGTCTAAACTTTGAAACTCGTTTGTATACTCGCAGAAAGCAGTATGCAGTTGAAATCAAGACGTAAACGTGAACTGAGAACTGATGATTGTGAGAGGAAAGCCGATTTACGTCTAAATGCAGTTTTACGTCTAAATGTTGAAACTCGTTCGTAAAATTGTAGAGGACAGTTTGCAGTTATCAATAGGATCAAAATGTAAGTGTAAACTGCAAAGAAACTCTTTCGTAAAAGCACCGAAGACAGTTCTGCAGAATCAAACGTAAACGTAAACTGTAATGTACGAAAATATGAATTTACGTCTGAATGCAGATTCGGAAGAACAGCACTTAGAACTTGTTCGTGAAAGCGCAGAGAGCAGTAGTAATGGAGGAGGTTTGCAGTAATGATAAAGTGCTCAAAAATAAACGCAAACCAGAGATTTAGAGTGGTTCGGTCAGCCTTGACCTACTCCACTTTTGGCTTCCTCCACCGACGAGGTTGCCGACGTCAACTAGGGGCCTTCCTTCAATGGGCGAAGGTCAAACTGCCCTTTTACAGTTTCTCTCCTTTTAACAGGCTCAGGAGACAACCTTTATAGACCTTTCTCTCCTCACTTTACAACTGAAAACTTGAAGAACAGAAGGAGGAGACTTAAAGGCTTTACAACACTTTTGAGCTCTTAGAATCACAGAAAAGATCAAGATTTCGGTGTGGGTCTGTTTTTTTTCAGTGCTGAATGGGTGGGGTATTTATAGGCCCCAACCCAATTCAAATTTCGAGCTCAAAACGATCAAATCCCGAAATTCCGGGATCAGGCGGTTGCACCTCTTGACTGGAGAGGTGGCACCGCCTGGCAGAGCTCGAAGTCTGAGCTCAGGCGGTTGCACCTCTCGACTGGAGAGGTGGCACCGCCTGGCAGAGCTCGAAGACTGAGCTCAGACGGTTGCACCTTCTCTGTCAGGGGTGGTTGCACCTTCCTGCCAGAGCTCGAAGACCGAGCTCAGGCGGTGCATCTCCTGACCAGAGAAGTTTCTCTTCTCTGCCAGAGGTGATCGCCCCTTTCTGCCAGAGGTGGTTGCACCTCTCTGCCAGAGGTGGTTGCACCTCTCTGCCAGAGCTCGAAGACTGAGCTTAGGCTGTGCATCTCCTGGCCAGAGAGGTCGTACTTCTCTTCCAGAGCTCGAAGACTGAGCTCGGTGATTGCATCACCAGGCAGAGCTCGAAACTTGAGCTCAGGCGGTGCTACCGCTTGACAGAGGAGGTTGCACCGCCCAGTCTCGCTTGGAGACTGAGCCCTGGGCGGTTGCACCGCCTGGCTGGAGCGGTTGCACCTCCCAGTCTCGCTGGGAGACTTAGCCTGGGCGGTGGCACCTCCCTGCCTGGGCGGTTGCACCTCCCACAGCTTCTTGGGTTCGAATGGGTTGAACCATTCGACCCAACTTGAGTTCTTCAGGGGCCCAATTGCCCCAGGATTAAGCTAATGGGATCACCTCCCATTTCTAACTTAATCACCGTGCTAACTACGATTAAATCTAAGACAATTTCTGCAGCTTTGCTTCGGTACGTCAATTGCTTTTTCCGGCGAGTTTCCGGCGAACTTCCGTCGATCATCCGATGAACCCTCGGTGATGCTTCTGCGGACTTCCGGCAAACTCCTGGACTTTGCGACGATCCACTTGGCGAGTTCCGACGAGCTTCGCTTGGCAAGCTTTTGGACTTCTCGGATCTGTTCCCGCAGAACCTCCGACGACCGTCCGTACTTCCGTCGAACTCTCGAACTCCCAACGTGATCATGAACTTGACTCCGGCGCAACTCCTGCTGCTTGTCTATCTTTCATCGTAGTTAATCCTGCACACTTATCTCAACACATAGATTAGACAACAAATGACAATTGACTTCATCATCAAAATCCGAGATTCAACAATCTCCCCCTTTTTGATGATGACAATCAATTGATAATGGAGTTATCCTTAACTCCCCCTGTCTATATGCCATAGTTGAGATAAGTCAACCTTGAATTCAAGACCTAAGAATTCAAGTGACGTATTGATAAGTTAGATCAGTTAAACTTATCAATACTCCCATCATGATACCTATCATGATGTATTTCTTCAAGGATGATGTCAAAGCTTGACATTCATCATCAAGTTTGTATGATAGTGTTTGTGACTATTCATCATGTAATTGAACATTATCATTTAAAGCTCGAAGGACTATTACATGATGCACACATATTATCATTCTAGCAAGTTTGCATTTACTTCACAAAATAGGATATCAGCTCAAGACATAATGCAAACTATAGCACATGTTTCATATATCTCTTGGTGATGCAAGGATGGCATTGTGCAAACATTATTTATAGCATCACTCAAGGTATTTCTAATCACAGTGTTTATCAATTCATATATTTCTCCCCCTTTGTCATCAACAAAACGCATTGTTATACAAGGAAGACCAATTTAGACGAAAGCTTATAGAGGGATTTTACATAGATTGCTTTGAAAACTTCTTCCCCCTTTTGTTATAATTCATTTTACCCGTAAAGATATTACAGAATGACATACATATTCAGGAATCACTTTATCAGATTTATTTCAAAAAACTCATTTTTCATGAAAGTGTACGAATAAATCTGTTTTATAGCATTCGAACAACTAAGATGCATTTGGACAAGATTTTGTTACAGATTTTCACATATAATCATAGAAAATGGCATTCATGTGATCTGATCATTCAATATAGTCCGAAAAATAATTTTAACAAGTTTATTTATTCGGACACATCAACATTCCTAATCAATGCACAAGGTTTTCAAAACTTTTAGTTTCAGAACACAATATTCTTATCACATATAAAAAAAAAAACGATATGATTAAAGTTCGAGATAACCTTTACCACAAAGCACATGTCAAATGTTTACCACAATAGATGTTTACAACCAGCATGTCAGAAGTAACATAAGAAGTTTACAACAACAAATGTTCATACAAGTTCATTCATGAGGTGGAAAATTAAAGTGCCTAAACAAGGAGTCGAATTGACTATGAATCTGCTGTAGCTCTGATAGAATTTGATCTTGTCGTTGTTCAATCCGTTCTTGTCTCTGTTCGAATCGGTCCATTCGAATCCCAATTTCTTCGACGGATGTATGAGTTTGCTCAACTGGATGTGTTTCCTCAAGGGGAAGGATTGGAGGAGATTGAGTACCCCTAAATACTGGTGTTTCCGGTTCTGGTTCAGATTGAGGGTGATCTGTCCTTTTAGGGAGTCTAACCCAGTTACCGTTTCTATAGTAACATCTTAGTCGGTGAAGTAGATTTTTGTTTATTATGCTGTATCGATCTACTTTCATTACTTCTTCTTCTGGTGATATTAGAATGTCGTAAGCTTTTATTATTCTAGTGATTATACCACCATATGGGAGCATCATATCTTTCTTAGATAATTCTAACATGCTTTGTTGGATAAGATAGCCAAGACAGATGTCATGTCCCTTCATGATTAAGTACATAGTTCCTAATTCTAATTGACTCACTTCATCATGATGGTATTGTTTAGGAAGGATTATACTAGTCATGATATGATGAAGTAATTTAGTGTTCATAGGTAGTAGATGTTCACAACTTTTAGGAACTAATGTTATGTCGGGATTGTCCAAGATTGTTCCTAAGGCTTCAGCATAGGATGTTCCAATAGTTTCATCAACCCATGATCCTCTAAAGTAAAGTCCTATGCTTTTCATGGGAATGCCTATCATATCACAAATGAATCTATTAGTGATTGAGATGTGTTGTCCTAAAAGATAGGTGGACATCCTTTCTTCCTCATCTATTTTTATGTTATTGTAAAACAATCGAACTAGTCTAGGATAGATGGGTTCATTAATCTGCAAGATTGGAAGTAGATCTAGGTTTGCAAACCATTGGATAGTTTCTAAGTTTCTAAGTTCATGTATGTCTACGTATTTTCCCTTATGGATGCTTCTAAGTTCGAAAGAGGGAAATTTTTCAGCATGGTTTTTCGAATCAAAGAGGGTGAAATCAAACTCTTCTACTAATCTCCTCTTTCCCTTGTCCCTTGAGGATCTTCTAGATCCCATAACTTGGTTGATTCTTCAAAAGAGAGAAGGATTCTTGATGTTTTGCTCCGAAATGGGAGGTATTTGGGAAGCTCAACGGGGTGAAGTGGAGATGGAGGAGGTTTGGGGGAGTAGAGAAGGGAAGGGAAGTGAGCTGGGGTCGGTTTCACAGTCGGCCCTAGTGTGGGTTTAAAGGGCAGAGCTGCTGGCGGTTGCACCTCTGGCTGGAGCGGTGCAACCTCTGGCAACCCGTGATAGCTGGAGGTGCCACCGCCAGCTGGAGAGGTGCCACCGCCTGCAGCCAGTGAGCACCTAATATGAGGAGAGTTTCAGAGCAATTAATGTTTGTTACATGATTTCGTATGAGTTTTTTATTTAAGGAAGAAGCTCTTGTACGATCAAGATAGATCTTTTAACGTGCATACGTATGTTTGTTTGGTATCCCTTTTAAGATCATGACATATTTAGTTTCTACAAGAATTAATTCGTAGATGAACGGGTTTTGAAGATCAGGGGGGTATGTGAATTTGGATATCATACGTTTCTAATAAGGTTGTATCGAATTTGTGATTTCACAACTTCCACTTGTTACTTAAGCGTTGCGAGTTCCTTTTTGATTCTTGGTTTATGACCATTGAGAGTCAAGGAGCAGAATATCATTTCTTGCTCCGGCCTAGACTTTTAATGTTTTTATAGGAAGGGATGATCTTTAGGAACCCATTTGCTTTTGGGTGCCTCATAAATAGATCTACATTTTCTATCATATTGCATAGAGTTTATCATGGTTCCTTTAGGAACCCAAATTAATTTGTTTGGACTTATTTTCTTGAATGGACAACAATGTGTCTTGTGTCCAGATTTGCAACAAAAGTTGCACTTGGTTTGGTGTTGAACATGTAAGATGGAGCCTTTTATGAAGGTGGTTGGATTTTGGTGAGGATTTCTCACAAATCCAATCCCGCTCCTTTTTGGAATGTGACCCTTGTTTGCAAGGATCATGTTTAATGACTTGCTACCAACCTCGAATTTCTTCAAGGTGTCCTTGAGTAGCAGGTTTTCTTTTTGCATAGTTTCTAAATCATGACATTTGATACATGAATTTAAACTATCATGATGTTCGACTTTTAACTTATCAAACTCACAAGTAAGACTATCATGCATCTTTTTCAGCAATTTATATTTTCTACTTATACTCTTGCATTCGTCAAATAAGTCATTGAAAGCATTTAATAATTCATCGAAAGATAAATCAGCATCTATTGAATTTGTTACCTCGTCTTCGATGGCCATTAAGGCGTAATGAGCAACTTGCTCGGTGTTGGACTCCTCTTCCTCAGATGCGCTCGAATCATCCCATGTTGCTTGGAGCGCCTTCTTCTTTGTTGTTCTTTTCTTGACTTGGGGACAATCACTTTTGTAGTGTCCCGGCTTTTTGAATTCATAGCAGATCACTTGGTCCTTTTTGGGTTCAAGTTTATTTTTTGCATCATTCTTAAACTTGTTTCTTTTAAAGAACTTTTTAAACTTTCTTGTTAGAAGTGCCAAGTCATCATCACAGTCCTCATCACTTGAGTTTTCTCTCAAGTGGCATTCTGACGTTTTGAGTGCCATATCCTTCCTGTTCTTTGGAAGGATGTCTTCTTGCTCTTCATGAGCTTTACAAGTCATTTCATAGGTCATTAGTGACCCGATTAGTTCTTCAAGAGGGAAATTTCGCAGATCTTTTGCCTCTTGAATAGCGGTGACTTTAGGATCCCAACTCTTAGGAAGGGATCTTAGTATCTTATTAACAAGCTCAAAATCCGAAAAGCTCTTTCCGAGTCCTTTTAGACCGTTGACGACATCCGTGAAACGGGTAAACATGTCGCCAATGGTTTCACTCGGTTTCATCCGAAAGAGTTCGAAAGAGTGTAACAGCAAATTGATTTTTGACTCTTTTACTCTACTTGTGCCCTCATGGGTCACTTCGAGTGTGTGCCAAATATCAAATGCAGTTTCACAAGTTGAAACACGGTTAAACTCGTTTTTATCGAGTGCACAAAATAAGGCATTCATAGCCTTTGCATTTAGAGCGAAAGCCTTCTTCTCCAAATCATTCCAATCGATCATTGGAAGAGAAGACTTTGAAAAACCATTCTCGACAAGATTCCATAATTCAAAATCCATAGAAATAAGAAAGATCCTCATTCGGGTTTTCCAGTAGGTGTAGTCCGTCCCATTAAACATGGGTGGACGTGTAATAGAATGGCCCTCTTGGTTTCCGGCGTAAGCCATCTCTCTTGGGTTTTAATCCTTTTGAGAGTTAACCGGGCTCTGATACCAATTGTTAGGATTGAGAGCACTAAGAGGGGGGGGGGGGTGAATTAGTGCAGCGGAAATCTTACAGCGATTAAAAACCAAAAGCTGCGTTCGTTCAATAAAAAAAAAACTATTATGATGCAAAAGCTAATTCTCAGTTTGTATCTAAGTGCAGTTTGCGTCTAAGCGCAGATTGCGTCTAAGCGCAGTTTGCGTCTAAACACAGTTTGCGTCTAAGCGCAGTTTGCGTCTAAACACAGTTTGCGTCTAAGCGCAGTTTTACGTCTAAGCGCAGTTTACGTCTAAACTCAGATTTACGTCTAAACGCAGTTTTACGTCTAAACTCAGATTTACGTCTAAACGCTGTTTTACGTCTAGACGCAGATTTACGTCTAAACTTTGAAACTCGTTTGTATACTCACAGAAAGCAGTATGCAGTTGAAATCAAGACGTAAACGTGAACTGAGAACTGATGATTGTGAGAGGAAAGCCGATTTACGTCTAAATGCAGTTTTACGTCTAAATGTTGAAACTCGTTCGTAAAATTGTAGAGGACAGTTTGCAGTTATCAATAGGATCAAAATGTAAGTGTAAACTGCAAAGAAACTCTTTCGTAAAAGCACCGAAGACAGTTCTGCAGAATCAAACGTAAACGTAAACTGTAATGTACGAAAATACGAATTTACGTCTGAATGCAGATTCGGAAGAACAGCACTTAGAACTTGTTCGTGAAAGCGCAGAGAGCAGTAGTAATGGAGGAGGTTTGCAGTAATGATAAAGTGCTCAAAAATAAACGCAAACCAGAGATTTAGAGTGGTTCGGTCAGCCTTGACCTACTCCACTTTTGGCTTCCTCCACCGACGAGGTTGCCGACGTCAACTAGGGGCCTTCCTTCAATGGGCGAAGGCCAAACTGCCCTTTTACAGTTTCTCTCCTTTTAACAGGCTCAGGAGACAACCTTTACAGACCTTTCTCTCCTCACTTTACAACTGAAAACTTGAAGAACAGAAGGAGGAGACTTAAAGGCTTTACAACACTTTTGAGCTCTTAGAATCACAGAAAAGATCAAGATTTCGGTGTGGGTCTGTTTTTTTTCAATGCTGAATGGGTGGGGTATTTATAGGCCCCAACCCAATTCAAATTTCGAGCTCAAAACGATCAAATCCCGAAATTCCGGGATCAGGCGGTTGCACCTCTTGACTGGAGAGGTGGCACCGCCTGGCAGAGCTCGAAGTCTGAGCTCAGGCGGTTGCACCTCTCGACTGGAGAGGTGGCACCGCCTGGCAGAGCTCGAAGACTGAGCTCAGACAGTTGTACCTTCTCTGTCAGGGGTGGTTGCACCTTCCTGCCAGAGCTCGAAGACCGAGCTCAGGCGGTGCATCTCCTGACCAGAGAAGTTTCTCTTCTCTGCCAGAGGTGATTGCCCCTTTCTGCCAGAGGTGGTTGCACCTCTCTGCCAGAGGTGGTTGCACCTCTCTGCCAGAGCTCGAAGACTGAGCTTAGGCTGTGCATCTCCTGGCCAGAGAGGTCGTACTTCTCTTCCAGAGCTCAAAGACTGAGCTCGGTGATTGCATCACCAGGCAGAGCTCGAAACTTGAGCTCAGGCGGTGCTACCGCTTGACAGAGGAGGTTGCACCGCCCAGTCTCGCTTGGAGACTGAGCCCTGGGCGGTTGCACCGCCTGGCTGGAGCGGTTGCACCTCCCAGTCTCGCTGGGAGACTTAGCCTGGGCGGTGGCACCTCCCTGCCTGGGCGGTTGCACCTCCCACAGCTTCTTGGGTTCGAATGGGTTGAACCATTCGACCCAACTTGAGTTCTTCAGGGGCCCAATTGCCCCAGGATTAAGCTAATGGGATCACCTCCCATTTCTAACTTAATCACCGTGCTAACTACGATTAAATCTAAGACAATTTCTGCAGCTTTGCTTCGGTACGTCAATTGCTTTTTCCGACGAGTTTCCGGCGAACTTCCATCGATCATCCGATGAACCCTCGGTGATGCTTCTGCGGACTTCCGGCAAACTCCTGGACTTTGCGATGATCCACTTGGCGAGTTCCGACGAGCTTCGCTTGGCAAGCTTCTGGACTTCTCGGATCTGTTCCCGCAGAACCTCCGACGACCGTCCGTACTTCCGTCGAACTCTCGAACTCCCAACGTGATCATGAACTTGACTCCGGCGCAACTCCTGCTGCTTGTCTATCTTTCATCGTAGTTAATCCTGCACACTTATCTCAACACATAGATTAGACAACAAATGACAATTGACTTCATCATCAAAATCCGAGATTCAACACCAATAGAAGATGCCACTTGGGAGAACTATGACGACTTGAAGATCAAATTCCCAGAATTCATGAATCATCAGCCTCGAGGACAAGGCTGATTTGAAGAGGGCGAGTCTGTTAGGACTCTAGCTTGGAGAGTCCTAATTGAGAGAGACATTCATGTAAAACTGTTAGGACTCTAGCTAGGAGAGTCCTAATTGAGAGGGACATCCATGTAAAATTGTTAGGACTCTAGCTAGGAGAGTACTAATTGAGAGGGGCATTCATGTAGGAGGTGTTTTGTTAGAGAAGAATTATGAGTTATAAGGGAATAGGAGTCTTGACTAGGAGTCCTATTAGGAGTTGGTTAGAAGTAAGAGTCTTAAGTAGGAGTTCTATTAGGAGTTAGGGTTTAGAAGCCCTATAAATAGCCATGTATTCCTTCTCTTTTCATAAAGCAATAGATGAATCTTTTCTGCAGCCTTTGAGCAGCAACTTGGAGGGAGGAACCCCTATAGAGTTCCAAGGAGGCCGATCCCCTAAAGAGATCAACCCTAAGTTTAGAATGTGCAACGGTTCTAACACAACACTAGTTGTAGTGCTAGAGAGAGCTGCAGCAGTGTTTATAGTCCTGGAGAGAGTTGTAGCAATGTTGGAGAGATCTGTAGCACTATTTTTAGTGCTGGAGAGATCTACAGTAGTTTGGCACTTTTTGCAATGATCAGGTCTCCTCCTAAGAAGAAGTTGTTTGCAATGATCTATAGCAGCTCTCTACGCTGAGAAAGACCACTAGTGAACCAAGGGTTGCGACCACTTAGCGAGGATGGTCTCTTGGAGAGCAGTAGTGTTATCCTCACGGTGAAGAACAGAGTATAGGTGATCACCAGGTTGGTCGAGAGAACAAGCCAAGCAGAAGGAAGGGGTCAAGGGTCATAAGAGTTGGTGAAGCTCCAATGATGAGAGAGAAGATAATGGGCGCTCTGTCACGGACTTAACTAGTTTTGCCTAAATCGTGCGGCATCCTTGCGTGTCCATCCGTAAAGTTCAGCCTCTCCAAAACCTCCCATAGTCTCTTAGGATCTACAAAAGAGAAAATGGGTTAGAGAAAGTGCTTTACTCGGGATCTACAAGCAAACATTTCAGAAAACACTTCATAGCCAATGTAAATTACAAACAAAATTTATAATCTCTGAACGGTTGCACAACAAAGGGTCAAAATGGTCCACTACAGACTGAATATCTCTCACAAGTGTCCACATGACATGACCTTCATTTATAAACTTAAAACAGCCACCAAACCCAACTAAAATGGGGTTATAAAGCCTTCGATCGTCCCCTACATACTGTGCAAAGCATAAACAAACCAAAAGATACAAACATACATAAGCATTACATCAAATATCCTGTTTAGAATTTTACCTGTAATATTCTCCCCAATTTATTCCTTCGATGTTCTCGTCGAAGCCTTTGCCGACACTACAACTCCTCACTTTTGCTTAGTCTTCAATCTTCTGCTCCAGCTACAATGCGTCTCTTGGCTCTTAACTGCTCTCCGCTACTTTTGTTGAGTAGTTCAACTTTTGATCCACCATGCTGCTTCAACTCGCCAATGACTCTGACTCTAGCATGAGGTTGGCTGAGTTGTGTTGATCCCTGTTGGTTCCTATGGATCCTTCAGATGAAGGAAAAGATCATCCTTACTATGCGCCAGTCTCTCAAATGCCTCATGCTGCTTAGACTGGGTGGATGCTTGTTGGAGCTTTAACGAGTATCGCCTCACAAACTTCTAAAGTTTTGGGTCCTTCCTCCATAAAATATGTCCATCGACTCTTCTTTCACTTAGTTGTCACTTCCAAGTAGATTTGCATCACTTCCATTTTCGATTGACATTCTATTGGGAAATGAAGCGGATAATCTACTCTTAGTAGCACTGATCACCATTGGTGAGGATTTAATAACTATTGTCTTCCATTATCTTCAAAGGGTCTTTGCACCTATGCAAAGCTCCTCTGCTGGATAGATAAAAGAATTGGGGTATTCAATTTTGCCCATTCTTTTAAGAGTTGAGAAGGCAATGGTTACTTGACTTTGCCCACCTCCTTGAGGGTTGTACTCCATGTATCGAGCTGGTTACTGACCTTCGCCTGCTCTTTACTCACACTTCTGAAGAACTCGAAGTGTTTGCACTCCTTACATTGAGTTAGCTACTATGATTCACCTTCTCGATGCTATCAAACTTCTGGAATGCAGGAAGTTTTTATCCAAACTTGGAGTAAGTCTCTAATAGTTTTGGTCGCCTTTGGGATTGTATCATCTTCTCCATCAACCTTGTTGCCTACTCCACTTAGTAGCAAAGGTACAACACCGCATACTACCTATTTCATCACTTGGTCGTGCACTCTTGCATGACCCAAAGTCCTTCACTTTCGGCTATATTGATGAGAAGCTCGTTGACACCAGTCTTACAAAGTTCCTTGGCCTCTGCCCTTCAGCCTTGTCTCGGTACTTGGAGTTTGCGTCTGCATGCTCCACCTCTTTAGCCCCTTGTATGACCAAGTGCTCTCCCTCCATGAGAGCAGGGATCGATGACTTCACGGAAGTCCCGCCTCTACGGTATCATCGCGCTACCATGCCCATGACCCTATTATCCATCGTCTCACATCTGCATATCTTTTCTTCACGATCAGTAGATCTACCTCTGTGGCACTCCTTTGAGTCCACCTCCATTCTAACTGATGCTTTGTTTTTTGTAGCTAAGTCCCTTTAGACTCGTCGTCGCTTCCTCGCCCCTTTCGACCCCCTGCTTCAATACCTTTGTATTCTCCAAGTAGTTCGTCTTGGTCGATAGAAAGACAGACTACAACTCTCATGCATTGCCTCTGCCATCATGTTGTAGAGTTTGCACCGATTCTATTCTCCTTAGCTTTCTTGGTAGCAACATTCGCTTACTTGACCTTTTCCTCTGACTTGCTAGGTCCCTTAAGCGAATATAGGCTCAAGAGCAGTCTAACTCTCCAATTGCTTCAATCATACCTTTACATGATCAAGTCCCTCCAATAGAATTCATTAGCACTTGCATTCAAACTTTTCCCTCGGTGGTACACAGTCCCCATATATTGATGACCAAGGCTTTCATCTGATGCAAAATTCGATGCATACATGGAAGACCCACCTCTACGGTACCATAGCCTTCACTCCTTGAATCCATAGCCCTTCTTTCCATCATATTGTTCACCAAAGTGGAGCTCCCAATAGCTCTCGATCATACCTCCGTATGATATAGTCCCTCACGGGGCTATATTCGTGTGTATCGCATTGCCATGAACTGTTCCACCACAATCCGCTATACCATATCGCCTCTTGATGACATCTCTATTGCATTTTGACTCTTGTGGGATGAACTCAATTTGTGCTCCCTCTATGTGTGGCCTCTGCCAACATATCACAAGGCCTCTTCCACCTTCAATTATGTCTGCTCTTTTGGCAATCGTCCTTCGTCCCCCGCTCTCGGGTCACACTTGGACAAAGCACCGCAATAGGATAGTCCATCACATAGTAGCTCTCAAAGTCTACCGACTTCACTGAAATTAGTGTACCATTGTTTGGATCCTAGGCCTCTACCTCTACCAACATAATCTCCGCTGCGCATCGCTTCCTTCATGGCAACTTGAATGGTAACACTATGCCATATTCTTCAAGAGTACTCGCCTTTGCATCCTATTGCCCCGTGCCAAGGCCTTCTGAACCTAAATTTGCCTCCGCAAGTTGAGTCTCCTTGGTTATTCCATCAAATGCTTCTCCGAGATAAGATGCATGTGTCCAAAAGCTCCCTTTGTCTTTGGCACTATGCAAGATGAGCCTGCTCCATCAGAATGAAGGACCCATAGAACGATATGATCCTGCTCTTGCCTCTACAAGAGTTTATGTTCTTGACCTCTGTCCAAGGAAAGCTTTACACCTCTGCTCCATGTTCCATCTTCTATGCTGGCTCCTTTCATGTGGCTTAGGTACTTCGCTATGTTACACCCAAGTTGCTCGGCTCCTCATTTTGTATTGAGTTGATGGTGGCTCTCGCACCCACCATTCCACGAGTTAGCCCTCCATTGAGTTTGATCTCCATATCGACTCCAAGTGTGCCTACCTTTGTGTTGCTTTGGATTGCTCCCCCACTTGATCTTGCAATGCATCCACCAATGCATTCTCTCAAGTGAGATCATGTGACAACTCCTCATCGCTCACTCAGTCCATTGAACTTCGTGGAGTTGTTGTTTTTAAGATACTCCTCAACATGTGTGGTCCATTGCACCTGATTCTCCTTCTAGAGAGCCGAGACTTATCCTTCCTGGATATCTATCCTATTGGAGCAACATCTCTCTTTGTTTCCTTTTCTCTGAAAGTTTCAGAGACCACCATCCCCTTGGACTACTCTGACTTGCTGAACAAACTGTGCATCGTTCTGCCTCTTGTAAACGCACTTGCTAGATTGCGACTCCACATCAATACAGCCCCCACTGCACCACTCAAGGCCTAACAATATGTTGAACTCACTGCACACTTTAGCCTTCTCTGGATGTATCATTCTTATATCGAAGAAAAAGTTCTAATGCTCTATAGTACGGAGTTTCGATCACCTTGGGATGACCACGAACATTCCATCGTCCGCATATAAGCCCTTGCATGAGTACCGAATTCTTTAAGTTAGCAATTCCCCTCACCTTTGTGAGCTTCGTATAACTCTTTCGATCGCTAAGCAACCCATTCCACCTTGCATGGTCTCATCCATTACCAAGCGCCTCGCTTGCCTTGAGCACCATCAAGTATGGTTGTCAACGTCGAGCCGTAGCTCGAACTTAGCCATCCCAACCTTTGTGCGCTATGCATTCTTCCAAGCTTGCTTATTCTCGTGGTGCCTCTTGCACGAAGGGTTGGCCATTCCTCTGAATGTCAATCTCATATGTCCGCTCCTTTGAGTGATTCATTTTCCCTACATCTCTATGCTTGTTTTCCCCCAAACAGTCACGTGTGTTAGTTGCCCTCAACACAGCCCCGCTAGGTTCCATACGTTTGCATATCAAGTGTTTCTATGAGTTCTTGTCCCGCTTTGATACCATATGTCACGGACTTAGTTGGTTTTGCCTAAGTCATGCAACACCCTTGTATGTCGGTTCGCAAAGGTCAACCTTCCCGAAACCTCCCATGGTCCCTTAAGACCTACAAAAGAGAAAACAGGTTAGAGAAAGCGCCTCACTCAGGATCCACAAGCAAACATTTCAGAAAATACTTCATAGCTAATATAAATTATAAACATATTTTACAAGCTCTGAACGGTTGCACAACAAAGAGTCAAAATGGTCCACTACAGATCGAATATCTCTCACAAGTATCCACATGACATAACCTTTATTTACAAGCCTAAAACAGCCACCAAACCCAACTAAAATGAGGCTGTTAAGCCTTCGGCCGTCCCTCTATATACTGTGCAAAGCATGAACAAACCAAAAGATACGGACATATATAAGCATTACATCAAACATCCTATTTAGAATTTCTCCGTGACAGCTCAGCCTACAAACTCAAGGCCAGTCTACGACCGATCGATGACATTCATAATAGGAGGGCGACAACAATAGCAATAGGTCGGCCCACGAGAGGAGGCCATTGAAGGAGCAGTAGAAGGCTAGCGGCAAGCGACCTATGAGAAGATAGTTGAAGTCCATCGGTTGATAGGGAGACGTCATCGCACGCCACGTTCTTGACCTTCATCAAAGCAGATCATTGGCTTGCAGCAATTTGAAACAGGGGAAATCTACTCGATGAAGAATTGAGAAGAGGCACAACATGGAACTCTATTAGATAGATCATGTCAGTATCGTTGGAGGTAATAGATCAACATCATCGAACTGACCAGATCTGTTATGCCGCTAGAGGAGAAGCAATAGTGAGGAAAGAGAGTAGTGCCGGTGAGGGCAGCGCTAAGACACCAACATAAAGTGGCAATGGGAGAAGATATGTGTTGTTCATTGAGGAAATCCCGCAATCTCCATAGAGAAGAAAGCGACACTAATAGGACAATCGTCGTCGCTTCAGATCAATATCACTAGAGGTGCGTCGAGGAAAGAGGGTTCTCGGCATCGGACTCAGTGGAAGAAGAGGTCTTACTCTATGAAGAAAGTGGTAGGGCTTGGTAAGGAGTCAAGATATGCTTCAGATAGTATATATACTTAATTACTATTTATATATATTAGCAGAGAGAATTTTCTTTAACTGCTGAATCAGATTTTTTGAAAAAAGTTTTATCTGCTACTGATGTCATTGGTTGTAGTGATGCAAAAAGCCCCCTAACATAAGACAAATATTTTCAGCTACAAAGGAGTAACCCAAATAACAATAAGGTAAAATCCAATTTATAAGAGGATGAAAAAGAGACCGGAAGTCAATGTATGGACAACCATTATTGAATCACCGGCCACTGTTCCATCCGTCCGGCACAATAGCTCTTCTGTTACCGGTACCATTTGCCCTGGAAATCCACCAACCCACAACTTTAGGCTCTCTCTCAGTTACATAACCCACACAGATAGCTTATTTTAATGGCAACTGGTAAGAAAATCTAGCATGCCTGGCCAGACTCGCTACCAGATAAACTACGCCTGCACTGCCACACACGCTCTCCAATGGCATCTCTCTTTCGTCTTTTCTCTGCTTTGCTTTGACGATGGAGACCACTCACTCCAAACTATGAGACAAAACAACTGAATCCCAAATGATCCCCCGTCTTCCCACGGCTTCCTCAGTATCCAATGTTGTTTAACTGCGTCGTCTATCAAATCACATGGATTTTGATCAAGTTCTACGCAGCGTCAAAGGGAATGTCAATAACAATGCTAGTTAGAGAGCTTGGAACCTAAGCCTTCTTTTTTACATGTACAGAAACCCAAAGGAAATGAGACCGCAGCGATGGTTCGATCCGACGGCTATTACGCGACGTCAGAACCAGAGGGCGAGTCCGAAACCGAGTCGAAAGAGTCGTGAGAAGGCGAGAGGTCTCCGCCTGCGCCGCCGCCGTGGATGTTCTCGATCATCTTCACCACGTTGCTCATCGTGGGCCGCTGGTCCGGTACGACAGCGGTGCAGCTCATTGCGATCTGGAGCATCGTCACTATCTCCTCCTCGATCCCCTTGTACCGCATCAGCTCGAGGTCGAACACCTCCGCCGTCCACTCCTCCCGCACCACCGACTGCACCCACCGCGGGAGGTCAACCGCCGACGCCCCGCCGTCCGCAGCCGGTTTTCCCGTCAGCAGCTCTAGCAGCACTACCCCGAACGCGTACACGTCCGCCCGCTGCGACGCCCACGGCCGCCGCCCGTCGCTCGGCGCCTCGGGTGCACGGTAGCCCCCGGCCCTACCGACGGCCGCGGCCCCGGGGCCCAGAAGGGCCAGCCCGGCGTCGGCGAGCCGCGCGTTGCCATCCTTGTCGAGGAGGATGTTGGTGGACTTGATGTTCCCGTGCGTCAGCTTCGGCGAACGGCTCGCCTGGTGGATGAACGCCAAGCCCCTCGCTGCACCAACTGCCATTCGCATCCTCGTCGTCCAATCTAGCGGCGTCCTCCCGGGTCCTCGATTCCCTAAGAAGATTGAATTTTGAACGGTTTATCAAAGAAAATAAGAGACTTTTAAGAGAACATAGCACTCGGAGAGGTGACACCGATCCCATAGAGTGAAGTTACAGACCGTGGAGGAGGAAGAAGAGGCTGCCGTTGGGCATGTAATCGTAGACGAGAAGTTTCTCGTCGCGGGCGTAGTAGTAGGCTTTGAGGGGGACGAGATTGGGGTGCCGCAATCGCCCCAGGGTTTCCATCTGGTTCTCGAACTCGCGCTTGCCCGCGACGTGCACTTCGCGGAGGCGCTTGACAGCGACGACGGTGCTGTCGTCGAGCACGGCCCTGTAAGCCGTCCCATAGCCACCCTTTCCCAACATCTCTGCCGAGGCCCGGAGGAGGTCCTCCAGTTCGAACCGCTTCGTTTCTTCGAAGAAGATCATCTTGCCCCTTTCGAATCCGCTTCCGGCAGCGGAGCCCGCCTCGTTTCCCTGTACGGCGTAGGGGCTGGAGGAATAGACTATCTTTTCCCCCTCGTGCAGGCGGGACGGGCTCCTCCCGGCGAACTTGCGCCAGAAATAGCAGAAGAGGAGGCCGGAGACGAGGACGAGCACGGCGAAGTCGCCGACGACGATGGCCACCACCGCCACCCTGTTCATTCCCCCGCGGCCGTCACCAGCGGCAGCATGGTGGGGAGGGGCAATCTCGGGCCTGGCAGATGGGGAAGAGGCTACTACCACGGCGGCTGGAGAAACGGGGGCTGCTGCACTGGCCGAGGGGCGGCTGGGGTCGCTGACGACGTCGCGGCAGGTGGGGAGAGGCCCGCCGCAAAGGGTCGGGTTCCCGGTGAATGCGGCTGCGGGGAAGGCGGCGAGCGAGGGCGGCACAGCGCCGGAGAGTAGGTTCGACGACAGGTTGAGGTCTTGGAGGCGAGGGAGGACGAGTCCGGAGATTGCGCCGGACAGCCGGTTTGAATCGAGCCGGAGCGTGAGCAGGCGGGACAGACGGTTCAGCGAAGCTGGTACCGGGCCAGTGAGGTTGTTCGAGCCGAAGTCGAGACGGTAGAGGCGGGAGAGCGAGGCGACGGACGGCGGTATCGGGCCGGAGAGTTCGTTGTGGGCGAGGAAGAGGAGCTTCAACGTGGAGAACGGAGAGAGGTCGGGGATCGGCCCGGAGAGGCGGTTCGACTTGAGGCTGAGAACCCGGAGCTGGTCGAGCCGCATCACGGCCGGGAGGCAGGCCGGGCCTGCCAATTCGAGGCCTTCGAGGACCAACCGGGTGACACGACCCCCAGCACAGGTGACGCCGTGCCAGGACGCGCACGGCGACGGGTCAGACCGGTTCCAACTCGCCAGTCTCCCGCCCGAGTCACAAGCGGCCTTGAACTCCTGCAAAGCACTCAAGTCCCCTTCCAAAGTGCCCAAAGAAGAAGAAGACACCACCATAGAAGAGAAGTTGACGAGCACAAGGAAGAGCAGCAGCATCAGAGTAGCTTGAGCTGAATGTGGGGAAGAAAACATCTTATTACCCCCCATTTCCTACTTCTTAGATGAGGATGGGGAAGGAGAGACACAGACACCAAGAGCTGGGAGAGAAGACAAAGGGAGGTTTTGGTACCAGCACAAGCAATGCTTCTTTTAGTGTTGAGGGTTTGGAGTGTCTCCTTCAGCTTTTTTTTTTCCTTTGCTTTCTTTTCTTTCCTTTCTTCGATTGAATAAGCCGAGGGAAAAGGGACCTACGGACACTTCGGGAGCTGTGTTACAGTCTAAGCAGAGGCACAGCCTGCAGAGGTGAAGCCGTTGCCTCGGCCATGTTTATTTATTTCGCCCTTTAGCTGTCATTGTGGTCAAAGAATTGTGGATAACGAAGAAATGGGTAGATAGATTTGTTCCTCAAAGGCCGATACGTTCAGTAAAAAACACTTGTCTTCGTTGCAAACTTTAGGGTCTTTGTGCACCTCAAAGGCCATTGAGTTGAAGAACAACAGTGAGGGGCCATCAAATTGTTTCTTTTGCTGAACGTAAATAGACTGCACTGCACATAAAAGAGTAGTCTGTCTACTTGCGAGTAACAACAGTAAGATTCTTAGAATGAGTGCTCGTGAGAGGAGAGATCAGATACCGACAAAACAGATTCGAGGAGTGGCCTGTTGGAAAGCCGAAGCCGTCATCGTAGGTGAACTCCGTATGCTTTCCACCAACAATAAGCATCCCATAATGTGACGATCCATCCATCTCTGCGATTATGACGCCCGTGACCCCAATCGACGACTATGTACGCATGCCACGAGCGCCATGGTGTCTCCACAGAATCCAATCTGGTCCAATTACGTACACCCTACTTATTTACGTCGTCGAGATCTAAATGGAACGGTAATGCATCTTTGTGTCATCATTTAATCAATATCCTTTTTTTAACATTATCCAGTACCGAAAGAATCACCTACTTGCACAATAACATTCTTCTGGGCATTTAATGGATCAACCCCTTCTTCTTCCTTCATATCTCTGCTTGAAATCCATGAGTTTTGGAGCAAATCTCATCAACCGAACCAAAGAATTTGGCAAGAACTTCCTGGCGAATAAGAAGCAAATCCTCGTGCTCCGGCCATTGTACCTGCAGGAACTCCCATTCCTCATCCTCTCCAATAATTCGACCGTGACATCCCTTCTCAAAAATCTAGCTGGGTGTGGCCCACCCTTCGACCAGTCAACCCATGTCAAGCTCCTGTTTGCAGTCCTCCCCGGAAATCTCACACTCACGTGAGTTGCCAAGTAGTGTTCATCAGCAAAGCATGAGGATGTACAGTGTCTCTGGAAGAGTGGGAAGTACTCGTCATCCGAGATAACCTCGATGGCTAGGCCGCGGTCCACCTCGAACCACTGGGATCCCTTGCGCCATTGCTCCAGCTTCAGCAGTGGTTTCATCTTCTTCATGTACCTACCGCGGCCGGTAGGACCTGGTAAATCATATGCCTGAACGTAGATCTTGGTGGAGTTGATTAGGTAGGAGTAAATGGTGGGGAAGTTGAAGAGAGGAATGCAGGCTTCAGAAAGAAGAACGAAACGCTGGTTTGAGACGTCAAGCAGTGCATTGGCTAAGAGACGACGCTCAGCTTCCATCATGTTCATCCCTCCCCATTGTACGGCCTGCGTTAGCCAATCAAACGAACAAGCTAAATGGCACAATTAATAGCAAGTATATTCAGCATATATTCTGATATGAAAACAGTGTATCTACCTTAATTATGTCATCTCTTGTTCTCTAAAATCTTCATTCTTGAATAAAATCGTGTACACCAACCTGTATTTCCACCTTTATTGATTCATTTGATCAAAAAATTTCCACCTATATTGTTCACTGTTTAGATTGTTTTCCTGAGGTTGGATGCAAATTCTCTCCTAATCAAATGGGGTGGAGTTATGAAAGAAAAAAAATTTAAGGAAGATGACAAAAATACTAATTTTGTTGGATTCAAATATTCAAGCTTATATTTAAAATAATATCCTCTCATATATTTATAGAAGAGGAGAGTACAAAACTATATTTACAAAAGATAAAAACTAAAGATTCTCTCAATTTTATAGATAATATCTGGATAATTTTCTAGACATTAACTTATGAGAGATTATAAAATTTTCCAAAAAGATTTTGCTTCTTTCAAAATATCAAAGATATTCTTTATCCTTACAAAGGATCTTTCCACTTTTCAAAATGCCTCACATCTTTCTTCATCCAAGTAGGTCAATCTTTGATTAAATTAAACTTAATTTCAACACTCCCTCTTAAATTTAATATTCCTTCCATCCATCATACATGTAAATAACTTGAACTTGGTAAATAGATTAATCGTAAATGATTTAGTGAACATATCGACTAAGTCTTAAGTCTTGATATGAATGAGTTCAACTTTATTTACCTTCATATGCTCCTGAATGAAGTAAAATTTCAAGTTAATATGTTACCGCCTTTTATGATGCATTAGGTTCTTTGCTAGTGCTGATTTGTTTATCTATGTAAATTTGTGTTATTTTTTATTTGATATGTATCATCTTTAGTAAGCTTCTTAATTCTATAGCATGACACAATATAAAGATGTCGTAATATATTCGACTTCACAAGTTGAGAGTGTCATAATTGGTTGCTTTTTGGATATCTAAATGATTATAGTATCTCCCATATAAAATATAAATCCATATATTCTCCTTCTACCATTAATATCTTCTCCTCAATTACTATCAGAATATCTAAGAAGTTTAAAATTGTTAGAAGTTGAATAGATTAAACCATTAGAGAGAGTGCATTTAATATAATGCAAAATCCTTTTAGTAGCCTTCTAATGGGTTGATTTAGGCTCCTTCATGAATTGGTTCATCAATTGAGCGCCATATAGAGTATCTAATCTTATACATATCAAATATCTTAAGCTTTTAACCAAACTCTTATAAAGAATTGCATCTATTGCTTTTCCATCATAATTCTTTAATAGCTTCATACCATAATTTATCGGTGTGCTAATTGGATTGTAATTGTCCATCTTGAATGCTTTGAGAACTTATCTTGGATATACCTCTTGTGAAATAAAGATATGATCTTTGTTTGGTTTCATTTCTATGCTAAGAAAATAGGACATCAATCCCATATCACTTATATCAAACTTCTTTATGATAGCATGCTCGAAGTCTTAGAATATATGAGGATTATTCTTGGTAAAGATTAGATCATCTATATACAAACAAATATGTAGCATACTTCCATCATTTACTTTATTTAATGTATAAGGAGTATTCATACGGATATTACGTGAAACCATTAGCTTTAAAGTAAACATCAATTCTAGCATTGCAAACCCTTGGAACTTGTTTGAAGCAATATAAAATTATCTTTTCTCAATATATTTCATTGGTTGTTTAATATAAACTTATTTTCAAGAAAACCATTTAAAAATATAGACATCTAATTGATAAATTTATCATTTATTTTGAGCGACTAAAAAGATAATTAATATAATAATTTTCTTTCAAGAAATAGGAGCAAATATCTTATCATAGTTTATACCCATTTTTTGCTCATATTATTTTGCCACTAATCTTGTTTTATATCTTTTAATTTCTCTTTGAGTATTATATCATTTTTGCTTATATCATTTTGCCACTTTGAAAACCCATCTGACTCCTCTATATTATCATTTTGCTTATATCATTTTATATCTTTTAATTTCTCTTTGAGTATTATATCATTTTTGCTTATGTAAAGTTATGATATCTCATATTTACTTTGTCTTGGTCTTCATCTTACACCTCCTCTATATTTATGCTCTAATTTCATACTCCATCTTTATGAAACTCTACATCTCTACTCATATGCACTTTGTGTTATTTTGAATCAAGTAACTTATAAGCCTTAGATCGGGTATTATAGCCAGTGAAATTATATTTGAAACTTTTGTCATACAATTTTGTTCTTCTTTGATCTTAAACATGAGCATAAGCAATATATCCAAAAATTCTTAAGTGAGAGGTGTTAAGATTTTTACTATTGCAAGCCTTTTGTGGTGTCATGTCTTCCATACTACTTGTTTGATATCTATTGAGGTAGACCACACATTCAAAGACTTTACCTTAAAACTCTTTTGGTATCTTCTTGCTAGCACTCCTTTGGCATATTCTTGCTAGCATGCTTCTAACCATATTGAGAATAGTTTGATTCTTCCTCTCCATCATACCATTTGTTAAGGAAAATAAAGTGCTATCAATAGTCTTTGAATGCCACTTGCTTCACAAAAGCTTTTAAACTCCTTTGTGATGTGAATTATCCTCCGTGGTCTTATCTTAAGGTTTTGATGGTGTAACCACTTTAGTTCTCTACTTATGCTTTGAGCTTCTTAAATGATTCAATCTAATTTCTCCTTTTGGAAATAAACCCATATTTTTCTACTAAAATCACCAATTAATGTTAGAAAATAACGATGCTCACCATAAGATATTAGAGATATTGGTCCATATAAATCAGTATAGATTAGCTCAAGAGGTCTCTTTGCATGACAGGTCAACTTATTTGGAAAGCTCTTCTTTGATTGCTTATCAAGAATACATACATTATAAAATTGACTTAGAGAGTTGCATGTAATAGTCCTTCTATGATCCTTTTGTTTGATAATAAATTGTGTGCCCCAAAGTTGAGATGTCAAAACTTCAAGTGTCATATCTAAAAGCTATCTTTCAAGCTAGCATTCAAGCATTTCTCATTAACATGCTTTATGTTCAATAAGATTAATTTATTTTTAGTCAATTAGAGAGCAAATCTTCATACTTTGATTTCTTAGTGTGAGAGTTTTTTTTTCCATATGCACATTATATCCTTTTTCTAAAAGTTATCTCAAACTTAAAATATTTATCTTTATATTGAGCACATAATAAATGTTAGAAATAAAATAATAATTTTTATTTTAAGCTGGCATAAGGATTCTATCTTTCCTCTTCACTTCTACTTCTAATAAGTCTCCAAAAAGAATTTGTCAGTTAACTTCTTCATTTATCTCCATGAACATATATTTGTGTTCAGATTTTGTGATTGCTTGCTCTACTATCCAAATACCAAAGGTCTTCATTGTGAAAGTCTTCCTCTTTTTGTACTAACAATAATATGGAAGTATCCTTTTTTCATCCTTTTTCATATAGTTAGCTTTCTCATTAACCTGGTTAGAATCATTATACCAACATTCTAATAAATAATGACCAATTTTGTTGCAAGTATCATAATGAACTTTAGATTTGTTATACATTCTTCCTCTTGAATAGCTATCTCTTCCTCCTCCTTTCTTGAGGTATTGTTTGTCATCATTATTGTGTTATATTTATCCAGTGCCTTTGTTATAGCCATGACCATGACCTCTCTAGATTCTTTCTTCTTTAGCTTCTTAATTCTTGTCTTTGAGAGAAAACTTGTTTTGAAGAGCTTGCTTCATTTGTTCTTGCTTCTTCTTTTATATTCTTTATTTATGAGCTTGTAATGAGCTTATAAGTTTATCAATGGTCATGGCTTCAGGATTCTTTGATTCTTCAATTGCCACCACAATATAGTCAAACTGTATATCTAAGGATCTTAAGATTTTCTTCACCACTTGATTATCTTATAATATTTCTCTATTTCTTCTTAGTTAGTTGATAATGACTAATACTTTTGTGAAATACTCTGAGATAGACTCCATCTTCTTCATCTTCAATGCTTCAAACTCACTCAGAGTTTGAAATCATACCTTCTTCACCTTCTCCATTTCTTTATAGGAATTTTGAAGGATCTCCCATGCTTGCTTGGAGTTGGTGATGATGGCGACCTTTCCTCCTTCATCAAGTCATTGATAGATTAAGAAGAGAGTTTTCTTCTCTCTTTTTCATATCTCTCAAGGAGTCCTTTTGGTTCGTTACAAGTATAGCTTCATCTTGGGGCTCATTCTACCCCTTCTCTACTCTCTTCCACACATCTTGTGATTCAAGCATGGCCTTCATTTGGATGCTCTAATTTTTATAATTATTGATTAGATGAGATATAGGGAATGATATGTTGATTGTTGTCTTAGATAATATTACTATGATACCACATTGTTAGAAATGTGATGGAGTTATGAACAAAGAATAGTTGAAGAAAAATATAAAATGTTAACTTCATTGGGTTCAAATGTTCAAACATACACTCACAATGACATTCTCTCATCTATATATAAGAGATGAGAGTACAAGACTAGATTTATAAAATATAAAAACTAAGGATTTCCTCAATTTTCTAGATGATATCCTTTCTAAGATATCTTGATAACTTCTTACACATATCAATTTTTAAGGGATTATAATATCTTCTAAGAGGATCTAACATTCTTCTAAAATATCTAAAATATTCTTCATCTTTCTAAGGGATCTAGGTACTTTTCAAGATATCTAAAATCGTTTTTCATCTAAGGTAATCAAGTAGAATCATTTTTAATTAAATTAAATTTAATTTTAATATTCTCAACGTAAAGTGGTCGAATGTTTCCAAATTGTGTAAGCTAGAAAAGAAAGATAAAAGAGAAATTAGATATTCAATTACATATGGGTTCATTGCCTCTAAGTTCAATTATGGTGTAGAGGTTGTGAGATGTTGTACAAGTTCAACAATTTAGTTGTACTTGAGCAATATGTCATTATATAATTCGATAAGATTTAACTTTGTTAAATTCAAATCATTAGCCCAAAATATTTAGGTCCAAGTTTATAATAATACATCATCAAATCCTAATCATTTTGTTAGTGAAAAATATCATTGAGGTTTTGGTCAGCTTGGCATAGTCTGGACCTGCGTAGGGTTGTTCGAGATGTCTTCAGATAGAAATATTGAACTCCTTAGGTGTCCACTAAAACGAAGGCTAAGATTGGGAGAGGTTTCCCAACCAACTCCATTTGATACTCAAGTTAGTAATCCAAGGTATATAAGTGCGAACATGAATAGTTAAAAGAATTCTCCCTTTCTTTGTATTAAAGTAAGCTTTTATACCTGATTGTAAAGAGCACGAAGGAAACTTGTGATTGTCTTTCATGTCATAAATGGTGAGAAGGAAGCTTACAATTTCCTTTCTCATTATAAATGGTGAGAAGAAAGCTTACGATTATCTTTCTAATTATAAATGATAAAAAGAAAGCTTCATCTTCTCCTTCCTCATTGGGCATCATGTGATGGTGACATGTCAAATGATTAGCCGACAATGTATCCCCAATCTTTTGTCAACCCCCGATGGCATGCTTCGGGGCTCTTTCGAAAAGGGCTCAAAGTGTAATGTTTAATTCATTTGACATGTGAGCATTATGGTTTTTTTCTTGCGAGTTGGGTCTTCTTAACGTATGCACCTTAGACATATTTTTACTTTTTGCTTCTACTATAACAAATTTCTCTTTATGTGAGTCGGGTTTTCTTAACTCACATGTCTCAAGTATATTTTGCCTTAAGCCTCCCCCATAGTGGATTTCTCCTCATACTAGTTAGGTTTTCCTAACTAACGTGTCTCAGGCATATTTTATTTTGTGCTTCTATCATGATGGATTTCTCTTTATGCAAGTTGAGTTTTCTCAACCCATGCGCCTCAAGCATATTTTATCTTGTACCTCTATCATGGTGGATTTCTCTTTATGTAGGTTAGGTTTTCTCAACTCATGTGCCTCGGGCACATTTTATTTTGTATATCCATCATGGCTGATCTCTCTTTATATGGGTTAGATTTTCTCAACTTATGCGCCTTGGGCACATTTTATCTTGCGCCTTTGTCATGATGAATTTATCTTTATATAGGTCAGATTTTTCTAACTCATATATCTCAAGTACATTTTATCTTATGCCTCTATTATGGTGGATTTCTTTTATATAGGTCAGATTTTTTTGACTCATGTGCCTCGAGTATATTTTTATCATGTGCCTTCGTTATGATAGATTTCTCTTTATGTGAGTTGAGTTTTTTCGACTCACACATCTCGGGCATATCTTATCTTGTGCCTCTGCCATGGTGGATTTCTCTTTACATAGGTCGGGTTTTTCTGACACATGCATCTCGGGCATATTTTATCTTATGCTCTATCATGACAAATTTCTCTTTACGCAGGTTGGGTTTTCTTGACTCGTGTGCCTTCAGCATATTTTATCTTGTGCTTTCATCATAGTAGATTTCTCTTTACATGGATCGAGTTTTCCTAACTCTTATGCCCTGAGCATATTTTATCTTATGCATCTATTGTGGTAAATTTTTTTTTTATGCCGATCGAGTTTTCTCGATTCACATGTCTCAAGCATATTTTTACACGTGCCTTCATCATGGTAGATTTCTCTTTATGTGAGTTAGATTTTTCTAACTCACATACCTTAAGCACATTTTATCTTGTACCTTCATCGTAGTAGATTTCTATTATGTGAGTTAAGTTTTCTTGACTCATATGCCTCGTGCACATTTTATTTTGTGTCTCCTATAATTTTCAAGTCTTTCATCTAGTATATTCTGAATCTTTCGTTCGATATGTTTTGAATATTTTATCTAGTATTTTTTTAATCTTTTATACAACACTTTTTGAATTCTTAATTCACTAGCATCCCTTTGGAAGTGTCCCAAAGGGACACTTGTCTCAATTGTGGAAGGAGAGAGATTGGCTTCCTCCTTATAAATCCTCTTTCACTTTATGGGTGAGGCTCATTCTTCCATTTGAGCCTCTAGAGCCTCTTTAGAAATCTTCTTTGCTTCATTCTAGTTCCCAGTAGGGTGAATTAGTTATTGAGTCTCTCGTAGTCTCAACATCGATTCAGCAACATATTGGTCTTCTACTCTATCTCCTTAGGTTACGATGTCTCTTTATTCTTATACAAGTTCCTCTTAATCTACTAGCTATTAGATTGTCACACACTTGGTTGATTTTTCCTAAGTCGTGCGATATTCTTGCATGTTTATCCACAAAAGTTAGCCTCCCAAAAACCTCATATGGTTCCTTAGGACATATATAAGAGAAAACGAGTTAGAAAAAGTATTTCACTTGAGATCCATAAGCAATCATTTCAACAAACATTTTATAGCCAATGCAAATTACAAGCAGACTTCACAAGCTCTAAATAGTTACACAATAAAGGGTCCAAAATGATTCACTGTAGACCAAAATCTTAACAAGTGCCTATATAATATAACCTTTATTTGTAAGCCTAAGATGATTACTAAAACTAAAGAAAATGGAGCTGCTAAGCTTACTATCAGCCCTTTACATGCTATGCAAAGCATGAGTAAAACCGAAAGACACAGATATATATGAGCATTACATCAAACATCTTATTTATAGTTTTATCCATGACAAGATGGCCGAGGTTTATGCTTCAACTTTAGGCAGCCTAAGGATAGAGGAAATCTTGACCTTCCTTTCATTAGAAGAGATAGTTCACGTGAACTCGAAAGTTCTTCGAGACTTAGAGTCCATAAAAAGCTTGCATGACTGTGATTTAGTGGTGAGTGCATCACTTCTGGATCACCTGCGAGTTAAGTATTCCATTCTTACTGAGTTCAACTTGCAAGTTCTTTGACTCGGTCAACGTTTGTTCAATCCCGCATCGGGGCCTCGTTACTTGTTCCATGATGCCCTAGAGGTGGGACTTTGTCTTTCTCTCTATCTGGTGATAGTTTCTTGTCTACAATAGTGAAAGATATTATCTTCTCATATGGTGCCCAACTCATGGTGCTACCTAATAGTGTTTATCGGAGAATATTGGCATGCTGACATTACTCCGACTTGCAAGCTTTTTGCAGCTTATTTTTGACTATGTAGGGGAAAAAGTGACTACTACATAGTTGTTTAGGGCAGCTTTAAAATTAGTGGAGCCCCTTCCAACCATAAGAGTTGGAAGGAGTGCTTCTTTTTCATAGGTCTGGGTTAAGTTTAGGGGTTTAATCTCACCTAGTTGGTGCATTGCACAAATAACACCTTCCCTTTCTTGTCAGATAAGGAGATAATTAAGTGCTTTAGTTGAGGGATATGCTCTCTTACTCCAAGGCCATCCAAAAGATGAACGAGGACTAGTTGATCGATGTAGGTCTCAGCTCGGCTCCTTGGGATACGACCCAAATCTCCTATCACTTCACCTCATCCTTTTTTTAAATCTTCTATAGCCTTGTGATTGTGACCTTTATATCTCCATTCTTTGAAGAGGAAGGTACTTGGCTCCTCTTCGGGCATGGTGGTGGTCTCTTCGTCTTCAACCACTATTCGCGAGCCATCGCTTGAGGCATTAGGTTCGACTTTGTTTTGCCACCACACTAGCATCGATAAGCCAAGAAAGAATTAGTAGATTATTATGATAAAAGTGCCTTACCCTCGAAGAGGCATGAAACCTGAGAAGCCAGTTCTTGATAAGGAGCCTCCTACCTCCTTAGCATCGAAGTCTTTAGTGCTAGTCATAGGTGCCCTGCAAGCCAATCACGTAAGTGATGACACTCTTTTTGCTTATTATATACATGATAACACTCTTTTTGCTTATTATATATATGGTATTTTTTTCACTTTATATTGCCCGTTGTATATATTCTGATGTTCATGGATTTATGCAATGAGAATCGAATCATGATGAGATCACGATAATGAGACCGATTCGCCTTTAAACATAAACCCTAAATAATCCTGACCATAGATTACTCGAGAGAGACATCGAGATAACTAGATAGACTATATTCTAATGTTCATAGATTTATGCAATGAGAATCGGATCATGATGAGATCATGATAATGAGACCGATTCGCTTTTAAATATAAACCCTAAATAATCTCGACCATAGGTTACTCGAGAGAGACATCGAGATAACTAGATAGACTAGTGTGCTGTATACCCGTCTATATGATAGAGGCGACTGGTCTTATATTTGCTCATGTGGGGATACTAGGGATACAATACAGGTGCTCATTAGAGAATGAGTTCACTGATTAATTCGCTTATGGAATACTGGAAGATTGATAATACCTCATTGTCAGATATCGATTTCATTGTCCTAGTGGTGTATCTAGTCCTTAGATTTGAGACACTAAGGATGTCTTGTATGAATACTCCACTTTTTGATACCGGACTTATAGGTCTGGAAGTTCCAAATCTAGCACAGTTGGTCATCAAGAGTGATAGTCAATCTTACGAGGACTATTGAGTGTCAATAGAGGATCATCTACTCTCGGTGTCATGAGAAGAATATCCCATGTGTTCTTGCTCAAACAAATCCCTGGCTAGGGTCATTCAGATTGAGAGAGAAAGAGTTCTCCGGGAGAATCCGATTAGAGCGAGACTCGAGTAGAAATTGTATAGGCTTGAATGTACCATGCCCGGTAAATGGTCTTTAGGGTATTAGATGGATGAGAGACTATAGATACATGGTAACTAAGGATAAACATGTCCAATGGATTGGATTCCCTTGTATCGTCTAGGGACTGCAACGTAGTGACCTAGTACATTCGCAGTCGATGAGTTGAGTGAATTATTATGGAGATAATAATTCACTGAGCTAGAAGGAGTTCTGATAAGTATGACTCATGGCCAGTCGATATTGGGCCTAGAGGGTCACACACATATGATAGGCATTGCGATGAGTAGAGGTTTGGATATGAGATATCCGCCAAACCTCTATCTTATTGGATATCCAATAAGCCCCTAAATAATTAGATTATATGGATAAGATCTAATATAATCCAATTAGAGATTATTGAATAAAGATCCACTAATCTAAGAAGGTTGGGTAGTTGAATGAAGATCCACTACCTAATAGGGTAGGATCCATTAGGATTAAGTTGACAATGGGCCTCTATAAATAGGAGGGAACCAAAGGTTCATAGGTTATAGGTTTCTTGGTTGCCACCTCCTATTCTCCTCTCCCATTCTCCTCTTCAGATAGCAGACCTAGAGATTTAAAGAGCGTCATCACATCCTTGCTGTGTGGATTACCACTAAAAGGAGGATGTTTGACCTCCTTCATCCTCTCTTATAGATTTACAAGGATTTAGGGATATACGATTTCCTTTAGTAAAATATAATCTTTCATATATGTAGTTTTTGATTTTGCAGATTTTGAGCACCAATCTTCGCATGACGACGAACACAATTTATAAGAATTTAGAGATTTTTATTTTCTATTCTTCCACTGCATATGTGATGTCGCTCCTAGATTTTCTTATAGTTAGATCATGGCTAACTCCTTCGAATTCACTTCACTCATCTACTTTTTTTGTATTTACAACACTATCACACTACGTAATGGCCCTCATTGACTGTGTACATGATGTTAGCTCGGTTATCCACTAGTGGGGCCTCATAATTAATGATCTTTTGGAAGAGATCGAGGGGCTAAAGAAGGATGATGCTCCTACTACTGTTACTAAGGTGGAGGCTCGGAGGATCGAGCTGGAGTGGCAACTTGAGGAGATCAAGCTGTACCTTGTCAAACTCACTAAGTAATTGAAAGAAGTATGAAGCAATAACTGAGCCATGGAGGACGATCTACTATAGCTCACTCGGGAGCCGGATTCGATGAGGGTGCATAACTTAGAGCTTGGAGAGCAGGTTGCGATAACCAATAAGTAGGCTCGGGAACTGAAGGATGCACTTGAGGCCAAGCAGTGCATGATACCAAAATATTAGGAGGAGGCGATCACTAGTTACAAGGCAACGGTCGGGTTTAAAAAGGGTCAAGAGAGGACGGGGGTCATCTCATAGCAGTTCGAGTATCAAATCACCTTAGCCTGTTTCAAGGTAAGGTATTCTAAGTTGGAGCTCGAGGAGGACCCATTCACTAATTACCCCGTGGATCAAAATGTCATGATGGTGACCGAGTTGCCCTTTAATGATAGCCTCGATTCGTCACCATATCTCGACACCTAAGCTATCATCCTTCATTATGTTTGTTGAATCTCGTATTTTGATGATGAAACTACTTGATATATGTTTATGATTTAATCTGTGTTTTGAGTGACATAGGGTGCCTCGATCAGGATGAGACAATTAAAGCAGGAAAATCATGTTGTGCCGGAGGAACATGTCAGAAGATTGGACGTCGGGCCGGTGGATCGGTCGACGTATCGACAGAAGGCTTCGGGCCGTGGACTCGGGCATCGGGCCAAGAAGAGCGGGTATTGTGCCAAGGATATCGGAGTTGCGGAGCCAACTGGCCGATTGGGCAATAGGCCGTAGGAAAGAACGATGCGCCGAAGAATCGGACGAAGCGTCGAGGGACCAATGACATGCCGGACAACTTGGTTAATTGCTTAGGATTAATTGTCTCGATCAAAGTTTTGTTTACATGTGCAGGATTAACTACGATGAAAGTAAGACATGCAGTAGGAGTTGCGCCGGAGTCAAGACAATGATCACGTTGGGAGTTCGAGAGTTTGACGGAAGTTCGGATAGTCGTCGGAGGTTCTGCGGGAACAAATCCGAGAAGTCCATGAGCTTGCCAAAGAAGCTCATCGAAACTCGCCAAGTGGATCGTCCCAAGTCCAGGAGTTTGTCGGAAGTCCGCAGTAGCATCACCGAGGGTTCATCGGATGATCGACGGAAGTTCACTGGAAACTCGCCGGAAGAAGCGATTGATGCATCGGAGCAAGCTGCAAAAATTGTCTTAGGATTTATCGTAGTTAACACAATGATTAAGTTGAAAATGGGAGGTGATCCCATTAGCTTAATCTTGGGGCAATTGGGCCCCTGAAAAACCCAAATTGGGCCGAATGGATCTACCCATTCGGACCCTGATTGCTGTGGGAGGTGCAACCGCCCAAGCCAGGAGGTAGCACCGCCTAGGCTAAGTCTCCCAGGGAGACTGGGTGGTGCAACTGCCCCAGCCAGGAGGTAGCACCACCTGGGCTCAGTCTTCGAGCGAGACTAGGCGGTGCAACCTCCCCTGACAGGAGGTAGCACCGCTTGGGCTCGGTCTTCGAGCTCTGGCAAGCAGTGCAACCGCCCCAGTCAGGAGGTGCAACCGCCTGAGCTTGGTCTTCGAGCTTTGGCAGAGAGGTGCAACCACCCCTGATAGAGGTGGCACCGCCTAGAGGCTCAGTCTTCGAGCTCTGCCAGGCGGTGCAACCGCCCCAGTCAGGAGGTGCAACCGCCTAATCCCGGAATTCCGGGAATTGACAGTTTTGAGCTCCAAATTTGAACTGGGTTGGGGCCTATAAATACCCCACCCATTCAGCACTGAAAGAACATGAACTTACACTGAAATCTTGATCCTTTCTGTGATTCTTAGAGCTCAAAATTGTTGTAAAGGCCAAAAGTTCTTCTCCCTCTATTCTTCCAAGTTCTGAGTTGTAAAGAGAGGAGAGAAAATTTCTGTAAGGGTTGTCTCCTTAGCCCGTCAAAAGGAGTGAAACTGTAAAAGGGTGGTTGGCCTTCGCCTATTGAAGGAAGGCCTCTAGTTGACGTCGGTGACCTCGTCGGTGGAGGAAGCCAAAAGTGGAGTAGGTCAAGATTGACCGAACCATTCTAAATCTCAGTTTGCATTTACTTTGAGCATATTATCTTTACTGCAAACCTCCTCTAAAGCTTACTGCCTTCTGCGCATATACGATCGGGTTTTAAGCGTTGCACTTTCCGAATCAGCATTTAGACGTAAATCTATTTTCTCGTACGATCATCATATTTCAGTTTGTGTTTACGTTTTAATTTCTATCTTAACTGCAAACTGCCTTTATACTCTTGCTTAAACTGCATCTTGCCTAATCAAGTGATTTACGAATCACCATTTAGACGTAAATCAGTTTCTTCGTACGAACGTCGTATTTCAGTTTGCACCTATATTATGGTTTTCATCATAGCTACAAACTGCCTTCATAGATTGACTTTAACATCATCTTGCTTAGAATCGGCATTCACATAGAAATCGTTTTTATTGTTCGAACACAGTTTCGTTTTAATCGCAGAAAGTTTTCCGCTGCACTAATTCACCCCCCCCCTCTTAGTGCTCTTGATCCTAACAATTGGTATCAGAGCCCGGTATTTCTCATTTTGGATTTACACCCGAGAGAAATGGCTCTTCATGGCTTTCAAGAGGGCTTATCGGTCTTTCGTCCACCGTTGTTTAACGGATTGGACTACACTTATTGGAAAACTCGAATGAGGGTTTTCTTGATTTCTATGAATTTGGATTTATGGAATATCATTGAAAATGGTTTTCAACTTCCCTCTAAACCGATGAACGAATGGTCGGATTTGGAGAAGAAGTATTTTTCTTTAAACGCAAAGGCTATGAATGCCTTATTTTGCGCTTTGGACAAAAATGAGTTCAATCGGATTTCTACGTGCGAAACGGCTTTTTACATTTGGCGAACACTTGAAATCACGCACGAGGGAACTAGTAGAGTCAAAGACTCGAAAGTTAACTTTTTATTGTATGATTTTGAGCTTTTTCGAATGCAACCAAGCGAGACTATAGGCGACATGTACACCCGTTTCACGGATGTCGTCAATAGTTTAAAAGCTCTTGGAAAATGTTTTTCGAATTTTGAACTCGTAAACAAGATTTTGCGTTCTCTTTCTAAGAAGTGGGATTCAAAAGTAACTGCAATACAAGAAGCTAAAAACCTAAACAACTTACCACTTGAAGAACTAATTGGTTCGTTGATGACATATGAAATGGTGCACAATGCACATGATGAACATGTTGAACACAATCACCTTCCAAAGAACAGGAAGGATTTGGAACTCCGGACAAATGAATGCCACTTGAGCGATGACTCAAGTGATGAGGACAATGATGAACTTGAACTTCGAACACTAAATCTTAATAAGTTTATTAAACAAAAATCTAAAATAGACAATGAACTTGAACGAAGGAAGAGGCCAAAGAAGAGGAAGACAACCAAGGATGAATCAAGAACTTCCAAAGGTGAAACGGCGAATTGGGCTTTGACGGGCTTCGACTATAAGGTAAGTAACTCAACTCTCTTGAATTATTTCGAAATTACATGATGCCCTTCATAATACATTTTCTTTTTAATATAGAATTAATTTTCTTGAAAATTACATGTTAAAAAAAAAAATGATGAAAATGCAAAATTTATGATCATGCTAGTAGTTTTGAAAATAATCATGAAAAATACATATTTTATGATAAACAAACAAAATGATTTTGATTGAAAATATGAAATCATGCTTGATGATATAATGATGTTTTGATACCATGATTTTATTCTATGCATGAGATTTTAAAAATCATGTTTATTGGTTTTATAATTATGGATGATGAATCTTGCGATTTTCGATTTTCACGGTAATGAAAGTGCCTTATTGATCTTTGTCATAATAAAACTTGCACTTTCAATTTTAAAACATGCTACATGTTTGGCATAGATGAAATAAAATCATATGAACTAAAACAACTAAAAAGAGAAAATTATTTTTCTTGAAAATTTATTTTTCTCTACCGTATTGACTTTTTCACTAAGAGATCAAAAAAATTATCTATGCCATTTTGAATCTCTTGAAAGTAATGTTGAGATTTTGATGATGTGTTCTTATTGAAATTTATTGAAATGAATCGTGATTTCTTGGAATTATAACTTAAGAATTCTTTTTATAAATCAAAATAATTTACTGTGATTCTTTCTTTTTGCTATTTGAGTTATCTAAAAAGAATCATAATATGTCTCTTAATATTCATAATTTGTCTACATGATTCATAAATCTCATTACCAACTCTTTTTGATATTCCTTATGTGATGATATGAATATATGAAATATTCATTAATTTATTTTGATGTATACAAATGAAAAGTTATGATCATGCATAGTAAGATATAATTTGACAAAATTGATACCATCATGATATGAAGCATTTATGATTTGCAATGATGCATGCAATACTTGAGCTTTTTAATTATGATGTGATGTATTGCATATGATGTAAATCATGATTTAAAATGCTATGAGTTGTTACTAAAATGATGTATGTTGATTTAATGTCATGAATACTCTAAATGATGAATGTTTGGTATCATGATCAAAATGTTGATAAATAGTTAAAAATTTAAGTATCATGTATTATATGCTCATAATATTGATTGATTTATTCAGTATCATGCATGAATGAAATATAAGGTTTTTGAAATTGTGCATGTTCGAATTTGAAAATATAATGATGCACAAATAAGATTGAAACCTTCCCTTGTCATGATTTAGAAATTAATGTAAAGGGTCTTCCCTTCTCTTTCCCAATGACATAGGGGGAGAAAGAGTTGCTAATGTGCATATCTCAAAGAGAAAATTGCTAGCTTCCGTGTCTTAAAATGTTAAAAATTTTTTGCTAGCTTGTATATTGTAAACTTGCTATCGTACTATCATGATGATGAGCATGTCTTATCTTCATAATTGTATTTGAAAAACTATGGCAAAAATATGTCCGAATTATTGAACTTGTTAAAATTAATTTTCGGACTTTCTTGATTGAATGATCAAATCACTCGACTGCCATGATGATTTTACACAATTACATGCCCTAATAACAGGTTAGAAATTATGTGCTTTGGATACAAAAATTTCCATGATAATAAGCATGTTTTGTCCTCATGATTGTATTTGAAAATCAATAGCACAGCCTTGTCCGAATGTATGAAAGTGTTAATTTCATTTTCGGATTCTCTTAACTATTGGCATCCTAACAATTGGATTTTTGAATTATCCTCTTCCAGACTTAATAAGCATATGTCATATCAAGTTTAATTCATATCATTAATTTTTGACATATGAAATCAATCAGCAAATACATCTCTTATACACTTATCATGTGAACAATATTTTGTTTTGAGAAATGGATTTGATGAAATGATTCCTGCTTATAAATTCCTTCTTGAAAAAGGAAGTCATTTTTACGTACAAGGATTTGATACATATCTTGATACTTGTAAAAATGAAGCGTGCTTTAATATCTTATCGATTTTAACTTCATTCGAGTAAGCTCAGAAATAGCTTTCTTCCGTCATGCAAAAAGAAAATAACAAATAAAATGGAAGAAGTTTTCAAAGCTATCTCCATGTCATGTTTTCCTTGAAATGTTTGAATATTTGGTATCTTATCACTTTTTGTTAAAAAATGACATGAACCTGCTTATGGCATCACACTTATATTTAAAATTTGCTTATATCGTTCTCCTTTTTGTTGACGACAAAGGGGGAGAAATATATGAATTGATGCTATGAACACTGATGCTATGATTGCCAAATTTGCATTATGCCATGTCTGCATCATGTGTTAAGATGTCAAGAACTTGTATCGTAATTTTACGCATTGATATCTTACCATGTGATGAAATGCTACAATTGATAAACACTTGAAATGTTTGCGTTATGATATCAAAAGCTTACATCGCAATTTTACATGTTGATATTTGATAATAGCAAACTTGCATGATGATAAAACTTGATATTATGTTTTTCATGCAATGAGTTAAACCAATATCACGAACACTTGATTGTGGTACTTCTCCTTTTTGTTGATGACAAAGGGGGAGAAGTATGTTGATGACATGACATGTTATGCATAAGTTTATGCATAAGTTCATGATGACGTGTTGCAAGTATTCATGATGAATATTGCAATGACTTGAATTCAGTTTGAATTCAAGATTCTATCAATATGGCATATTGATAGGGGGAGTTTGTTTAAACTCCGGGAGTTAAGTTTAACTCCGTCATCAAGTGGTTGTCATCATAAAAAAGGGGGAGATTGTTGAATCTCGTATTTTGATGATGAAACTACTTGATATATGTTTATGATTTAATCTGCATTTTGAGTGATGCAGGGTGCCTCGATCAGGATGAGACAATTAAAGCAGGAAAATCATGTTGTGCCGGAGGAACATGTCAGAACATTGGACGTCGGGCCGGTGGATCGGTCGACGTATCGATAGAAGGCTTCGGGCCGTGGACTCGGGCATCGGGCCAAGAAGAGCGGGTATTGTGCCAAGGATATCGGAGTTACGGAGCCAACTGACCGATTGGGCAATAGGCCGCAGGAAAGGACGATGCGTTGAAGAATCGAACGAAGCGTCGAGGGACCAATGACATGCCGGACAACTTGGTTAATTGCTTAGGATTAATTGTCTCGATTGAAGTTTTGTTTACATGTGCAGGATTAACTACGATGAAAGTAAGAAATGCAGTAGGAGTTGCGCCGGTGTCAAGACAATTATCATGTTGGGAGTTCGAGAGTTCGACGGAAGTTCGGACAATCGTCGGAGGTTCTGCGGGAACAAATCCGAGAAGTCCCTGAGCTTGCCAAAGAAGCTCGTCGGAACTCGCCAAGTGGATCGTCGCAAGTCCAGGAGTTTGCTGGAAGTCCGCAGTAGCATCACAGAGGGTTCATCGGATGATCGACGGAAGTTCGCCGGAAACTCGTCGGAAGAAGCGATTGACGCACCGGAGCAAGCTGCAGAAATTGTCTTAGGATTTATCGTAGTTAGCACAATGATTAAGTTGGAAATGGGAGGTGATCCCATTAGCTTAATCTTGGGGCAATTGGGCCCCTAAAAAACCCAAATTGGGCCGAATGGATCTACCCATTCGGACCCTGATTACTGTGGGAGGTGCAACCGCCCAAGCCAGGAGGTAGCACCGCCTGGGCTCAGTCTCCGAGCGAGACTGGGTGGTGCAACCTCCCCTGACAGGAGGTAGCACCGCCTGAGCTCGGTCTTCGAGCTCTGGCAGGCGGTGCAACCGCCCTAGTCAGGAGGTGCAACCGCCTGAGCTCGGTCTTCGAGCTCTGACAGAGAGGTGCAACCGCCCCTAACAGAGGTGGCACCGCCTAGAGGCTCAGTCTTCGAGCTCTGCCAGGTGGTGCAACCGCCCCAGTCAGGAGGTGCAACCGCCTGATCTTGGAATTTCGGGAATTGACAGTTTTGAGCTCCAAATTTGAACTGGGTTGGGGCCTATAAATACCCCACCCATTCAGCACCGAAAGAACATGAACTTACACCGAAATCTTGATCCTTTCTGTGATTCTTAGAGCTCAAAATTGTTGTAAAGGCCAAAAGTTCTTCTCCCTCTGTTCTTCCAAGTTCTGAGTTGTAAAGAGAGGAGAGAAAATTTCTGTAAGGGTTGCCTCCTATGCCCGTCAAAAGGAATGAAACTGTAAAAGGGTGGTTGGCCTTCGCCTATTGAAGGAAGGCCTCTAGTTGACGTCGGTGACCTCGTCGGTGGAGGAAGCCAAAAGTGGAGTAGGTCAATATTGACCGAACCACTCTAAATCTCGGTTTGCATTTACTTTGAGCATATTATCTTTACTGCAAACCTCCTCTAAAGCTTACTGCCTTCTGCGCATATACGATCGGGTTTTAAGCGTTGCACTTTCCGAATCAGCGTTTAGACGTAAATCTATTTTCTCATACGATCATCATATTTCAGTTTGCATTTACGTTTTGATTTCTATCTTAACTGCAAACTGCCTTTATACTCTTGCTTAAACTACATCTTGCCTAATCAAGTGATTTGCGAATCAGCATTTAGACGTAAATCAGTTTCTTCGTACGAACGTCGTATTTCAGTTTGCGCCTATATTCTGGTTTTCATCATAGCTGCAAACTGCCTTCATAGATTGACTTTAACATCATCTTGCTTAGAATTGGCTTTCACACAGAAATCATTTTTATCGTTCGAACGCAGTTTCGTTTTAATCGCAGAAAGTTTTCCGCTGCACTAATTCACCCCCCCCCCCCCCCCCCTCTTAGTGCTCTTGATCCTAACAATGTTGGTCTTTTATTTTAAGGTTGCCGAGTCAGCTTACCCAACTTGTTTCTTATCTCGAGCATGTCTGCTCCATTAATCCTTTATTTTAATGGGTTAGGGTCTCATTTTGAATGTAGAGGTCCTATCAAACTAATATAATTTTTCTTAAGCAATGAAGTTTTTTTCTCGATTTTACAATGATGGTATCTTGAAGATGCACTCAACTCAATTATTGGTGTCTTGGGCTTTGTAAATCAATGTCCATTGCTTATGATATAGTTTTTCCTGACCTGATCCTTGTTGAATCTCGGATTTTGATGATGAAATCAATTGATGAATTAATAATCTAATCCATGTGTTGAGAAAAGTGATGCAGGACTAACTACGATCGTGAAAAGGTAAAACAATTAAACAAGAATCGAATGTTAGGCCAAAGTCAAAGATCGGGCATCGGGCCAGAAGAATCGGGGGATATACCGAAGGTTCGGACGATGCATCGAAAGCTCATCGAGAGTTCACCGAAAGCTCATTGGAAGATCACTAGGAGTACAACGAAAGTTTTGCCGGGAGTTCGGATGAACAATTAACATGCCAGATAACTATGATTGCTTGCATTGTAATTGTTTAGCCTTAATTATTATAGTTAGGGTTTCAATTTGAGTTAGTATTAGGAGAAATCCTACTAACTCAAATAGGGGCCAACTGGGCCCAAACTAAGGCTGAATTGGGCCGGATGGATGGCCCATTCAGTGACCCGGAGGCACGTTAGGTTGTGGCATTGCCAGGGTTAGCGGTGGCACTGCCTGAGGCTCGACTTCCTAGGTAGTCTGGGCGATGGTATCGTTGGTAGTTAATACTGCTAGGTAGTGGTATCACCCTATCAAGCGATGGTACCACTAAAGCATAGTCTCTAAGGCTCTGTCAGGTGGTCGTGCCACCCAGACTGGGCGGTGGTACTACATAGATTTGGCAATGGTACCGTCCAATGTCAGTTTGTAGGAGGTGGTAACACCCAGTACTGGCAATAGTATAACCAATACCCTAGAAACCTGGGATGAGGCATTTTTTGGCTCTATTTTTGAAGCTATTTAGGGCCTATAAATACCCTACTCTTTCCTGCATGAAAGAGTATGAAAGTATGAACACAAGTCTTGAGATTTTGACTTGTAAAAGTGTTAAAAAAGTGTTAAGTGTCCTCCTCCTTCTTTAGTTTTGTGATCATTCTAAGAGAGGTGTGAGGCTTATAAAGGTTGTCTCCTAAACTTGTGAAAAGGAAAAAGAGTTGTAAGAGGGTAGTTAGTCTTCGCCCATTAAAGGAAGACTATTAGTAAATGCCGATGGCCTCGACAGAGGAGGAATCAAGAGCGGACATAGGTTATGATGATCGAACCATTATAAAATTGGTGTGCCTTCTCTTCTTTGCCTTTTTCCTTTATATTGCTTACTGATTTGGCTGCTCACTCCACTTTACACTTTCTCTAAGTTCAAATACATTTTTGATATGATTTTATCGAAATAATTTTCCTAAATACTTGACATTTTTACATAAGTACTAATTCACCCCCTCTCTTAGTACCGATTTCGATCCTAACAATCCTAAGATAAGTCTTAGAGATAAAACTTTTTTAAGTTCATAATGTGTCATGTTCTCAGTAGCATCACACCATCTCTTATCCCAAGATGATATATTTCATCTCATATGACCTCGATAATTTGATACAGCCCTTCGCAGCTTGGTGCTAGCTTTCCTTGAGAGCCGATCGGGTCGCTGACTATAGCTTTATGGAGCACTTGGTCTCCTAATTCAACTACTCAAGGGTAAATACTTTGGTTATATAGCTTGGCCACTGCCTTTTTATATCTCAATATATGTAGATGTGCCTCGACTTTGATTTTATTGATTAGGTCAAGTTCGGCTCGAAGTCCTTTTTCGAAAGTTTTTTTATTAAGGTTCTTGATTCGAGGTCACAGAGAGACCATCTCAAGTGGCAAGATAGCTTTAGTGCCAAAGACTAAGTTGAATGGTGATTCTCTCAACTCAATCTTAGGTGTCATTAGGAAGGCCCATATGATGCTCAATAGCTTGTCCACCCAAGTACCCTTAGCCCTCGTAAGTCATTTCTTTAGCCCCTCGAGAATGACTCAATTAGTGACCTCAGTAAGACCATTGGTTTGAGGAGGAGCCACCGAGCTAAACCTTAGTTAACTCCTTGATAGAACTCCTCAAACTTTGTATTATTGAATTGTGTGTCCTATTGTCAATGATAAAGACCCTTAGTATTCCAAAGTGGGTGATGATACTTTTCCATATGAATCTCTCGACTTAATTCTTGATGATCGATAGTAGTGGTTCAACCTATACCAAATTTATGAAATAGTCTACTCTCATGATGAGGAACCTCTATTGGTCTGAGGCTAATGGAAATGGTCCAAGGAGATGTATCCTCTACTAAGCAAAGGGTCATCCGCAATCGATATAGCTTAGAGAGATTGTTGGTTGATGTTGTAACTACTAGTCATAGGTGTAGTGCCCTACAAGCCAATCATGTGAGTGATGAGATATGTGACATGACATGCACTTTTCTTGCTTATTATTTATTTTATATTTTTCCCACTTTATATTATATATTGCATGTATTGTGATATCCATAGATCTATACAATGAGAATTGGATCGTGATGAGATTATGATAATGAGACTGATTCACCTTTAAATACATACCTTAAATAATCTCAATCATAGGTCACTCGAGAGGGATATCAAGATGACCGATATATTGGTATACTATATACTCGTCCATATAATTAAGGTAGTTGGTCTAATAGTTACTTATGTGGGGACACTAGGGATATCGCGCATGTACTCATTGGAGAATGAGTTCACTGATTGATCCGCTCACGGAATGTTGGATGGTTGATGATATCTCATTATCAGACAATGATTCCGTCATCCCAATAGTGTATCTGGTCCTCAGACTTATGACACCAAGGATGTCCTATATGAGTATTCCACTCTCTGATTCCGAACTTATAGACTTGCTGTATACCCGTCCATATAATAGAGGTAGCTAGTCTCATAGCTACTCATGTGGGGATACTACGAATATTGTGCATGTGCTCATTAGAGAATGAGTTCATTGATTGATCCGCTCACGGAATGTTGGATGGTTGATGATCCTTCATTATCAAATAATGATTTCGTCATCCCAATGGTGCATTTGGTCCTCAGACTTGAGACACCAAGGATGTCCTATATGAGTACTTCACTCTTTGATGCAGAACTTATAGACCTGAAAGTTTCAGATCTAGCACAACTAGTCATCGGGAGTGACAGTCAACCTTACAAGGGTAATTAGGTATCAATAGAGGATCATCCTCTCTCAGTATCATGAGAGAAATATCCTATATGTTCTTACTTAGGTAAATCTCTAGCTAGAGTCATTCGGATTGAGAGAGAAAGAGTTCTCCAAGAGAATTCGATTAGAGAGAGACTTGAGTAGAAACCGTATGGGCCTAATAATACCATATCTGGTATATGATCTTTGGGATATTAGATGGATGAGAGATTATAGATATATAGTAATTAAGGATAGATAGGTCTAATGGATTAGATTCCCTTATATCATCTAGGAATTGAGGCACAGTGGCCTAGTACGCCCGTAGTCGTTGAGTCGAGTGAATTAATATGGAGATATTAATTCACTGAGCCAGAAGGAGTTCTGATAGATATGGCTTATAGCCAGCTTAATATTGGGTATAGAGGGTCACATACATATGGTAGGTGTTGCGACGAGTATAGATTCAGATATGAGATATCCGTTGAAGCCCTTATCTTATTGGATATCCAATAAGCCCCTGAATTATTGGATCCTATAGATGATATCTAATAAGAGCTAATGAGAGATTATTGGGTAGAGATCAACTAATCTAAGAGGTTTGGATAGTTGGATAAAGATCCAGTACCCAATAGGGTAGGATTTATTAGGGTTAAGTTGATAAGGGGCCTCTATAAATAAGAGGGAACCAAAGAGCCATAGACAAGACCCCTTTTGGCTACCACCTCCTATTCTCCTCTCTCCCTCTCCTCCTCAACCTATATATAGTCCCTATTTGGGGCATGTGGATAGTAAGAAGGGCTGACCCCTTCTTGATTGCATGGTGTGCGCTATGAAGAGATTTGAATAGTAATTTGAGGAACATTTTTATAGCCCCTACTATGTGGATCACTACTAGAGAGGAGGATAATTGGCCTCCTTCATTCTCTCCTATAGATCTATAAGAATTCAGGGATATACGATCCCCCTAAGTAACACGACTTTCTAATACGCATAATTTCGGTTTTGTGGGTTTTTATGAAAATTTGATATTTTTATTTTTGTTCTTCCGTTGTGCATGTGATGTCACCCTATATTTTCCTGTAGTAACTAGGCAAACTTTTAGCATCTATAGTATCTTTGGGTATAAGTTATTACATTCTTATGAAATGTCAACTAGTAGAACCTTTATCGAAGCACTTTGAAAGCGAGGGTTCATCTACAAATATGTTTCTCACAGATACATTCAGGCACCTTGGTGAGCACCCTTTCAGCTTCTTGGGGTGTTAAGCATTTGAGGAGTGATTAGCTAAAGCATCTATGATATAAGTGGTCGTTAATTATATAATAACAAGCTTGATGATGCTTAACTCTTCGGGCTACTACGGGGTCAATTGGGAGTGTCTCATCTCTTTTATAACATAGGATCTTAACCATCCAGCTTGACTCCTCCCCAATCATGGATATGTTGTACTTCTTAATGGTTCGGGTCAGTAATGTCTCGACCAAAGACCAGCCTTCCTTCAGAGCCTAAGCGGATGCCAGCTTGGTAAGTGTGTCAGCCTAGGCATTGTTTTCATGGGAGATCCATAATGCATTGAGTCAAGAGAAACTAAGTGCCAATTTTTGTACCTTGATGAGGTATTTTGCCATGGTCATATCTCGGGCCTCAAAGCTCCCTTCTATCTAGCTCACGACTAGTTGTGAGTCGTTGAGCACTATCAAGTCTTAGACTTGAAACTCTTGGGCAAGTCGAAGCCCTGAGAGGAGTGCTTTATATTCTGCATCATTGTTGGAGATCTTGAATTCAAACCAGAGGGCTCATTTGTACACTTATTTGTTTGGGCCCTTTAGGACGAGTCTGATGCCACCTCTTTTCGAGGTAACAAAGCCATCTACAAACAATGTCCACATTAAGGGGGTGTGATTGTTAGCCTCCGGTGAGCAAGTTAACTCTAAGATAAAGTCGACCAACACCTAGGCCTTTTATGGCAGTCCTCGGTATATATCGAATGTCAAACTCACCTAGCTCTACTAACCATCTTAGTAGTCGTCCTTAGACATCAAACCATGAAAGGACCTATTTTAATGGTTGGTTGGTGATCACCTATACGACGCACAATTGAAACTAGGGGCAAAGCTTCCTTATTGCCAGTATCAGTGCAAATGCAAGCCTCTCAATAGGGGGTATCGTTCCTTAGGCATACTTAGAATATGACTAATATAGTAGATAGACTTCTGAGCTCCTAAGTCATCCTAAACCAATACCAAGTTGATAGTTGAGTCGATGTCAGGAAGGTAGGGGAAGAGAGTTGCGGTAATTGGGCGAGATGGTACTTCAGCTTACCGAAAGCCTTCTAACACTCCTCGATCCATAGGAAGCCTTTTAGTTTCTTCGATACTAGAAAGAAATTTAGGCATTTATCACATGATTGAGATAAGAATTGGTTGAGCATTGCTATTCGTCATGTTAATTGTTGAACTCCCTTATCGGTCGATATGGTTGCATTTCTAGGATAGCTCGAATTTTCTTGGGGTTTGCTATTCCACTTCAATGAATAATGAATCTGAGGAATTTTCTTAAGTTGGTTTTGAAAGCATACTTGGCTGGATTGAGGTCCATGTCGAACTATTTTAGAACTCAAAATATCTTGGCTAAATATGTTCAATGTGAGTTAGCCATTTTGCTTTTGACTATCATGTCATCTATATATAGTTAGGTATTCTTTCTGATTTGGTGCTTAAATATCTTGTTCACCATTTTATGGTATGTTGCTCTTATATTTTTTAACATGAATGACATGATTCGGTAACAATATATACCTCGATAGGTGATAAAGGAAGTGTATTCTCGATTATCTGGTGTCATCCTTATTTAGTTATATTCTGAGAATGCATCAATAAAGGTGAGGAGCATATGACCCGAGGTAGTTTCAACCAACTAATCAATATAAGAAAGAGGGTAGCTGTCCTTCGGGTATGTTTTATTGATGTTAGTATAATCAATACACATTATCTAACTTCTATTAGACTTTTTAACGAGTACAATATTAGTGAGCCACTAGGGATACTACACTTTGATGATAAACCATGCTTCTAACATCTTGTCTACCTCCTTGTTGATTGTTTGTTGGCGTTCAAGAGCAAACTTGTGAGGCTTTTGTTTCACTAGTCGTGCCTTAGGAAAAATGTTTAGGCAATGCTGGGCTACATCTAGGTTGATTCCTGGCATATCTTTTAGCAACCATGTGAATGCTTTAGTATTCTTCTTAAGGAAATTGATAAGTTGCATTCGTTTCTCCTTATGAAGTATCACCCCGACTTTAACAACATGATCGGGGCAAGCTTTGTTCAAGGGTGCTCGGGTGTAGGAGGGATTTAGAGAGACTTCGAGGTGCCTTAGATCATGCTTTATTCGGTAGGGAGACCACCGTAAGGTAGCACTAGCGTGACTCCCTCGTGTTGCTTCTCAGCTCTCTAATGACAACCCTTGTTGGAAATTTTATCACCATATGGTAGGTCGATACCATGGCTCTCAACATATTCAACATGGGTTGGCCTATGATTACATTGTTGTCGAGAGGATATCGACCACTAGGAATCTGGTCATCACCATTTTGGAGCACAGCTCATCTCCAAACATGACATATAGATTCACAATCCCTAGAGAGGATATTGAGTTGCTAGTGAACCCCATCAACAAAGGAGCCATAGGAGTGAGGTCATTAGTTGAGATCTCAAGCTTTTGAAAAGTGTCAAAGTAGAGGATATCAATAGAGCTACCTATATCAATCATGATCCTCTTCACTTGAACATTGATCATCCTCATGGAGACAATCAAGTCATCATCATGGTTTGGGTCGAAGTACTTCATTTCTTCCTCCTTAAAGATTATTTCTAGGTCATCTCCCGTCTGTGGGTATTTTTTAAATTATAGGTTGGGTGTAAGCTTTACAACCCGAGAAGTTGTCTCCTCCTGAGGCGGGTCCACCAATGATGATATTAATCTATCTTTTCACTAACCCCTAAGTTCAAGGTGAAAGTTCTTGATACCTTCGGATGAACTGCCTAAGGAGTCTCCGACGAATGAGTTATTCAATCTATTCTTTTAAGTTATGATAATTTTTTGTGTCATGATCGTAATCTTGATGGAAGTGACATTACTTGGATCTATCTCTCTTTTCTAATAGAGTCTTCATCAGTTATGGGTCTTTTAAGAGTCCCTTCTCTTTAATGTACAAAAAGATTTCAGTTCTAGTCATATTCAAGGGGGTTGACTTAGGCTTCGAGTGAGACAATTTAGGTTAGTCACTTCTTCTTTACCATGGTGACCTTGGAGTTGATGAGGATTGTAGGTGATCCTATTTTAGTCTTTTGCATATCTCTTCACATTTACTTGAGACCATTACCTCAGCCATGATATATTGATTAGCTCGTTGGAGTACTTCGGGTACCGTCACCGATGGCCTCTTTGTTAATAACTAGAAAAGAAGACAAGAGAACTTGAGTCCCATTATGAATGTCTGTATGACAAGTGACGGGTGTACATCTTACATGCTATGGATCTAATTAGTGAATCGAATGATGAAGTTCGAGAGCGTCTCCTCCTCCCTTCGCCTAAGCTCGAGAAGCATTACCATCGATGACTTCGAGCATATATTCTTGAGGAAGTGAAGCACAAATTCCTTAGCGAGCTGAATGAAAGAACTAATAGAGAGCAACTTCAGACTAGTGTACCATTCTCATGTCGGGTTACTTAATATAGATGGGAAGGCATGACACATTAGGATATTCAAAGTACCATATAAGACCTCCAATGAGTTGGTATTACCATCAAAGACCTCCAATGATAAGAGACAAAAATTAGTCGAGATTAGCTCCTTTTTGGATTATTGAAATTCTCATTGCATTTCTTCCAACGTTAGTCCATTTATGTTAGTTAGATCCTTAAAGAATCATTTATCAAATCTACTAACAAGGTTTGGGATTTACGTAGAATAGAATGGTAGTGTGGTAGTCCATTAAATTCCTCAATTGGGAAAAAAGTTGCTTGCTTAACTGATAGCTTGATGGGCTTCGGGCACTCTTGAGATATTAATATTACATCAGGTGGGGGAACCCCTATAGGTGCTAGTGTCGATATTGATTGAGTTGCTGATTACGATTGAGATGGTGGCATTGCTTGTTGGGTTTGCTGGGTGAGGTTTAGGAATACATTCAAAGCTTGAAAGTTTGTCAAAAAAATTTAACTTATCTCATTTCCAATACACCATAAACACCTACATTGAATTTAAAGGAAAATGAGGTCTCACAATAGGTAGACTCAAATTGAAATTTTTATTATTGAGATATAAGATGCCTTGTATAAAGGCATGTATTGTGGCACAGGAGAAATGATAATAGGAAATAAGATAATAAAAGATAAATTGATTGAGATAATAAACTATTTGAGTTAAATAAAGATCTTTTGTCCACACTTTAATTTTAGTTTTATAACCCCATCTCTCTAATTATCCCTTAAAAAATGGTATAAGAGTTATCTTAAACTATGGCATCCCTGAACATCTTCTGTTTACCATTAAAAAAAACCATCATCCGTTTACAACTCCCTAAATTAACAAAAGAGTTATTATAATATATATAGCATTTAAATGAAGCTTCTTCTAGTTTCTTCAGATACATGAATGTCTAGAAGTAGAGAAGCAAGAGAATAACTAAAAGAATCAAAGGAAGAAAGAGAGAACACTCTGTTCACAATTTATCAAGGATCCAACGATGCAATGTTCAGAATTATTGTTTCAGTTAAAACATAAAAAGGCTTTGCAAATACTTCCAAAGGCACTGAATAGCATTAACAAGGTAAAAATGATTCATTTACAAGTTTTATAAGAAAATTTTGAAATATTACAATATGGTATACTCGAGTCTTTCTAGGTTATTTCTCAAAAATTATTTTGATTTTTCTGAACTTAATAATGCTAAGAAACTGTATATTTCATATGGTTTTGAATCAATTGCTCTAAAATGAGGTAAAAAATGAAAGATGTGACACTTTTAATTCATGAAAAAATAGAAAACTAAGTTTACATGTGAAAATGACTAAGATTTGAACATGTTTCCCCCATAATTATGCATTGAACAGTCAAATTATGCTTATTACATATGGTTATTATGCTTTTGATTTTGAATCAATTGCTTTAAAATGAGGTAAAAATGAAAGATATGACACTTTCAATTCATGAAAAAAATAGAAAACTAATTTTACATGTGAAAATGACTAAGAATCGAACATGTTGCCTCTATAATTATGCATTGATCAGTCAAATTATTTTGAAGTTCCTGTTAAGGATAATTCTGTATTATAACATCTTAAATATGGTCACTTCAATTATGAGACATTAAAACTATTGGAGAAGCATAATAAAATAAAATAAAACATTGTAAATTAAAAGGAACAAAAAGAGCAGCACAACAACTTAAATGTTTATGGTCCTATCGATGCTTGTAAAATCAAATGTTTTAAGAACATCCAGAAGTGATGAATATATATCATATGAATCTAAAAATTTCTAAAAAAAATCATTGAATCATGCATCAATTATAAACCAAAACAAAATGAATTTTCTAACAAAAAAAATAGAACAATTCTTAATATGGTTTTATGTACGTTCTAGGAAAGAAATTTTCTAAAGAATTTTAGGTTTCTAACAAAGCAAATGGGCAATACTAAACCATAATAAGTATGGAACTCACGGAAGAGATTTGATCGTTTGAGAATTGTTAGAAGCATTGTATTTGCGAATATAGAATGAAATAGATAATTAATTGTATGGAGTTTAAGCTATAGTGAAATAAATTTAAGTTAAACACTTGCATTGTACGGAGTTTAAGTAATAGTGAAGATAGATATTTTCCTTATCCACACTCTTGTCATTAGTTTAAACTCCATCTCACCACCTATCCCTTCAAAGATTACAGTCAAAAGATTAAATCAGGTAAATAGGGTGGTGCCTAAGACATAATTGCATTCAGCTAAATTTGCTTCATGCATTTACCCAACTTTGTGTATTATTATTAGTGAGCAGATGCATCCTGCACCAGTACCGTAAATTTGTGATTAGGATGGAGAAGATGACAGAAGCAACAGACCATAATGACGGTCAAATAATTGACTCAGCTATAGCACAAACATATCTGCGCAAGAAACTGACTTGATAACCCAGATTCTGAATCTGAAGGAAGCCAGAAAGAATAGAGGTATGACTATAGAGGTTAAGATGTTAGAAAACCATGAGCGCATAGACTAATTGTTTAGAATAATTTTAGACATTCTAGTGGTTAGTGTAATGGGTCTCAGTTTCGATTCCATGTCTAAAGCATCTTGTAGTGGTTAAATGTAATAAAAGTTTCTTCTAATTTTCCAAAAAAAATTTCTTCTAATATTAAGAAATTTTCTTAATATCATGAGTTTAAATATCCTTGATCCAATCAAGTTAGCACAATGTCCTTGCACCCAAGGCAACCAAATGCTGACAACTACCACTGGTGTGGTGGGCTTAGAAATAACTGGTCCAGAGTTAGGGTGAAGGATATGGCCAAGTTCCTGGTCCCATTCATTTATCTCTAACCTCGAATCCTCTGCTGCACATCACCTGAGCAAAGATCGAGTCCCAAATTTATTTAACTCTATAAATCTTGTTCTTAATTGGCTCTAAGAATTCACTATACTGTATGCATATAACAGACTAGATACGTCAGAATGACGAAAAGGTTTGATCTTCATCAACAACAACAGAAGCAGAAAGAAGGGCTTGATCATACTTGTAAATTAAAACGATGTTAACAAGCGACTGACCTTACTGGGAACTCTTCTCCCATGGAAGACCGATCCCTTGGGTGCTGACCCATTAAGTGGACTCGCGTGCACGTAGATGGAGTAGAACCCTTCATTCCCCTCGAAGAACTTCTCCCACAGAGGAGCAAGGGGGAGATGACCCTTGGTAAGAAACAGGAACGCCACCTTCGGTGGACGACTAAATGGGCGCTTTTGGATCTTTGGAATCATGGATGCCCTCCATAGCAACTCCTCGTCGGTCATGTCATGCAGGATCACATCTGGCTCAACGAATTCCTTCAGCCCGATGCGTGGCTTAGCAGAAACGCTTCGAGGTGGCGAGGATGCTGATACCGCTGATTGAGATGGAGCTGAAGGTTGCAGGAGAAGTTGTGCCATCGAAAGAGAAAACGGAGTCGTCTGGAGGTAGAAGCTCGAAAAGATACCGACAGCAAAGCCAAAGCCAAAGAGAAGCAAAGCTAAGAGAAGGCTGAGATGTTTGGAACGAGGAGGGAAGAGTAACATGGAAGATGGCAGGAGCTGTTCTTGGTGCTTGTTCATTTCCGCTTTGGTTTCTATTGCATCTGAAGAACAATAGAAATTAAGGGATAGAAGTCGCTCTCTCTGCAGTAAAGTCTAAATACGATACTGGGGAGGGTGCAATGTGGGTGGGGTTTGTGGATTCTATGAAGTCTGTATGTTTGCTGAAATAGAGAGAGGTCATCAACTAGACATCATGAAGGTCACATGGAATAGTGCAGGAGCACCAAAGGGATGAAGTCTTCGGTTGTCTACCGTGTACGAAGCTTCCTTGACCGGCATTAACGACCTGTCCGTCGGCACATGGAATGTGGAATGAAGAAATAAGCCATTGGGACTGCCGTCTAAAAGAAAGAGTTATTGGCACAATTAACGAGGAATTAATTAGCATAATGATCTTGATCTTGGTCTTCTGTGCAATCGATGTTTAGTTGATGAGACTAAACTGCTATTCAAGAAATACTAGTCAGTAATCAAGAGCAGTTCTTATTTGACCATGCATGCATCCATTGAGTTTTTATCGAGGTTCATTTGGTATGCATGTGTCATCCTTGAATGTTAGTTCTAAGATACACGACGGAATTGGTCCACAAGTCTTTTCGATCTCAGACAAGACATCGATTGGAAGAATATTTGACCTACGACGAGGTGGAAAGAGACGTCTGCATCTACAGAAGGTAATTAATTAATTATATTGAGTGGATTCTAAGCGACGTGTAATCTGGGGATTTCTGCATAACTTCAATAACCAACGAGAAGAAGACGGTGGTTAGAATATATTAAAGTAGAGTTCAAGTACTTCGATCTACAGTTTGACAATTATAAGTTTTTAAAAATTATAAAAGTATAAAACAGCCTCGCTGCATAAACAAACATCTTACAACTGTTTCGAGAAATCAATAAATTTTGAATTAGTTTTTTTATACCTTCTAAATTTAAAATAATTATAATATTAAATTATTATTAAAAAAATAAAATTTTTCTTTCATCAAAGCAATAGTAAACATGTCAACACATTGGTCTTCAATGTCACAATAATCCATTTGAAATTCTTCTTTATCTATCAATTTAGGCATGAAATAATATCGAACTTTAATATTTTTGTGCGGCCAAAGATATGATTTTTGTCACTATAATAGTAAATTTATTGTCACGATATATTTTAGTTGATCCACATTATTTTTCCTTAGAAATGTATTAGAATTCCTCAAAATTAAATTATTTGACATGACAGTTTATGGCTGCTATATATTTCATCTCAAAATTTGAGAAAGCAATACATTCTTCTCTTTTTTTTTTTTGTTATCTATGAAATCACTTTTGAGTTAAGATTGAGCTCTGAAGTATTTTTGTACAATCATCCTAATTACTATTAGTATAAGAATATATTGTAAAATATTTTACTTAGCTCATAATGCTAGGATCAAGAACGGCACTAAGAAGGGGGGTGAATTAATGCAGCGGACAAAATCATCGGTTTTGTAATATATTCCTTCGTTGAAAACCAATCTCGGAAAGTAATTGCTTGACTTTAGAGTAAATGAACTAGCAATTAATATAGAAAGTAATAGTAGTAAAAACGTAGAATGAAAATGAGCACATCGGATTTATAGTGTTTTAGTCATCATGATCTACATCCACTCTCGTTCCTCCTTGTTGAGGCCACCAGCGTCCACTAATAGTCTTCATTCAATGGGCGAAGACCAATTACCCTCTTTATAGCACTTTCTCCTTTTCATGAGTTTAGGAGACAACCCTTACAAGGCTCATACCTCTCTTGAATGATCGCAAGACTTAGAAAGGGAGGAGGAGGACTCTTAGCACTTTTACAACCCTTTTAACACCCTAAGACTTTAAGATATTGTTTATACTTTCGTGTCTTTTCATGCAGAAAAGGGTGGGATATTTATAGGCTCCAATGACTTCAGAAATTTGAGCAAAAAAGTTTCGCATCCCTGGTTTCCGGGATACTGACGATACCATTGCCATTATTGGGCTATACCACCGCTTGTAGACTGACTCTAGGTGGTACCACCGCTTAGTTTGGGCGGTACCACTGCTTGATAGAGCTCGGAGATCGAGCTTTGACAGTATCACTACTTAACAGGATAATATCACCATTTGAGAGCATTAACTGCCGACAGTACCACCACCTAGTTTAAGCGGTTCCATCACCCCAATTTGGCGGTGCCACCGTCAGACAGGGTCCAGCAACGTAGTTAGGCCTTGAGTCCAACCCAAACCAGTCCAATTACAGGCCCAGTTGGACTTTAACAAAGTTAGTGGGATTACCTCTCAAATCTAATCCTAATTATATGCTAACTATGATTCTTAAGACATACACTAAGCAAATCAAGTCCGGTTAGTCCAGTTTGTTCCTGTGAGCTTCTAGCGATCTTTTGACGAAATTCCGATGATCTCTCGGTAATGTTCTAATGGACTCACGACAAGCTCCTAGACTTCACGATGATCTTCTTGGCGAGTTCCGATGAGCTTCTTTGGCAAGCCCTTGGACTTCTCGGTGAATTCCGGTAGAACTTCCAATGAACGTCCAGACTTCCGACGAACTCTCGAACTCCCAACGAAATCTCGATTTTGACTTTGGCACTTTGTTTTACTTTATGCTTTGATTACTATCGTAGTTAATCCTACACACTTTTCTCAATATATAGATTTGATCAAATAATTTACCAATTAATTTCATTATCAAAATCCGAGATTCAACAATCTCCCCCTTTTTGATGATAACAATCAATTGATGACGGAGTTAACCTTAACTCCTCCTATCTATATTCCATACTTGAGAAAAGACATTCTTAAATTCAAGGCTTTTGAATTCAAGCATCACATCGATAAGTTATATTCATTTAAAATTATCAACATGCATATCATGATACTTATCATGATTTACCAATTCAAAATACGATATCACATATTTATCAATAAAAATGATGTCAAGGCATAACATCCATTTTTAAAACCAATGATGATAGATAATCATCATTTTCAAGTATGATATGAATATGAAATTTAGCAAAATTATAATTCATGATAAAAGATGACAATTTATCATTCCGAGGCATGATATCAATTGTAAATAGCATGATAAATTGGATACCTCGTCATAATGATAGACATTTATCATGAAATCAAGCATGATTTTAAGAATAAATAATTTCAAGTATCCATGCCACATTACGATAGAAATCAATCATATATTTTGATATTTTTCATGTATTTGACAAAACTAGTCATATATCAAGCATTCGCAATACATTCAAGCATTTACGATACAATTCATTTTTCACATTGTCATCAATTTGCCACATTTCTCCTCCTTTGTCATCAACAAAAAGGAAATCATTCAACAAGGCTAGTGTTAAAAAAAAAAAAACTATTCAAGTAAGTTCAACACCAATTTATCCAAGTTAGCAAAAATGAAAAGTCAACCAGAAACTTTGCATGATAACTATTTTTGGATAAGCTAACATTTTTATTTTGGATGCAAAAGCTTTTTGGATCTTCTTGAGATGTGCAAGTTTCTTTCTTCCTTTGTCATAAAAATAAGAAGAAGAGGAAAAAGGGTAAGGAATTCATCAAGAACCAAATTCATGAAAGGATTTGAACCAAGTCAAATGAAAATAAATGAGTTTCATTGAATCAAGCTTTTAGTTCAACAAGGAGAAGGAATTCGTGAAAAGGATATCCATACAAAATTAAATCCCCATTCTTGCAAGTGATAATCACATATTAAAAATTCATAAAATTCTTTTTTCATGAGAAGAGTAAAGAAGAATTCAAGGGAAAGGAGCATCATATGAAGGATAAAAAATCCATGAATAAAACTTCATAAATCAAATTTATTTCTCATTAAAAATTCACAAGAGTGAAATATGTGAAAGATGTATTTGTCAATGAATTTCATGAGTGAAGGAACTAAGTGTATCAAAAATCATTAAGTGATGGAGCAAGGGTATAAAATTAAATTTGATACCAAGTAAATTGATATTTCAGATTTCATTAAAGCTTTAAAAAATCAAGAAATTCCAGAAAAGATATATAACAAACTCATACATTCGAATAATTTAACATCCCTAACTCTCTTATCATAAAATCAAATTATTCTTTATTTAAAGGTTTTGTAAAGATATCAGCTAATTGATATTTCGTATCAATAAAATTTAAAGATATGTCATGGTTATTAACATGATCTCTTATGAAATGATGCCTAATATCAATATGTTTAGTTCTAGAGTATTGAATAAGATTTTTTGTTAAACATATTGCACTTGTGTTATCATATTTTATCGAAATATTCTTAAGGTGAATCTTATAATCTTCTAATGTATTTTTCATTCATACAACTTGTGCATAATATGCACCAGCTACTATATACTCTATTTCGGTTGTAGATAATGCAGTTGAGTTTTGTTTCTTGGAAGACCAAGAAACAAGTGCATGACCTAGGAATTAACATGTTTCGGATGTGCTTTTTCTATCTTCTCTACATCTAGTAAAATCTGCATCAACATAAGCAATTAATTCAAAGTTTTCGGATTTTGGATACCATAATCCTAAATTAGGGGTTCCTTTTAGATATCTAAGAATTTTTTAACTACTTTAAGATGAGATAGCTTAGGATTAGATTGAAATCTAGTACAAAGTCCTACGCTAAACATGATGTCTGGTCTAGTTGCGGTTGTTGAATCTCGTATTTTGATGATGAAATCAATTGATGTATTTGTCATCTAATGTGCATTTAAGTGACGTAGGACTAGCTTCGATCAGAAAAGGCAAATCGATTAAAGCAAGAGGAATCAGACGTTGGGCTGGAGTAAACATGTCAGAAGATTAGACGTCGGGCCGAAGGATCGGTCATCGTGTTGGTAGAAGGCTTCGAGCCATGGGTTCACACATTAGGCTAAGAAGAGCAGAAATTATGCCAAGGAAATCGGAGTTGTGGAGGTCAACTGGCCGATTGGGCAATAGGCCGCAAGAGAGGACGATGCGCCGAAGATTTGGATGAAGCGCTAGAAGAACCAATGATATGTCGGACAACATAGGACTCGCTTGTAATCGATTATGTCTAGATCGAGTTAGTTTAGAGTTTAATTGAGTCAATTTAGAATGTAATTAGGCCAACTCAATTAGGGGCCAATTAGGCCCAAGTTTGGGCTGTATTGGGCCAAGTGAAAGGCCCAAACAATGACCCAAACAGGTGGAATCTTTGGTGGCACAGTCTCCGAGATTGTGTCAAGCAATGGTACCGCCCAAACACAGTCTCCGAGAGACTATTAGGTAGTGGTACCATCTAGTGGCAGGGTGTTAGGCGGTAGTACGACCAGGCTGGGTGGTGGTACCACCCATTATCAGTGCTGTAGGCGATGGTACCACTCATCACAGGTAGTGGTACTGCCAGTACCTTGAAAACCGAGGATGAGACACTTTTAGTCTCCAAGTTTGAATCCACTTGAGGCCTATAAATATCTCTCTCATCCCTGGTTAAAATATACAAGCATAAAGAACTTAAAAGTGGGAAAACGTTACAGAAATCACTTGAGAGATGCCCTCCTCTAGCTCTAAGTTTAGAATTAAGTTTAGGGAGGAGTGAGTGCTTATAAAAGGTTGTCTCCTAAACCTATGAAAAGAAGAAGAGGGGTGTAAAAGGGTAGTGTTAGGATCAAGAGGGGAGGGTGGGTGGGGCAGGTTGTGTGAATTAGTGCTGCGAAAAAATTACGTCGGTTTGAAAATCTTCGTGCGATAAAAATCGATTTCAACGAAAACTATTTATTTGACTCATATAAGTTTGCAAGTGAATAGAGAAAAAGGGATTGGATAGTTTGCAATGAAGTAAAGTAAAATATAGTAAAGATAATAAGCAGTAAGGAAACAATACACCAGAATTTATAATGGTTCGGTCGTAGTGACTTATATCCACTTTCGATTCCTCCTCCATTGAGGTCATCGATGTCCACTAAAGGTCTTCCTTCAATAGGCGAAGACTAATCACCTCTTCACAATACTTTCTTATTTTCATAGGTTTAGGAGATAACCCTTATAAGTCACTCTTTTACAAGTATTCCCTCACACACCTCTCTTAGGACTAACTCTAAGCACTAGGAGGAGAGAACTCAAAGTTTTGGCTAAGATTACTTAGTATTTTCCTCAAGAATTCTTGCTCTTTTCTTATTGCCTAAGTGGAGTATTTATAGGTCCAAAATGGTTTAAAAAATGGAGCCAAAAATTTAAATTTTTGGGTCTTCCTGGTACGAGCGGTACCACTGACTAGTCTAGTGGTACCACCGCCTGACACACTTGTTGGGAAATCATTGGGGGGCGACATCATATACGCAGCGAAAGAACAAGAAAACAAAATCCCCGATTCCCAAAAAGATGTTCGTCGTTGTGCGAAGATTGGTGCGCAAAAATCCGCAAAACACAAAACTGCGTATAAAGATTGTGTTACCTAGGGAGATCGTATATCCTTATTTCCTTGCAGATCCTTAGGAGAGGGTGAAGGAGGTCAAGCGTCCTCCTCTCTAGTGGTGATCCACACAGCAGGGTTGCGATGACGCTCCTCAAATCTCCAGGCCTACTCTAAGGTGGAGAGGGAGAGGAGAATAGGAAAGGCAAGCAAAGACTCTAGCCTATGAGGCTGTGAATCCCTCCTATTTATAGAGATCCCGTGTCAAACCCTAATGGGTCCTTCCCTAGTGGGTATTGGATCTGCATCCAATAAGACAAGGGCTCCGTCGGATATCTCATATCCGAACCTCTACTCATCGCAATGCCTACCATATGTGTGTGACCCTCTAGGCCCAATATCGAGCTGGCCGTGAGTCATACCTGTCAGAACTCCTTCTAACTCAGTGAATTATTATCTCTGTAATAATTCACTCGACTCATCGACTACGGACGTACTAGGCCACTACGCCGTAGTCCCCAGACGATACAGGGGAATCCAATCCATTGGACCTATCTGTCCTCAGTTACCATGTACCTATAGTCCCTCATCCATCTAATATCCCAGAGACCGTATATCGAGCATGGTGCTGTCAGACCCATATGGTTTCTACTTGAGTCTCGCTCTAATCGGATTCTCCCGGAGAATTCTTTCTCTCTCAACCCGAATGACCCTAGCCAGGGATTTGTCTGAGCAAGAACACATAGGATATTCCTCTCATGACGCCGAGAGTGGATGATCCTCTATTGACACTCAATAGCCCTCGTAAGGTCGACTACCACTCCCAATGACCAACTGTACTAGATCTGGGGACAGCCAAACCTATAAGTCTGGTATCAAAGAGTGGAGCACTCATACAGAACATCCTTGGTGTCTCAAGTCTAAGGACCAGATACACCACTAGGACTACGGAATTGCTGTCTGACAATAAGGCATCATCAACCATCCAGCATTCCGTAAGCGGATCAATCAATGAACTCATTCTCCAATGAGCACCTGTACTATATCCCTAGTGTCCCTACACGAGCAGCTATGAGACCAGCTGCATCCATCATATGGAAGGGTATACAGCACACCAGTCTATCCGGTTATCACGATGTCCTTCTCGAGTAACCTATGACCGGGATTATTTAGGATATGTGTTTAAAGGTGAATCGATCTCATTATCGTGATCTCATCACGATCCGATTCCCATTGCACAAATCCAAGGACATCACAATATATATATACATTTATGCAATAGTTATAAAGTGATATACACCAAAATATAATAAGTAAAAAGATTCTGTGTCAAGTCACACGTGCCATCACTCACGTGATTAGCTTGCTGGGCACCTATGACTAGCAATCTCCCACTTGACCTAAAACCAATCACCTATGTGTCTGATCCCCATCAGACTCCTGTGATGCTCAAAGACAATCTGAGACAACGGCTTTGTCAGTGGATCTGCAATGTTATCTTCGGATGGAACTCTTTCCACTACTACATCTCCTCGGGTTACGATCTCTCTTATAAGCTGGAACCTCCTCAGAACACTTCTGATGAGACCCGGGTTCCCTTATTTGAGTAATCACCCCATAGTTGTCGCAATATAAGGAAGTCGACTTGTCGCTATCTGTATCGACTCCCAAATCTCTGATGAACTTCTTCACCCAAACTCCCTCCTTTGCTGCATCTAATGCAGTAATGTACTCCGCCTCTATGGTCGAGTCAGCAGTGGTATTTTGTTTGGAACTCTTCCAGCACATTGCTCCTCCATTCAAGGTGTACATATACCCTGAATTTGACTTGCTATCATCGACATCAGACTGAAAACTTGAGTCAGTGAAGCCTTCAACCTTAAGGCTATTACCTCCATATACTAGTAAAAGATCCTTAGTCCTTCTCAAGTACTTAAGGATGCACTTTACTGCTTTCCAGTGCTTCAAGCCTGGATCCGCCTGATACCTGCTCGTGACACTCAGAGCATGCGCTATATCAGGCCTAGTACATAGCATGGCATACATGATAGACCCTATTGCTGAGGCATAAGGTATTATATTCATGTTTGCTCTTTCTTCTGGTAGTTTTCCATGTCAAACCTTTTGACAATGGTTTCTATGTACCTGGACTAGGACAAGCCAAGCATCCTCTTGGATCTATCTCTATAGATTCTAATCCCCAAGATATAGGATGCTTCCCCTAAGTCCTTTATGAAGAAGTGTTTAGATAACCAAGTCTTTACAGTGGATAGCATTCCTACGTCATTCCCAATGATGAGGATATCATCCACATATAACACCAAAAAAGGTGATAGGGCTCCCACTTACCTTCCTGTACACACAAGGCTCATCTTCGTTCTTAACGAAGTCATAAGATCTGATTGACTCATCAAATCTTATGTTCCAACTTCGGGAAGCTTGCTTTAGTCCATAAATGGATCTAAGCAACCTACACACCTTATCTGGGCAGTTCTTGGACATGAATCCCTCAGGTTGCATCATATACACTTCCTCCTCGAGGTTCCCATTGAGGAATGCGATTTTCACATCCATCTGCCAGATCTCATAATCATAGTGTACTGCAATAGCCAATAGAATTCTGATGGATTTTAGCATTGCTACGGGTGAGAAGGTTTCGTCGTAGTCAACACCTTGCCTTTGACGATACCCTTTAGCCACTAGCCTTGCTTTATAGGTCTCTACCTTTCCATCTACTCCGATCTTTTTCTTAAAGATCCATTTGCAACCGATGGGTACAATACCTTCGAGCGCATCAACTAGGTTCCAAACCTTATTGGAGTACATAGAATCCATCTCAGAATTCATGGCTTCTTGCCACTTCCCGGAGTCTATACTCATAATAGCCTCCTCGTAGGTCTGAGGATCAATATCCTCAGCATCTTCTCCTCTAATATGTCCCACATATCTCTCAAGAGGATGGGATACTCTATCAGACCTACGTAAAGTTGAAACTTGTGTATTAGGTACCTGAACAGACTCGGGCTGTAGAGTGGTGCTTGAGCTTGGTTCTCTAACTTCGCTCAACTCTATCATTCTCCCACTGTCTCCGCCAAGAATATGTTCCTTCTCAAGGAACACTGATCTCTTAGCTACAAAGACCTTTTGGTCCTCGAGATGATAGAAGTAATACCCACAAGTTTCCTTGGGGTATCTCACAAATATGCATCGCTCTGTCCTTGATTCTAACTTATCGGGGTTGTGTCTTTTAACGTGGGCTGGGCAGCCCCAAATCTTAACAACCTTAAGATCAGGCTTCTTCTCTTTCCATATCTCATATGGTGTAGATACTACCGACTTAGTTGGAACTCTGTTCAGAAGGTAAGCCGCGGTTTCTAGGGCATATCCCCAGAATTAGATGGGTAGGTCAGCGAAACTTATCATGGACCGTACCATATCTAATAAAGTACGATTTCTCCTTTCAGAGACACCATTGAGCTGAGGTGTGTAAGGAGGTGTCCATTGGGATAATATCCCATGGTCCTTGAGGAACTGAGTAAACTCTGTACTTAAGTACTCACCTCCTCGATCTGATCGAAGAGTTTTGATACTCTTTCCAGTCTGGTTCTCCACCTCATTCTTATACTCTCCGAATTTCTCAAAGGCCTCGGACTTGTACTTCATTAAGTACACATATCCATACCTTGAGAAATCATCAGTAAATGTAATGAAGTAGGAGTAACCTCCAATGGCATGAGTTGATATGGGTCCACATACATCACTATGTATGAGTTCCAACAACTCAGTGGCTCTCTCTCCAGTTCCACTAAATGGAGAGTTGGTCAATTTTCCACGAATGCAAGGTTCACAAGTTGCATATGACACGTAGTCGAATGGATCTAGTTATCCATTATTTAGTAACTTTTGAATCCTTCTTTCATGGATGTGACCTAGCCTACAATGCCATAGGTATGCATTGTTCACCTCCTCTCGTTTCCTCTTGGACACATTTACATTCATGATATGCGGAGTGGTGTCTAACATAAATAAACCATTATGCAATGTTCCTTTCGTGATGATCTTATCATCTAATAATATCGAACAACCATTGTTCTAAAAAACAAATTTATATCCACTAACTGTTAAACATGAAATGGAGATAATGTTTTTGATAATAGAAGGAACAAAATAACATGCATCTAATGCAATAAAAGCTCCACTAGGCAGATGTAGGGCGACCTCGCCAATAGCTAATACAGCAACTTTTGCTCCATTACCCATCTTGAGGTCCATCTTGCCTCTCTCTAGTCTCCTAGGCCTTGCCAGAACCTACAACGAATTGCATATATGATAAGCACTACCGATATCCAATACCCATGTGTTATCATAAAAGTCTGACAAATGGAGACTGATCATGAATGTACCTGAAGCTTCATCAAGCTTTTGTTTCGCCCTTTCTGCAAGGTACTCTTTGCAGTTTCTCTTCCAGTGCCCATCTTTACCACAGTGGAAGCACTGGCCTTTGTCCTTTGTTGGGTCTTTCTTAGCAACCTTTGCTTTACCTTGTTTGCCCTTGCCCTTTCCCTTCTTAAGGGACCTTTCTGCTTTCCTTTTCTTTCTGGTCTCACCAGTGTAGAGAACTGGCTTCTCTTTCTTAATAGTACTCTCTGCCTCCCTCAACATAATGAGGAGCTCTGGGAGAGTCACCTCAAGCTTGTTCATATTAAAATTCATTATGAACTGTGAAAAGGAATCTGGTAGGGACTGAAGCACAATGTCCACACACAAGTTATCCTCTAGGACCATTCCTAGACCTGTGAGTTTCTCTATCCACTCAATCATCTTTAGGACATGGTTCTGAACCGGTGTCCCCTCAGTCATCCTAGCGCAGAAAAGGCTCTTGGATATCTCATATCGTTGAGTCCTTCCCTGTTCCTCAAACAATTTGCGGACATGTAGAAGAATGGATCTGGCATCCATCTTTTCATGTTGTCTCTGTAACTCTGGAGTCATAGAGCCCAACATATAGCACTGAGCAAGAGTGGAGTCATCAATGTACTTCACGTAGCGAGTGATCTCATCCTCGCTTGCCCCTTCTTCGGGCGTAGGCATCACTGTATCAAGGACGTACACGATTTTCTCCGCTGTGAGAACAATTCTCAAGTTACAGAGCCAATCCGTATAATTTGGACCAGTGAGGCGGTTGACATCAAGTATGCCACGTAAGGGATTTGAAAGCGACATTTTCTGAAAATAAAGATGTAGCAGAAATGTATAACATGCAGATTTTGCAAGAAATAAACTATCAAGATATGGACTTCTATCTTAATATGCTCCCACTATTTTACTATCGAGTCACGCGACACCCTCAGCACATGAAACGGAAGTCTCCGGCAGACTTCTAATTGGGATCAGGATCCAATCAGCGTCTTAGTGTAACCTCGAGGGACTCGATCAATCACACTAAGCCTAAAAGGTAGGCAACTCTTGCCGATCACAACTCCTTGTGATTCCCGTCCTGTTCGGCCTCCGAATCACCATGGCCTCGAGGGACTCGACCAACCATGATGCTCGGTTAAGTCAACACCTTCGTTACAAGATGAGTCTGATTTGATGATATACCCTCGAGGGACTCGACCAAGCATACCATGCCCTCAGGTCACCGGTGACATCTCTATGTCGTAAGCAAGATAGCGAATCGCGATATAGGTGAGTCTCGAGAGACTAGACCAACTCAACCTACACCGGGATTCGGTTCCTACTCATAACGATGGAAGGCCACGTGGGTCAATCTAATTGCCTCACGTTTACCGACTTAATATTATCGAGAGATGTTTCTATGATTTGGTCTCCTAATATGACATGTCACACATATATATATTTAATATATATCTACATCGCATGCAAATATATATACATATCTAGTATGTGTAAAAGCAATCACACCAGATGATCATGGACCACAACCTAATATGATTAGGCCCGAGCCAGTAGCCCTAATCACTCACATCAAGATCTATGTGTGCAACGGTGCATCTCCATGCCCTGTGATCGTCCATCTCGTCCTCGTCGGTTCCGTCGACATCTTGATGCATCTCCATGCATCACGATCGTCCGTCTCGTGGGTCCCGCTATCGCATCCACGCTCCCGCTGCGCCTCCTCATGTGATTACAACTTAATCATAGGCACGCAGGCCCGACAATAAACGAGAAATATAATGGAGGTTCGCAGACCTCAATAATAATAATCACAAGTACACACATCACACGGTCCATGATCATCGGTCCACACATCATACATCACATGTATAAATAATCATCATCATGTAGGACTACTAGATAATAATAAAAATAATAATCAACTAAACCTTTTAATTAATTAATATTTTTCTGAAATCAGGGATATGTAGGGAATTTCTCAATTCCTAAGGGTATTTTTGTAATTTGGACAAAAGACAGAAACTGGAATTCTCAGATTCATAGGGGCAAAACTATCTTTTTGCCCAAAACCCTAATTCCCTCTTTCCCCCTTTCGCTGCTGCCGCCGCCGCCACCCTGCCGGCGGCGGCCTGTGCGGCGAGGCGAGGGCACTGCCCTCGCCTGCAGGCGGCACGCCCGCTGGCGGCGCTGCCGCTGCAGGTGGGCTCCCCCTTCGGGCGTCGTTGCCTCCGCAGGAGGTGTTGTCCCGCCGGGCGGCCGCCCCTGTGGGGGGGTTTCTCCCGCGAGAGCAGCGGCGGCAGGCGCCGTTGCCCTGCGGTGCCTCTGCCCGTGGGCTGCCTGCCCCGCCAGCAGCAAGCCTGCTGCAAGCAGACCGCCGGCCGGCTGCTGCAGGCACAGCGCTTGCGTATGCGCCGGCGCTGTGCTGCCTGGCTGCGGTTGCGGCTGCCGCTGTAGGTGGCTGCAGGCATGCAGATCGAGGGCAGCAACTGTTGCTGCCCTTTCTCGCTTTTGCGTCAACGATTTCGACGTCAATATTCTTCCTAAACACAACACACGCAGTTCAAAACCAATCATTCGCACGAACAACTTGGCTCTGATACCACTGTTGGGAAATCATTGGGGGGCGACATCATATGCGCAGCGGAAGAACAAGAAAACAAAATCCCCGATTCCCAAAAAGATGTTCGTCGTTGTGCGAAGATTGGTGCGCAAAAATCCGCAAAACACAAAACTGCGTATAGAGATTGTGTTACCTAGGGAGATCGTATATCCCTGTTTCCTTGCAGATCCTTAGGAGAGGATGAAGGAGGTCAAGCATCCTCCTCTCTAGCGGTGATCCACACAGCAGGGTTGCGACGACGCTCCTCAAATCTCCAGGCCTACTCTAAGGTGGAGAGGGAGAGGAGAATAGGAAAGGCAAGCAAAGACTCTAGCCTATGAGGCTGTGAATCCCTCCTATTTATAGAGATCCCGTGTCAAACCCTAATGGGTCCTTCCCTAGTGGGTATTGGATCTGCATCCAATAAGATAAGGGCTCCGTCGGATATCTCATATCCGAACCTCTACTCATCGCAATGCCTACCATATGTGTGTGACCCTCTAGGCCCAATATCGAGCTGGCCGTGAGTCATACCTGTCAGAACTCCTTCTAACTCAGTGAATTATTATCTCTGTAATAATTCACTCGACTCATCGACTACGGACGTACTAGGCCACTACGCCGTAGTCCCCAGACGATACAGGGGAATCCAATCCATTGGACCTGTCTATCCTCAGTTACCATGTACCTATAGTCCCTCATCCATCTAATATCCCAGAGACCGTATATTGAGCATGGTGCTGTCAGACCCATACGGTTTCTACTCGAGTCTCGCTCTAATCGGATTCTCCCGGAGAACTCTTTCTCTCTCAACCCGAATGACCCTGGCCAGGGATTTGTCTGAGCAAGAACACATAGGATATTCCTCTCATGACGCCGAGAGTGGATGATCCTCTATTGACACTCAATAGCCCTTGTAAGGTCGACTACCACTCCCAATGACCAGCTGTACTAGATCTGGGGACAGCCAAACCTATAAGTCTGGTATCAAAGAGTGGAGCACTCATACAGGACATCCTTGGTGTCTCAAGTCTAAGGACCAGATGCACCACTAGGACTACGGAATCGCTGTCTGACAATAAGGCATCATCAACCATCCAGCATTCCGTAAGCGGATCAATCAATGAACTCATTCTCCAATGAGCACTTGTACTGTATCCCTAGTGTCCCTACACGAGCAGCTATGAGACCAGCTGCATCCATCATATGGACGGGTATACAGCACACCAGTCTATCCGGTTATCACGATGTCCTTCTCGAGTAACCTATGACCGGGATTATTTAGGATATGTGTTTAAAGGTGAATCGATCTCATTATCGTGATCTCATCACGATCCGATTCCCATTGCACAAATCCAAGGACATCACAATATATATATGCATTTATGCAATAGTTATAAAGTGATATACACCAAAATATAATAAGCAAAAAGATTCTGTGTCAAGTCACACGTGCCATCACTCACGTGATTGGCTTGCTGGGCACCTATAACTAGCAACACTATCACTGGGCGGTACCACCACTCAGTCTAGCGATACCACCTCCTGATAGCCTTGAAGATCGGGTTTTTCGATTTTCCAACTCACAAGCAGTTTCACCGCCAGAATCCCACAACTCATCCCCTCTTAACCTAACCCTAATTATGACTCGAGCCTGATAGGCTAATTGGCCTATCAATTTCGTTTCGTCTGCCCACTTTCGATGTGGGACTAATCAGGGGTGTTACAATCCCACATAACCCAGATAAACCCTAGCATAGTGCATGTGAGGCGTAGCCCAGTGGTGGCTCCACGCCGTGACGAGTCCTCTGACTCCGTCTACGGGGAGCCCTTTCCTAGTCGAGCCCCCTCACTATGCCCAAATGCTAGGTTGGCTTTGATACCAAATATTATGACTCGAGCCTGATAGGCTAACTAGCCTATCAACTTCGTTTGGTCTAAACCACTGACTAAAATGCTTAAGCTGAAGTTGATAGTAGTACACTCATCAGACCCTTATAAGCCAATCTTAATCTTGCCCACTTTCGATGTGGGACTAATCAGGGGTGTTACAATTAATATTTGGTATCAGAGTCGACCTAGCATTTGGGCAGGGTGAGAGGGCTCGAGTAGGAAAGGGCTACCCGTGGATGGAGTCAGAGAACTCATCACGGCTGCTAGGGTTCGATCTGGGATATGTTGGGCCTTGACGAGGATGTCAAGCCAATTGAGTTGGGGATATTGTAATATCCCATTAGTCCCACATCGAAAGTGGGCAATGTGTATGATTGGTTTATATGGGTCTGATGAGTGTACTATGTTAACTCCCGCTTAAGCATTTTGGTCAGTGGTTTAGACGAAATGAAGTTGATAGGCTAGTTAGCCCATTAGGCTTGGGTCATGACATTTGGTATCAGAGCCTGATAGGCTAACTGATAGGCTATCAACTTCGTTTGGTCTAAACCACTGACTAAAATGCTTAAGCTAAAGTTAATAGTAGTACACTTATCAGACCCTTATAAGCCAATCTAAATAGTAGTACACTCATCAGACCCTTATAAGGGTCTGATGAGTGTACTACTATCAACTTCAGCTTAAGCATTTTAGTCAGTGGTTTAGACCAAACCACTTTCCCACTTTCGATGTGGGACTAATCAGGGGTGTTACAAAAACAAGGCAGAAAGGGAAGAAGACAAGGACAACGCAGAGAGGTTTAGGGCAAATCTATAGTAGACTCTTGCTGTGATTACTTGGGGAGGTTTTAGATATCGTGGACGGTGACGCGATCCTTATATCCCAATTGTTCTCTTGTGATTGTTGCTAGGGTTTAGGGCAAGAGATTAAGATTTATATATTCATTATTCTCATAGTGGATTATCTCTAGTTTGCCCCGTGGTTTTTACCCTTCACATTGAAGGGGTTTTCCACGTATATCTTGGTATTCTATTTGATTGTGGTTCCATTTAATTCCGCTACGTATTATGGTCTTCTAGTATTTATTCATATATAAAGGTTATTCCTGTTTATATCCCCATCAACTTGTATCAGAGCAAGGGGTTTTGGTGATTTAAATTTTGTATTTGAACATGGAGGCCAGTAATGTTTCTCGCATGATTAGTTTAAATGGAAACAATTGGATGATATGGAAACCAAGAATGAAAGATCTATTATATTGCAAAGATTTGTATGGACCTTTGCAGGGGGATAGTGCAAAACCCACAACTATGACAGATGATGAGTGGAAGAGGTTAGATCGAAAAACAATTGGATTTATTCGATAGTGGCTTGATGATAGTATCTCTCACCATGTTTCTACTGAAATTTCTACATATTCTCTTTGGAAAAAGTTGGAAAGTCTCTATAAAAGAAAAACAGTTGGCAACAAAGCTTTTTTGATCAGAAAACTTATGAACCTAAAATATAGAGAGGGTGCTTCTATTGCTGAACATTTGAATGAAATGCAAAGCATTACTAACCAGTTATCCTTTATGAAAATGTCTCTTGATGATGAGTTGCAGGCATTGTTACTTCTCAGTTCATTACCAGAAAGTTGGGAGACATTGGTGGTTTCCCTTAGTAATTCTACACCAGATGGTGTTGTCACTATGAGTCAAGTAACAAACAGTTTGTTGAATGAGGAGTTGAGAAGAAAGAGTTTGGCAACATCTCAGAATGATTCACAAGCACTTATCTCAAAGAATAGAGGAAGGTCAAAGTCTAGAAGCAGTTCACACATAGGTAGAAGTAAGTCAAGATCAAGAAAAGATATTGTTTGCTATAATTGTGGTGAGAAAGGACATTACAAGAACCAATGTAAGCAACCTAATAAGAGCAAGAAAAAGGGAAAAGAAGTGGAGTCTATAGAGTCAAAAGATAATATCACAACTACAATGCAGGGTGGTGATTATTTGATTTTGTCTCCTTCTGATGATATTTTTTCTTGTGTGTGTCAGGATCTTGAGTGGGTGATTGACACAGGTGCTTCTTATCATTCTACACCATGGAGGGAGTTTTTTTTGCTACATATAGGTCTGAAAATTTTGGTGTTATCAAGATGGGCAACTATGGCACAACAGACATCATAGGCATGGGTGATATCCATTTAAAGACCAACCTTGGCTGCAAGTTGGTGCTTAAGGATGTGAGGCATGTGGTTGACTTGAAGTTGAATCTAATTTCAGTTGGAAGGCTAGATGATGAAGACTATGATAGCATATTTCACAAAGGGCAATGGAAGCTCAGTAAGGGTTCTCTTGTTATAGCTTATGGTGAGTAGTTAAATGCTACAGAAAAAGACTTCAGCATGGAGTTGTGGCATAGGCGACTGGGACACATGAGCGAGAAGGGGCTGTAAGCTCTTTCCAAGAGAGAGATATTACCAGACCTCAGAGGTATACGTCTGAACCCTTGTATTGATTGTTTGGCAGGTAAACAACATAGAGTTTCATTTGCTAGTCCTGCTTTGTCTAAAAAATGCATGCCTTAGACCGTGTTTATATAGATGTATGTGATCCTTTAAGGATAAAAACTCATGGTGGATCTATTGATGTTCTTGGTATAAGTGGTGCACTTTATTTTGTCACTTTTATAGATGATTTTTCCAGAAAAATTTGGGCCTATGCTTTGAAGACTAAAGATCAGGTGATTAATGTCTTCAAAGAGTTTCATGCCAAGGTTGAAAGGGAGACAAAAAGGCAATTGAAATGCATAAGATCAGATAATGGTGGTGAGTATACAGGATTGTTTAATGACTATTGCAGGTCACATGGGATCCAACATGAGATGACAGTTCCTGGTACACCTCAGCATAATGCAATTATAGAGAGGATGAACTGCACCACCATGGAAAAGATCAGATGTATGCTTTCACAGGCCAAGCTACCCAAAAGGTTTTGAGATGAGGCTTTGAGGACTACAGTTGATGTGATCAACTTATTACCATGTACAGCCCTAGATGGAGATGTTGTAGAGCATGTATGGTTAGGGAAAGATGTTTCCTACAAACATTTGAGAGTGTTTGGTTGTCGTGCATTTGCACATGTTCTAGATAATGAGATGTCCAAGCTGGATGGTAAGACTAAAGAATGTATTTTTCTTGGTTACTCACATAATCATTTTGGTTACAGACTTTGGGATCCAGAAAAGCAGAAGGTGTTTAGAAGCAGAGATGTAGTCTTCTTTAAAGATCAAACTTTTAGAGATTAGAAGAAGGCACCAGCCAATACTTTGTTAGGATCAAGAGCACTAAGAGGGGGGGGGGGGGGGGGGGGTGAATTAGTGCAGCGGAAATCTTTCAACGATAAAAAACGTTCTAACGATAAAAATGATTTCGGTGTGAAAGCCGATTCTAAGATTACTTTAACTTAGGATCAAGAGAGATGACGTTAAAGTCAATCTATGAAGGCAGTTTGCAGTTATGATGAAAACCAGAATATAAGCACAAACTGAAATACGACGTTCGTACGATAAAAGCGATTTCGGTGTGAAAGCCGATTCATAAACCACTTTAACTTGAGATGAAGCAAGATGTAGTTAAAGCAAGGATATAAAGGCAGTTTGCAGTTATGATGGAAATCAGAACGTAAGCGCAAACTGAAATATGATGTTCGTATGATAAAACTGATTTGTGTCTAAACGTCGATTCGGAAAGCACTGAACTTTGAAACACGTTCGTGAAAACACAGAAGGCAGTAAGCTATTGAGGAGGTTTGCAGTAAAGATAAGATGCTCAAAGTAAATACAAACCGAGATTTAGAGTGGTTCGGTCAATCTTGACCTACTCCGCTTTTGGCTTCCTCCACCGACGAGGTCACCGACGTCAACTAGAGGCCTTCCTTCAATAGGCGAAGGCCAACAACCCTTTTACAGTTTCACTCCTTTTGACAGGCTTAGAAGACAACCCTTACAGACTTTTCTCTCCTCTCTTTAAAGCTCAGAACTTGGAAGAAAAGAGGGAGAAGAACTTTTGGTCTTTACAACAATTTTGAGCTCTAAAAATCATAGAACAAGATCAAGATTTCGGTGTATGTTCAGTATCCTTTCAGTGCTGAATGGGTGGGGTATTTATAGCCCCCAACCCAGTTCAAATTTGGAGCTCAAAACTGTCAATTCTGGGAATTCCGGGATCTGGTGGTTGCACCGCCTGACTGGAGCGGTTGCATCGCCTGGCAGAGCTCGAAGACTGAGCCTCTGGGCGGTGCCACCTCTTGCCAGGGGCAGTTGCACATCCTGCCAGAGCTTGAAGACTAAGCTCAGGCGGTGCCACCTCCTGACTGAGGTGGTTGCACCATCTGCCAGAGCTCGAAGACCGAGCTCAGGCGGTGCCACCTCTTGTCAGGGGAGGTTGCACCGCCCAGTCTCGCTCGGAGACTGAGCCCAAGCGGTGCCACCTCTTGGCTGGGACGGTTGCACCGCCCAGTCTCCCTCGGAAACTCAGCCCACGCGGTGCCACCTCTTAGCTTGGGCGGTTCAATCGCCTGGTAGAAATCAGGGTCTGAATGGGTTGATCCATTCGGCCCAATTTGGGTTTTTCAGGGGCCCAATTGCCCCAAGATTAAGTTAATGGGATCAACTCCCATTTCCAACTTAATCATTGTGCTAACTACGATATTCCCTAAGACATTTACTGCAACTTGCTCCGGTGCGTCAATCGCTTCTTCCGGCGAGCTTCCAGCGCACTTCCGTCGATCATCCGATGAACCCTCGGTGATGCTCCTGTGGTCTTCCGGCAAACTCCTGGACTTGCGACGATCCACTTGGCGAGTTCCGACGAGCTTCTTTGGCAAGCTTATGGACTTCTCGGATTTATTCCCGTAGAACCGTCGACGACTATCCGAACTTCCGTTGAACTCTCGAACTCCCAACGTGATCATTGTCCTGACTCCGGCGTAACTCTTGCTGCATGTCTTACTTTCATCGTAGTTAATCCTGCACACTTATCTCAACATATAGATTAGATAACAAATGACAATTGACTTCATCATCAAAATCCGAGATTCAACAATCTCCCCCTTTTTGATGATAACAATCAATTGATAATGGAGTTAACCTTAACTCCCCCTATCTATATGCCATACTTGAGATAAGTCATTTTAGAATTCAAAACCTTTGAATTCAAGAGACATATTGATAAGTTAAAATCATTTAAACTTATCAATACTCCCATCATGATGTATCTCTTTGAAGATGACGTCAAGGCTTGACATTCATTTTCAAATTTTACATTATATGTTTGAATAACGGTAATAGTAGCAATTCATCATATTGTAAGATATCAACATGTAAAATTGCGAAGTAAGATTTTGATATCATTACATGATGCATATATTTCAAATGTTTTAGCAATTATTGCATTTCATCACATGGTATGATATCAATACGTAAAATTACGATGCAAGTTTTTGTTTGATATCTTGACATGATACAAACAAGGCATAATGCAAATTATAGCAATCATAGCATATCTTGGTGATGCAAGCATGACATTAGTACTCATATATTTCTCCCCCTTTGTCATCAACAAAAAGCATTGTAATTATGATACCAGGAGAACAATATAAGCAAATTTTGAGCATAAGTGTGATAGTCGTTCATGCCTTTACTAGGTTCAAGTTATTTTCCAATAGTAAGTGTAGGAAATCAATTGTACAAGCATGATATGTAGATCACTTTGAATACTTCTTCCTTTGTATTTGTTATAATCTTTTTGCATGAAGGAGGAAGGCCATTTGTGATACTAGCTATTTGTGAGTTTACTTTGAGTTAAATTAAAACCGATGAGAGATTAAATCATGAAGTCAAAATCGATGAGAGATTGAATCATGCTTCATTTTTACAAGTATCAAGATATGTATGTGAAACAAATCTTTGCAAGAAAAAAAAAAGCTATTATCCATATTTCAAGATGGAATTCATAAGCAGGAATCATTTCATCAAATCCATTTCAGAAAAATATTTTTCATAAGTGTATGAGAAAATCCGATTGTTAGGATACCAATTGTTAAGCGAATCCGAAAATAAAATTAACACTTTCATGCATTCGGATAAGACTATGCTACAGATTTTCAAATGAAGACAAAACATGCTTATTGTTATGGAAATTTTGTATTTAACACATAATTTCCAACATGTTATTTAGGCATGTAATGGTAGTCAAGTGATTTGATCATTCAATAAAGTCCGAAAGATAATTTTAACTAGTTTATATACTCGGACACATCAACATTCCTAATTCTCTTCTTATGAAATCAAATTGTTCTTTACTTAGAGGTTTTGTAAAAATATCAGTTAGTTGATGTTTAATATTATGGCAATATAATAACATGACGCATCAACTATATTGGTATATCATTTTCACATATCATATTTATCATGGAAACCAAGACACAAGGTTTTCAAAAACATTTAGTTTCGATGTAAAATCCGACAGTGAGTAACGAGATTAAACAATGAGTGATGTTTGTAACTCTGCTCACAAATAAATACATCAGGTAACCAGATCAAGGATCAAGGCACAAGGCATTGTGATCATAGTGAGTAACATAAAGTGTTTATAATACACATATAAGTTCATTCAAGAGGTGAAAAATTAAAATTCCTAAATAAAGAGTCAAATTGTCGATGAATTTGCTGCAGCTCAGATAGGATTTGATCTAGTCGATGTTCAAGCCGTTCTTGTCTTTGTTCAAATCGGTCCATCCGAATCCCAATATCTTCGACAGATGATGTATGAGCTGGCTCAAATGAATTAGTGCAGCGGAAATCTTTCAATGATAAAAAATGTTCTAACGATAAAAATGATTTCGGTGTGAAAGCCGATTCTAAGATTACTTTAACTTAGGATCAAGAGAGATGACGTTAAAGTCAATCTATGAAGGTAGTTTGCAGTTATGATGAATACCAGAATATAAGCACAAACTGAAATACGACGTTCGTACAATAAAAGCGATTTCGGTGTGAAAGCCGATTCGTAAACCACTTTAACTTGAGATGAAGCAAGATGTAGTTAAAGCAAGGATATAAAGGCAGTTTGCAGTTATGATGGAAATCAGAACGTAAGTGCAAACTGAAATATGATGTTCGTACGATAAAACTGATTTGCGTCTAAACGTCGATTCGGAAAGCACTGAACTTTGAAACACGTTCGTAAAAACAGAGAAGACAGTAAGCTATTGAGGAGGTTTGCAGTAAAGATAAGATGCTCAAAGTAAATACAAACCGAGATTTAGAGAGGTTCGGTCAATCTTGACCTACTCCACTTTTGGCTTCCTCCACCGATGAGGTCACCGACGTCAACTAGAGGCCTTCCTTCAATAGGCGAAGGCCAACCACCCTTTTACAGTTTCACTCCTTTTGACATGCTTAGGAGACAACCCTTATAGACTTTTCTCTCCTCTCTTTAAAGCTCAGAACTTGGAAGAAAAGAGGGAGAAGAACTTTTGGTCTTTACAACAATTTTGAGCTCTAAAAATCATAGAACAAGATCAAAATTTCGGTGTATGTTCAGTATCCTTTCAGTGCTGAATGGGTGGGGTATTTGTAGCCCCCAACCCAGTTCAAATTTGGAGCTCAAAACTGTCAATTCTCGGAATTCCGGGATCTGGCGGTTGCACCTCCTGACTGGAGCGGTTGCATCGCCTGGCAGAGCTCGAAGACTGAGCCTTTGGGCGGTGCCACTTCTTGTCCGGGGCAGTTGCACATCCTGCCAGAGCTTGAAGACTAAGCTCAGGCGGTGCCACCTCCTGACTGAGGCGGTTGCACCTCCTGCCAGAGCTCGAAGACCGAGCTCAGGCGGTGTCACCTCTTGTTAGGGGAGGTTGCACCGCCCAGTCTCGCTCGGAGACTGAGCCCAAGCAGTGCCACCTCTTGGCTGGGGCGGTTGCACCGCCCAGTCTCCCTCGGAAACTCAGCCCAGGCGGTGCCACCTCTTGGCTTGGGCGGTTCAACCGCCTGGCAGAAATCAGGGTCTGAATGGGTTGATCCATTCGGCCCAATTTGGGTTTTTCAGGGGCCCAATTGCCCCAAGATTAAGTTAATGGGATCACCTCCCATTTCCAACTTAATCATTGTGCTAACTACGATATTCCCTAAGACATTTAATGCAACTTGCTCCGGTGCGTCAATCGCTTCTTCCGGTGAGCTTCCAGCGAACTTCCGTCGATCATCCGATGAACCCTCGGTGATGCTCTTGTGGACTTCCGGCAAACTCCTGGACTTGCGACGATCCACTTGGCGAGTTCCGACGAGCTTCTTTGGCAAGCTTATGGACTTCTCGGATTTATTCCTGCAGAACCTTCGACGACTATCCGAACTTCCGTTGAACTCTCGAACTCCCAACGTGATCATTGTCCTGACTCCGACGTAACTCTTGCTGCATGTCTTACTTACATCGTAGTTAATCCTGCACACTTATCTCAACATATAGATTAGATAACAAATGACAATTGACTTCATCATCAAAATCCGAGATTCAACAATCTCCCCCTTTTTGATGATGACAATCAATTGATAATGTAGTTAGCCTTAACTCCTCCTATCTATATGCCATACTTGAGATAAGTCATTTTAGAATTCAAAACCTTTGAATTCAAGAGACATATTGATAAGTTAAAATCATTTAAACTTATCAATACTCCCATCATGATGTATCTCTTTGAAGATGACGTCAAGGCTTGACATTCATTTTCAAATTTTACATTATATGTTTGAATGACTGTAATAGTAGCAATTCATCATATTGTAAGATATCAACATGTAAAATTGCGAAGTAAGATTTTGATATCATTACATGATGCACATATTTCAAATGTTTTAGCAATTATTGCATTTCATCACATGGTAAGATATCAATACGTAAAATTACGATGCAAGTTTTTGTTTGATATCTTGACATGATACAAACAAGGCATAATGCAAATTATAGCAATCATAGCATCTCTTGGTGATGCAAGCATGGCATTAGTACTCATATATTTCTCCCCCTTTGTCATCAACAAAAAGCATGGTAATTATGATACCAGGAGAAAAATATAAGCAAATTTTGAGCATAAGTGTGATAGTCGTTCATGCCTTTACTAGGTTCAAGTTATTTTCCAATAGTAAGTGATAGGAAATCAATTGTACAAGCATGATATGTAGATCACTTTGAATACTTCTTCCTTTGTATTTGTTATAATCTTTTTGCATGAAGGAGGAAGGCCATTTGTGATACTAGCTATTTGTGAGTTTACTTTGAGTTAAATTAAAACCGATGAGAGATTAAATCATGAAGTCAAAATCGATGAGAGATTGAATCATGCTTCATTTTTACAAGTATCAAGATATGTATGTGAAACAAATCTTTGCAAGAAAAAAAAAAGCTATTATCCATATTTCAAGATGGAATTCATAAGTAGGAATCATTTCATCAAATCCATTTCAGAAAAATATTTTTCATAAGTGTATGAGAAAATCCGATTGTTAGGATACCAATTGTTAAGCGAATCCGAAAATGAAATTAACACTTTCATGCATTCGGATAAGACTATGCTACAGATTTTCAAATGAAGACAAAACATGCTTATTGTTATGGAAATTTTGTATTTAACACATAATTTCCAACATGTTATTTAGGTATGTAATGGTAGTCAAGTGATTTGATCATTCAATAAAGTCCGAAAGATAATTTTAACTAGTTTATATACTCGGACACATCAACATTCCTAATTCTCTTCTTATGAAATCAAATTGTTCTTTACTTAGAGGTTTTGTAAAAATATCAGCTAGTTGATGTTTAATATTATGGCAATATAATAACATGACGCATCAACGGCATTGGTATATCATTTTCACAAATCATATTTATCATTGAAACCAAGACACAAGGTTTTCAAAAACATTTAGTTTCGATGTAAAATCCGACAGTGAGTAACGAGATTAAAAAATGAGTGATGTTTGTAACTCTGCTAAAAAATAAATACATCAGGTAACCAGATCAAGGATCAAGGCACAAGGCATTGTGATCATAGTGAGTAACATAAAGTGTTTATAATACACATATAAGTTCATTCAAGAGGTGAAAAATTAAAATTCCTAAATAAAGAGTCAAATTATCGATGAATTTGCTGCAGCTCAGATAGGATTTGATCTAGTCGATGTTCAAGCCGTTCTTGTCTTTGTTCAAATCGGTCCATCCGAATCCCAATATCTTCGACAGATGATGTATGAGCTGGCTCAAATGAATTAGTGCAGCGGAAATCTTTCAACGATAAAAAACGTTCTAACGATAAAAATGATTTCGGTGTGAAAGCCGATTCTAAGATTACTTTAACTTAGGATCAAGAGAGATGACGTTAAAGTCAAACTATGAAGGCAGTTTGCAGTTATGATGAAAACCAGAATATAAGCACAAACTGAAATACGACGTTCGTACGATAAAAGCGATTTCGGTGTGAAAGCCGATTCGTAAACCACTTTAACTTGAGATGAAGCAAGATGTAGTTAAAGCAAGGATATAAAGGCAGTTTGCAGTTATGATGGAAATCAGAACGTAAGCGCAAACTGAAATATGATGTTCGTACGATAAAACTGATTTGCATCTAAACGTCGATTCGGAGAGCACTGAACTTTGAAACACGTTCGTGAAAACACAGAAGGCAGTAAGCTATTGAGGAGGTTTACAGTAAAGATAAGATGCTCAAAGTAAATACAAACCGAGATTTAGAGTGGTTCGGTCAATCTTGACCTACTCAACTTTTGGCTTCCTCCATCGACGAGGTCACCGACGTCAACTAGAGGCCTTCCTTCAATAGGCGAAGGCCAACCACCCTTTTACAGTTTCACTCCTTTTGACAGGCTTAGGAGACAACCCTTATAGACTTTTCTCTCCTCTCTTTAAAGCTTAAAACTTGGAAGAAAAGAGGGAGAAGAACTTTTGGTCTTTACAACAATTTTGAGCTCTAAAAATCATCGAACAAGATCAAGATTTCGGTGTATGTTCAGTATCCTTTCAGTGCTGAATGGGTGGGGTATTTATAGCCCCCAACCCAGTTCAAATTTGGAGCTCAAAACTGTCAATTCTCGGAATTCCGGGATCTGGCGGTTGCACCTCCTGACTGGAGTGGTTGCATCGCTTGGCAGAGCTCGAAGACTGAGCCTCTGGGTGGTGCCACCTCTTGTCAGGGGCAGTTGCACATCCTGCCAGAGCTTGAAGACTAAGCTCAGGCGGTGCCACCTCCTGACTGAGGCGGTTTCACCTCCTGCCAGAGCTCGAAGACCGAGCTCAGGCGGTGCCACCTCTTGTCAAGGGAGGTTGCACCGCCCAGTCTCGCTCGGAGACTGAGCCCAAGCGGTGCCACCTCTTGGCTGGGGTGGTTGCACCGCCCAGTCTCCCTTGGAAACTCAGCCCAGGCGGTGCCACCTCTTGGCTTGGGCGGTTCAACCGCCTGGCAGAAATCAGGGTCTGAATGGGTTGATCCATTCGGCCCAATTTGGGTTTTTCAAGGGCCCAATTGCCCCAAGATTAAGTTAATGGGATCACCTCCCATTTCCAACTTAATCATTGTGCTAACTACGATATTCCCTAAGACATTTACTGCAACTTGCTCCGGTGCGTCAATCGCTTCTTCCGGCGAGCTTCCAGCGAACTTCCGTCGATCATCCGATGAACCCTCGGTGATGCTCCTGTGGACTTCCGGCAAACTCCTGGACTTGCGACGATCCACTTGGCGAGTTCCGACGAGCTTCTTTGGCAAGCTTATGGACTTCTCAGATTTATTCCCGCAGAACCTTCGACGACTATCCGAACTTCCGTTGAACTCTCGAACTCCCAACGTGATCATTGTCCTGACTCCGGCGTAACTCTTGCTGCATGTCTTACTTTCATCGTAGTTAATCCTGCACACTTATCTCAACATATAGATTAGATAACAAATGACAATTGACTTCATCATCAAAATCCGAGATTCAACAATCTCCCCCTTTTTGATGATGACAATCAATTGATAATGGAGTTAACCTTAACTCCCCCTATCTATATGCCATACTTGAGATAAGTCATTTTAGAATTCAAAACCTTTGAATTCAAGAGACATATTGATAAGTTAAAATCATTTAAACTTATCAATACTCCCATCATGATGTATCTCTTTGAAGATGACGTCAAGGCTTGACATTCATTTTCAAATTTTACATTATATGTTTGAATGACGGTAATAGTAGCAATTCATCATATTGTAAGATATCAACATGTAAAATTGCGAAGTAAGATTTTGATATCATTACATGATGCACATATTTCAAATGTTTTAGCAATTATTGCATTTCATCACATGGTAAGATATCAATACGTAAAATTACGATGCAAGTTTTTGTTTGATATCTTGACATGATACAAACAAGGCATAATGCAAATTATAGCAATCATAGCATCTCTTGGTGATGCAAGCATGGCATTAGTACTCATATATTTCTCCCCCTTTGTCATCAACAAAAAGCATGGTAAATATGATACCAGGAGAACAATATAAGCAAATTTTGAGCATAAGTGTGATAGTCGTTCATGCCTTTACTAGGTTCAAGTTATTTTCCAATAGTAAGTGATAGGAAATCAATTGTACAAGCATGATATGTAGATCACTTTGAATACTTCTTCCTTTGTATTTGTTATAATCTTTTTGCATGAAGGAGGAAGGCCATTTGTGATACTAGCTATTTGTGAGTTTACTTTGAGTTAAATTAAAACCGATGAGAGATTAAATCATGAAGTCAAAATCGATGAGAGATTGAATCATGCTTCATTTTTACAAGTATCAAGATATGTATGTGAAACAAATCTTTGCAAGAAAAAAAAAAGCTATTATCCATATTTCAAGATGGAATTCATAAGTAGGAATCATTTCATCAAATCCATTTCAGAAAAATATTTTTCATAAGTGTAAGAGAAAATCCGATTGTTAGGATACCAATTGTTAAGCGAATCCGAAAATGAAATTAACACTTTAATGCATTCGGATAAGACTATGCTACAGATTTTCAAATGAAGACAAAACATGCTTATTGTTATGAAAATTTTGTATTTAACACATAATTTCCAACATGTTATTTAGGCATGTAATGGTAGTCAAGTGATTTGATCATTCAATAAAGTCCGAAAGATAATTTTAACTAGTTTATATACTCGGACACATCAACATTCCTAATTCTTTTCTTATGAAATCAAATTGTTCTTTACTTAGAGGTTTTGTAAAAATATCAGCTAGTTGATGTTTAATATTATGGCAATATAATAACATGACGCATCAACGGCATTGGTATATCATTTTCACAAATCATATTTATCATGGAAACCAAGACACAAGGTTTTCAAAAACATTTAGTTTCGATGTAAAATCCGACAGTGAGTAACGAGATTAAAAAATGAGTGATGTTTGTAACTCTGCTCACAAATAAATACATCAGGTAACCAGATCAAGGATCAAGGCACAAGGCATTGTGATCATAGTGAGTAACATAAAGTGTTTATAATACACATATAAGTTCATTCAAGAGGTGAAAAATTAAAATTCCTAAATAAAGAGTCAAATTATCGATGAATTTGCTGCAGCTCAGATAGGATTTGATCTAGTCGATGTTCAAGCCATTTTTGTCTTTGTTCAAATCGATCCATCCGAATCCCAATATCTTCGACAGATGATGTATGAGCTGGCTCAAATGAATTAGTGCAGCGAAAATCTTTCAACGATAAAAAACGTTCTAACGATAAAAATGATTTCGGTGTGAAAGCCGATTCTAAGATTACTTTAACTTAGGATCAAGAGAGATGACGTTAAAGTCAATCTATGAAGGCAGTTTGCAGTTATGATGAAAACCAGAATATAAGCACAAACTGAAATACGACGTTCGTACGATAAAAGCGATTTCGGTGTGAAAGCCGATTCGTAAACCACTTTAACTTGAGATGAAGCAAGATGTAGTTAAAGCAAGGATATAAAGGCAGTTTGCAGTTATGATGGAAATCAGAACGTAAGCGCAAACTGAAATATGATGTTCGTACGATAAAACTGATTTGCGTCTAAACGTCGATTCGGAGAGCACTGAACCTTGAAACACGTTCGTGAAAACACAGAAGGCAGTAAGCTATTGAGGAGGTTTGCAGTAAAGATAAGATGCTCAAAGTAAATACAAACCGAGATTTAGAGTGGTTCGGTCAATCTTGACCTACTAAACTTTTGGCTTCCTCCACCGACGAGGTCACCGACGTCAACTAGAGGCCTTCCTTCAATAGGCGAAGGCCAACCACCCTTTTACAGTTTCACTCCTTTTGACCGGCTTAGGAGACAACCCTTATAGACTTTTCTCTCCTCTCTTTAAAGCTCAAAACTTGGAAGAAAAGAGGGAGAAGAACTTTTGGTCTTTACAACAATTTTGAGCTCTAAAAATCATCGAACAAGATCAAGATTTCGGTGTATGTTCAGTATCCTTTCAGTGCTGAATGGGTGGGGTATTTATAGCCCCCAACCCAGTTCAAATTTGGAGCTCAAAACTGTCAATTCTCGGAATTCCGGGATCTGGTGGTTGCACCTCCTGACTGGAGTGGTTGCATCGCCAGGCAGAGCTCGAAGACTGAGCCTCTGGGCGGTGCCACCTCTTGTCAGGGGCAGTTGCACATCCTGCCAGAGCTTGAAGACTAAGCTCAGGCGGTGCCACCTCCTGACTGAGGCGGTTTCACCTCCTGCCAGAGCTCGAAGACTGAGCTCAGGCGGTGCCACCTCTTGTCAAGGGAGGTTGCACCGCCCAGTCTCGCTCGGAGACTGAGCCCAAGCGGTGCCACCTCTTGGCTGGGGTGGTTGCACCGCCCAGTCTCCCTCGGAAACTCAGCCCAGGCGGTGCCACCTCTTGGCTTGGGCGGTTCAACCGCCTGGCAGAAATCAGGGTCTGAATGGGTTGATCCATTCGGCCCAATTTGGGTTTTTCAGGGGCCCAATTGCCCCAAGATTAAGTTAATGGGATCACCTCCCATTTCCAACTTAATCATTGTGCTAACTACGATATTCCCTAAGACATTTACTGCAACTTGCTCCGGTGCGTCAATCGCTTCTTCCGGCGAGCTTCCAGCGAACTTCCGTCGATCATCCGATGAACCCTCGGTGATGCTCCTGTGGACTTCCGGCAAACTCCTGGACTTGCGACGATCCACTTGGCGAGTTCCGACGAGCTTCTTTGGCAAGCTTATGGACTTCTCAGATTTATTCCCGCAGAACCTTCGACGACTATCCGAACTTCCGTTGAACTCTCGAACTCCCAACGTGATCATTGTCCTGACTCCGGCGTAACTCTTGCTGCATGTCTTACTTTCATCGTAGTTAATCCTGCACACTTATCTCAACATATAGATTAGATAACAAATGACAATTGACTTCATCATCAAAATCCGAGATTCAACAATCTCCCCCTTTTTGATGATGACAATCAATTGATAATGGAGTTAACCTTAACTCCCCCTATCTATATGCCATACTTGAGATAAGTCATTTTAGAATTCAAAACCTTTGAATTCAAGAGACATATTGATAAGTTAAAATCATTTAAACTTATCAATACTCCCATCATGATGTATCTCTTTGAAGATGACGTCAAGGCTTGACATTCATTTTCAAATTTTACATTATATGTTTGAATGACGGTAATAGTAGCAATTCATCATATTGTAAGATATCAACATGTAAAATTGCGAAGTAAGATTTTGATATCATTACATGATGCACATATTTCAAATGTTTTAGCAATTATTGCATTTCATCACATGGTAAGATATCAATACGTAAAATTACGATGCAAGTTTTTGTTTGATATCTTGACATGATACAAACAAGGCATAATGCAAATTATAGCAATCATAGCATCTCTTGGTGATGCAAGCATGGCATTAGTACTCATATATTTCTCCCCCTTTGTCATCAACAAAAAGCATGGTAATTATGATACCAGGAGAACAATATAAGCAAATTTTGAGCATAAGTGTGATAGTCGTTCATGCCTTTACTAGGTTCAAGTTATTTTCCAATAGTAAGTGATAGGAAATCAATTGTACAAGCATGATATGTAGATCACTTTGAATACTTCTTCCTTTGTATTTGTTATAATCTTTTTGCATGAAGGAGGAAGGCCATTTGTGATACTAGCTATTTGTAAGTTTACTTTGAGTTAAATTAAAACCGATGAGAGATTAAATCATGAAGTCAAAATCGATGAGAGATTGAATCATGCTTTATTTTTACAAGTATCAAGATATGTATGTGAAACAAATCTTTGCAAGAAAAAAAAAAACTATTATCCATATTTCAAGATGGAATTCATAAGCAGGAATCATTTCATCAAATCCATTTCAGAAAAATATTTTTCATAAGTGTATGAGAAATTCCGATTGTTAGGATGCCAATTGTTAAGCGAATCCGAAAATGAAATTAACACTTTCATGCATTCGGAAAAGACTATGCTACAGATTTTCAAATGAAGACAAAACATGCTTATTGTTATGGAAATTTTGTATTTAACACATAATTTTTAACATGTTATTTAGGCATGTAATGGTAGTCAAGTGATTTGATCATTCAATAAAGTCCGAAAGATAATTTTAACTAGTTTATATACTCGGACACATCAACATTCCTAATTCTTTTCTTATGAAATCAAATTGTTCTTTACTTAGAGGTTTTGTAAAAATATCAGCTAGTTGATGTTTAATATTATGGCAATATAATAACATGACGCATCAACTGCATTGGTATATCGTTTTCACAAATCATATTTATCATGGAAACCAAGACACAAGGTTTTCAAAAACATTTAGTTTCGATGTAAAATCCGACAGTGAGTAACGAGATTAAACAATGAGTGATGTTTGTAACTCTGCTCACAAATAAATACATCAGGTAACCAGATCAAGGATCAAGGCACAAGGCATTGTGATCATAGTGAGTAACATAAAGAGTTTATAATACACATATAAGTTCATTCAAGAGGTGAAAAATTAAAATTCCTAAATATAGAGTCAAATCGTCGATGAATTTGCTGCAGCTCAGATAGGATTTGATCTAGTCGATGTTCAAGCCGTTCTTGTCTTTGTTCAAATCGGTCCATCCGAATCCCAATATCTTCGACAGATGATGTATGAGCTGGCTCAAATGAATGTGTTTCCTCAAAGGGACAGATCGGAGGAGATTGAGTACCCCTAAAGACTGGTGTTTCCGATTCTGGTTCAAGTTGAGGGGGATCGGTTCTTCTAGGCATTCTAACCCAATTACCGTTTCTATAAACACATCTTAATCGGTGAAGTAGATTTTTATTTATTATGCTAAACCTATCTACTTTTATTACTTCTTCTTCCGGTGGTATTAGAATATCGTAGGCTTTCAGTATTCTAGTGATTATACCACCATATGGAAGCATCATGTCTTTCTTAGATAGTTCTAACATGTTTTGCTGGATAAGATAACCAAGACAGATGTCATGTCCTTTCATGATCAAATACATAGTTCCTAATTCTAATTGGCTTACTTCATCATGATGGTATTGTTTAGGGAGAATGATGCTAGTTAGGATATGATGAAGTACCTTAGTGTTTAGTGGCAGTAGATGTTCACAACTTTTAGGAACAAATGTTAAGTTGGGATTGGCGAAAATTGTTCTTTAGGCTTCAACATATGTTGTCCCAACAGTTTCATCATCCCATGATCCTCTAAAGTAAAGTCCTCTACTTTTTATGGGAATGCCTATCATGTCGCAAATGAATTTATCCGTAATGGAGATGTGTTGTCCTAAGAGATAGGTAGACATTCTTTCTTCTTCATCTACTTGTATGTTGTTGTAAAACAATCTAACAAGTCTTGGATAGATGGGTTCATTAATTTGTAAAATAGGGAGTAGATCTAAGTTTGCAAATCATTGGATTGTCTCTAAGTCTCTTAGTTCATTTAAATCTATATGTTTTCCCTTATTGACACTCCTAAGTTCGAAAGAGGAAAACTTTTTAGCATGATATTTTGAATCGAAAAGGGTAAGATCAAAATCTTCCACTAATCTCCTCTTCCCTTTGTCCCTTGAGGATCTTCTAGACCCCATAACTACTGCTGTTTAGGAGGATAGTAATGAGCAAGAGTAAATGAATCAAAAACAAAATTTAAGGGCTTCTTAGAGAATACCTTAGTGAGATCTTCAAGAGGGGGAAAGATTGTTGATCTTTTGCTTCGAAATGAGGAGTATTTGGGATGCTATGAGGGGAGAAATGGAGGTGGAGAAGCTTTGGAAGAGTAAAGAGGGGAAGGGAGTGAGTTGGGGTCGGTTCCACCGCCGGCCCTAGCTCGGGTTAAAAAGGGGCAGAGTTACGGGAGGTTGCACCTCTGGCTGGGGCGGTGCAACCGCTTGCAACACGTGACAGCCGGAGGTGCTACCTCTAGCTGGGGCGGTGCTACCGCTACGGGCAGTGAGCATGGTTCTGACTACTGTGTGGTCTGATTTTTTACTTTGAGATGAATTTTTATTTGTGGAGCAATCAACTTTTCTTACGTAATTACGTAAGAGTTTTCATTTTAAGATAAGAACTTTTGCACGATCAAGATAGATCTTTTGATGTGCATACTCTCAATGTCGTACACATGTTTGTGACAGTTTGTTCAAGTTGGTAAGCCTTGCAAGTTCATGACAAACTTAGTCAGTTCATAATATAGAGTTGGATTCGAAAGTTACGAACGGATGAAATCGATGGGTTCGAAAATCCAGAGGATATGTGAATTGAGAATCATAGGTTTCCAATTCTGAGAAATCAAATAGGATTGCATCTAAATCGCATTTGTGATTTTAAATTTCTAATCTTTATCTGTTATTTAGGCTAGAGAGCATCCCGAGTTCTTTTTGGATCTCGGGTCATGAATATCGAGAATCCAAGGAGCAGGATATTATTTCTTGCTCCAGCTTATAATTTTTTTATATCTTTACAGGAAAGGATGATTTTTAGGTATCCATTTGCTTTTGGGTGCCTCAAAAATAGATCTACATTGTTTATCATGTTGCATAAAATTTATCATGGTTCCTTTAGGAACCCAAATTAATATGTTCGGACTAATTTTCTTGAATGGACAATAGTGCATTTTGTGTCCAAGTTTGCAACAAAAGTTGCATTTGCTTTGGTGTCGAACATGTAAGATGGGGCATTTTATGAAGGTGGTTGGATTTTGGTGAGGACTTCTCACAAATCCGATTCCACTTCTTTTGGGAACGTGACACTTGTTTGCAAGGATCATGTTCAATGACTTGCTACCAACCTCGAATTTCTTCAAGGTGTCCTTAAGTAGCAAGTTTTCCTTTTGGAGAGTTTCTAGATCATGGCATTTTATGCATGAACTTAAACTATCATGATATTCAGTTTTTAACTTATCAAAATTACAAGTAAGACTATCATGCTCCTTTTTTAGTAATTTATATTTTTTACTAATAATCTTACATTTATCAAATAAGTCATGGAAGGCATTTAATAATTCATCAAATGATAAATCTACATCTATTAAATTCGTTACCTCCTCTCCGATGGCCATTAAGGCGTAATGAGCAACTTGCTCGGTGTTGGACTCCTCTTCTTCAAACGCGCTCGAGTCATCCCATGTTGCTTTGAGCGCCTTTTTTTTTTATGTTCTCTTTTTGACTTGGGGACAATCACTCTTGTAGTGTCCCGGCTTTTTGCACTCATAGCAAATAACTTGGTCCTTCTTGGGTTCAAGTTTATTTTGTGTCATTTTTAAACTTGTTTCGTTTAATGAATTTTTAAAATTTTCTTGTTAGAAGTGCCAAGTCATCATTACAGTCCTCATCACTTGAGCTTTCTCTCAAGTGATCTTCTGAAGTTATAAGTGCCATATCCTTCCTATTCTTTGGAAGGATATCTTCTTGCTCTTTATGAGCTTTGCAAGTCATCTCGTAGGTCATTAATGACCCGATTAGTTCTTCAAAAGGGAAGTTGTTTAGATCTTTCGCCTCTTGAATAACAGTGACTTTAGGATCCCAACTCTTAGGAAGGGATCTTAGAATCTTATTTACGAGCTCAAAATCCGAAAAACTTTTTCCGAGTCCTTTTAGACTCATTTTTATCAAGCGCACAAAATAAGGCATTCATAGCCTTTGCATTAAGAGCGAAAGCCTTCTTCTCCAATTCATTCCAATCGATCATTGGAAGAGAAGACTTCGAAAATCCATTTTCGACAAGATTCCAAAGTTCAAAATCCATAGAAATAAGAAAGATCCTCATTCGGGTCTTCCAATAGGTGTAGTCCGTCCCATTGAACATGGGTGGACGTGTAATAGAATGGCCCTCTTGGTTTCCAGTGTATGCCATCTCTCTTGGATTTTAATCCATTTGAGAGTTAACCCCACTCTGATACCAATTGTTAGGATCAAGAGCACTAATAGGGGGGGGGGGGGGGGGTGAATTAATGCAGTGGAAATCTTTCAACGATAAAAAACGTTCGAACGATAAAAACAATTTCGGTGTGAAAGCCGATTCTAAGATTACTTTAACTTAGGATCAAGCGAGATTACGTTAAAGTCAATCTATGAAGGCAGCTTGCAGTTATGATGAAAACCAGAATATAAGCGCAAACTAAAATACGACGTTTGTACGATAAAAGCGATTTCGGTGTGAAAGCCGATTCGTAAACCACTTTAACTTGAGATGAAGCGAGATATAGTTAAAGCAAGGATATAAAGGCAGTTTGTAGTTATGATGGAAATCAAAACGTAAGCGCAAACTGAAATATGATGTTCGTACGATAAAACTGATTTGCGCCTAAACGCCGATTCGGAAAGCACTGAACTTTGAAACACGTTTGTAAAAACACATAAGGCAGTAAGCTATTGAGGAGGTTTGCAATAAAGATAAGATGCTCAAAGTAAATGCAAACTGAGATTTAGAGTGGTTCGGTCAATCTTGACCTACTCCACTTTTGGCTTCCTTCACCGATGAGGTCACCGACGTCAACTAGAGGCCTTCCTTCAATAGGCGAAGGCCAACCACCCTTTTACAGTTTCACTCCTTTTGACGGGCTTTGGAGACAATCCGTACAGACTTTTCTCTCCTCTCTTTAAAGCTCAGAACTTGGAAGAAAAGAGGGAGAAGAACTTTTGGCCTTTACAACAATTTTGAGCTTTAAAAATCACAAAACAAGATCAAGATTTTGGTGTATGTTCAGTATCCTTTCAGTGTTGAATGGGTGGGGTATTTATAGGCCCCAAACCAGTTCAAATTTGGAGATCAAAACTGTCAATTCTCGGAATTCCGGGATCTGGCGGTTGCACCTCCTAACTGGAGCGGTTGCACTGCCTAGTAGAGCTCGAAGACTGAGCCTCTAGGCGGTGCCACCTCTTGTCAGGGGCAGTTGCACCTCCTGCCAGAGCTCGAAGACCGAGCTCAGGCGGTGCCACCTCCTGACTGAGGCGGTTGCACCTCCTGCCAAAGCTCGAAGACCGAGCTCAGGCGGTGCCACCTCTTGTCAGGGGGGGTTGCACCGCCCAGTCTCGCTCGGAGATTGAGCCCAGGTGGTGCCACCTCTTGGCTGGGGCGGTTACACCACCCAGTCTCTCTCGGAGACTCAGCCCAGGTGGTGCCACCTCCTGGCTTGGGCGGTTCAACCGCTTGGCAGAAATCAGGGTCCGAATGGGTTGATCCATTCGGCCCAATTTGGGTTTTTCAAGGGCCCAATTGCCCCAAGATTAAGTTAATGAGATCACCTCCCATTTCCAACTTAATCATTGTGCTAACTATGATATTCCCTAAGATATTTATTGCAACTTGCTCCGGTGCGTCAATCGCTTCTTCCGGCGAGCTTCCGGCGAACTTCCGTCGATCATCCGATGAACCCTCGGTGATGCTCTTGCGGACTTCCGGCAAACTCCTGGACTTGCGACGATCCACTTGGTGAGTTTCGACAAGCTTCTTTGGCAAGCTTATGGACTTCTCGGATTTATTCCCGCAGAACCTCTGACGATTGTCCGAACTTCCGTTGAACTCTCGAACTCCCAACGTGATCATTGTCCTGACTCCGACGCAACTCCTGCTGCATGTCTTACTTTCATCGTAGTTAATCCTGCACACTTATCTCAACATATAGATTAGATAACAAATGACAATTGACTTCATCATCAAAATCCGAGATTCAACATACTTCTGTAGAAGGATTAGCAGATTGTGACCCAGTTATTCCTCCAGTATATCAGGGTGATGGGGGAGATGTGCAGGAAGATGGTGTAGAGCCTGACGTTGATCTAACTGCAGGACATGTTGAGCAAAAAAAAGTAGGAGAGCAAGTTCCAGCAGAACCTTAGTTGAGAAGATCTTCTAGACAACGTCAACCTTCCAGAAGATAATCTACATATGAGTATGTGATGCTTACTGATGCAGATGAACTAGAGAGTTACTAGAAAGTAGTTGAAAGTGAGCAGAAAGAGAAGTGGTTAGTTGCTATACAGGAAGAGATGTATGCTCTTCAGAAGAACCACACTTATGATTTGGTGCTACTACCAAATGGAATGAAGGCCTTGAAGAACAAGTGAGTTTTCAGGTTGAAGACTCAAGAATATTGTTCTCAACCAAAGTACAAAGCTAGATTGGTTGTGAAAGACTTTAGTCAAAAAAAAGATATTGACTTTGAAGAGATTTTTTCTCCTGTTGTTAAAATGTCTTCTATTCGTGTTGCTCTTGGTATTGCTGCTAGCCAGGACTTGGAGGTTGAGCAATTAGATGTGAAGACAGCTTTCCTTCATGGGGATTTGGGGGAGGAAATTTATATGGAGCAACCAAAAGGCTTCAAAGTTAAAGGTAAAGAGAACTTTGTCTACAAATTGAAGAAGAGCTTGTATGGGCTAAAGCAAGCTCCAAGATAGTGGTACAGAAAGTTTGATTCATTTATGAAAGAAAATGGATACAAAAGAATGGCTTCAGATCATTATGTGTACATCAAATGGTTTGGTGAGGATTTTATTATTCTCTTACTTTATGTTGATGACATGCTTATTCTTGGAAAAGATATGTCTAAAATTGATAGATTAAAGAAGGAGCTAAGTGAGTCTTTTGCAATGAAGGACATGGGGCCAGCAAACAAATACTAGGTATGCAGATTTTCCATGACAGGAAAAATAAGAAGATTTGGTTGTCACAGGAGAAATATATCGAGAAGATATTGGAAAGATTCAGTATGAGCAATGTAAAACCAGTTGGTTCTCCTCTTGCAGGTCACTTCAAGTTGTGCTCAGAACAGAGTCCGTTAAGTGATGCGGAGAAGGAGAAAATGCAAAAGGTTCCTTATGCTTCAGTAGTTGGAAGTTTAATGTATGCAATGGTATGTACGAGGCCAGACATCGCATATGCAGTTGGTGTTACTAGCAGATTTCTTGCAAATCTAGGCAAAGAGCACTGGGCAGCAGTGAAGTGGATTTTTAGATATCTCAGAGGGAGCTCTAAGGTTGGTTTAAGCTTTGGAGGTGGACCACATGTGTTGACAGGTTACACAGATGCAGATATGGCAAGCGATATAGATACGAGAAAGTCTACTTCAAGTTATGTACTTACTTTTGTAGGGGGAGCTGTGTCATGGCAATCCAGGTTGCAAAGGTGTATTGCTCTCTCCACCACAGAAGCAGAATATATTGCTGCTACAGAGGTATGTAAAGAAATGTTATGGATGAAATAATTCTTACAAGAATTAAGGCTGAAACAGGAAAATTATGTGGTGCATTGTGACAGCCAGAGTGCCATCCATTTGTGTAAGAACCCAATGTTTCATTCCAAGTCAAAGCATATAGATGTCAGATATCATTGGATTCGAAATGTATTTGAAGAGAAGCAGTTGTAGCTTCAGAAAATTCACACAGATGACAACGGAGCAGACATGTTGACAAAAACTTTACCAAAAGAAAGACAGGAGATATGCCGACAACTGGTTGGCATGGCTTCACATTGAGGAGTCATGGGACAGCCTCCCTTATGGGCTGAAGGGGGAGGTTATTGGGCTGGCAGCCCACAAATTCAGCCCATAGTGGGCTTGGGCAGCCTACAGCTCACCCCCTCTTAACCTAACCCTAATTGACATTAGGGGGGTGTGGTGGCTGTGTTTTGGAGGCAGAAAAAGGCATAAATAGGGCAGCAACTAGGAGAAGAAAATAGCCATGGGATTCCAAAGAAAAGGAGGAAAACAAGGCAGAAAAGAAAGAGAAAGAAAGGGAAGAAGACAAGGACAACGCAGAGAGGCTGTTCTCAATCATCTAGTAGTGTTCTCATCTCAGGTTAGATCAAATCTACAGTAGACTCTTGCTGTGATTACTTGGGGAGGTGTTAGATATCGTGGACAGTGACGTGATCCTTGTATCCCAGTTGTTCTCTTGTGATTGTTGTTAGGGTTTAGGGCAAGAGATTGAGATTTGTATATTCATTATTCTCATAGTGGATTATCTCTAGTTTGCCCCATGGTTTTTACCCTTCACATTGAAGGGGTTTTCCACGTATATTTTGGTGTTCTATTTGATTATGGTTTCATTTAATTCCGCTGCGTATTATGGTCTTCTAGTATTTATTCATATATAAAGGTTATTCCTGTTTATATCCCCATCATCCTCCGCTTGTTCTAGCGATGGCACCACATAACCCAACTTTTGGGTCACTGAATGAGCCTCTCAATGAGCCAAAATCAGTCCCAATTAAGGCCTAATTGGCCTATAATTGAGTTAGCATGATTACACCAAAAGTTAACTCAATTAGCCCCTAAACTACTTCGATCTTAGATAAATGATTACAAAGTATGAATCCTTTGTCCGGCATGTTATTGGTTCATCTGGCGCTCATCCGATCATTCGACGTATCATCCTCTCCTTTGACGTATTGTCCAATCGACATGTTGACTCACATTTTCTACTCCATGGTGCAATGTCCGATCCTTTAGTCCGATGCCCGAATTCATGGCATGAGCCTTTTGCCAACACGTCATCGATCCTCCGGCCCGACGTCCAATCTTCTGACATGTTTACTCCAACCCAACGTCCGAATCCTCCTGGTTTAATCAATTTATCTCTTCTTAATCGAAGCTAGTCCTACGTTACTCAAAAAGTAGCTTAGATCACAAACTCATCAATTGATTTCATCATCAAAATCCGAGATTCAATAATCTCCCATTTTTTTATGATGACAATCAATTGATGATGAAGTTTAAACTAAACTCCCCCTATCAATATGCCATATTGAAATAAGACATTATTCAAATAAATGATGACCTTTTAGTCCAAGTTGAAACTATTTTAATCACATCATATGCAATACATCATATACATCATCATAATAAAATCATGAGTATTGCATGCATCATTCTAAAACATAATGTATATTTTCAAAATCATCATTACATGCATGATCATCATTTATAATTTTAAATTATCATTTTAGGCATAATATGCATGATTATCATTATACCTTCTCCCTCTTTGTCATCAACAAAAAGGAGAAGTGCAACTAGCAAAGTTTTAGATATGCAAGCTAGTAAGATAGCAAGTTAGAAAATGCAAGTTAACAAGTTTTAGAGATGTGCAAGTTTAGTAATTCTTTGCTTTTTGAGATGGGCAAATTTAAAGATAGACAAGATTATACTTTTTGCTTCTCTTTTGAGATATGCAAGCTAGCAATTTTTTCTTCCTTTGTAATGTTTAAGCTAGCAAATTTAGCAAATTTTATATCATTTTCGAACATACAAGCTAGCAATTTTACTTTTTCTTGAATTGTGTAAGCTAGCAAATTTTGGTTCTCTTTTGAGATGTGCACACCAGCAACAATTTTATTTTTCTTTATGATGCGTAAGCTAGCAAGATTTTCTCCCCTTTTGTCATTGTCACAAGGAAAGGGAAGGATACAGTAGTGCAAAATATTTCAATCATTATAAGGCATACAAGCCATAAATACCAAGAAATCATGTCATGAAAGATATAATATCAAAGATTATAAAGGACTAAGTCACGAATAGTAAAGAACATAATTTATTTTGACAAATCTCCTTTTTAGCAAATAACAAAAAGAAATATGGGAGTTCAAAAGCAAGATCTTGATTTATAGAAAAATCTCATGTATCAAATATTAAGAAATCAAGATCATGATTTGAATAAAAAATAAATCTTAACCCATAAATATTTCTTGTAAAAATGCCAAGTCATCATCATTATCACGTTGGGTATGATACTAAATCAATAAATTTTCAAATCAATATTACTTGGGTATGCATGATACCAAAACATGGTTTCAAGACTTTAATATATAACATGCATAATTTCAAACCATTACATTTCATCCTTGCTTCATGCATGATACTAAAAATAAATCATTACTATGGGCATATCATACTGTTGAATCTCGGATTTTGATAATGAAGTCAATTGTCATTTGTTATCTAATCTATATGTTGAGATAAGTGTGCAAGATTAACTACGATGAAAGTAAGATATGCAACAGGAGTTGCGCCAGAATCAAGACAATGATCACGTTGGGAATTCGAGAGTTCGACGGAAGTTCGGACAGTCGTCGGAGGTTCTACGGGAACAAATCCGAGAAGTTCATGAGCTTGCCAAAGAAGCTCTTCGGAACTCGCCAAGTGGATCGTCGCAAGTCCAGGAGTTTGCCGGAAGTCCGCAGGGGCATCACCGAGGGTTCATGGGATGATCGACGGAAGTTCACCGGAAGCTCGCCGGAAGAAGCGATTGACGCACCGGAGCAAGTTGCAGTAAATGTCTTAGGAAATATCGTAGTTAGCACAATGATTAAGTTGGAAATGAGAGGTGATCCCATTAACTTAATCTTGGGGCAATTGGGCCCCGAAAAAACCCAAATTGGGCCGAATGGATCAACCCATTCAGACCCTGATTTCTATCAGGCGGTTGAACCGCCCCAGCCAAGCGGTGGCACCGCCTGGGCTCAGTCTCCGAGCGAGAATGGGCAGTGCAACCGCCCCTGACAGGAGGTGGCACCGCTTGAGCTCGGTCTTCGAGCTCTGGCAGGAGGTGCAACCGCCTTAGTCAAGCGGTTGCACCGCCTGAGTTCGGTCTTCGAGCTCTGGCAGGAGGTGCAACCGCCCCTGATAGGAGGTGGCACCGCCCAGAGGCTCAGTCTTCGAGCTCTGCCAAGCGGTGCAACCGCCTCAGTTAGGAGGTGCAATCGTCGGATCCCGGAATTCCGGGAATTGACAGTTTTGAGCTCGAAATTCAAACTGGGTTGGGGCCTATAAATACCCCACCCTTTCAGCACTGAAAGAGCACCAAAAAACACACTGAAATCCTGATCTTATTATGTGATTTTTAGAGCTCAAAATTGTTGTAAAGGCCAAAAGTTCTTCTCCCTCTTTTCTTCCAAGTTTTGATCTTTAAAGAGAGGAGAGAAAATTCTGTAAGGGTTGTCTCCTAAGCCCGTCAAAAGGAGTGAAACTGTAAAAGGGTGGTTAGCCTTCGCCTATTGAAGGAAGGCCTCTAGTAGACGTCGGTGACCTCGTCGGTGGAGGAAGCCAAAAGTGGATGTAGGTCAAGATTGACCGAACCACTCTAAATCTCGATTTGTATTTACTTTGAGTATCTTATCCTTACTGCAAACCTCCTCAATAGCTTACTGCCTTCTGCACATTTACGATCGTGTTTTAAAGTTCAGTATTTTCCGAATCGGCGTTTAGACGTAAATCAGTTTTATCGTATGAACATCATATTTCAGTTTGCGCTTACATTTTAACTTTCATCATAACTGCAAACTGCCTTCATACATTTCCTTTAACTACATCTCGCTTGATTACAAGTTAAAGAGATTTATGAATCGGCTTTTCTACCGAAATCACTTTTATCGTACGAACACCTTTTTAATCGTCGAAAGTTTTCCGCTGCACTAATTCAACCCCCCCCCCCCTCTTAGTGCTCTTGATCCTAACAGTTGGTATCAGAGTGGGGTTAACTCTCAAACGGATTATAACCCAAGAGAGATGGCATACGCCGGAAACCAAGAGGGCCATTCTATTACACGTGCACCCATGTTCAATGGGACGGACTACACCTATTGGAAGACCCGAATGAGGATCTTTCTTATTTTTATGGATTTTGAACTTTGGAATCTTGTCGAAAATGGATTTTCGAAGTCTTCTCTTCCAATGATCGATTGGAATGAATTGGAGAAGAAGGCTTTCGCTCTTAATGGAAAGGCTATGAATGCCTTATTTTGTGCGCTTGATAAAAACGAGTTCAATTGTGTTTCGATTTGTGAAACCGCATTTGATATTTGGCACACACTTGAAGTGACTCACGAAGGCACAAGTAAAGTGAAAGAGTCAAAAATCAATCTTTTGATACATTCTTTCGAACTTTTCTGGATGAAACCGAGTGAGACTATTGGCGATATGTTTACCCGTTTCACGGATATCGTTAACGGTCTAAAAGGACTCGAAAAAAGTTTTTCGGATTTTGAGCTCGTAAATAAGATTTTAAGATCCCTTCCTAAGAGTTGGGATCCTAAAGTCACTGCTATTCAAGAGGTGAAAGATCTAAACAACTTCCCTCTTGAAGAACTAATCGGGTCATTAATGACCTACGAGATGACTTACAAAGCTTATGAAGAGCAAGAAGACATCCTTCCAAAGAACAGGAAGGATATGGCACTTAGAACTTCAGAAGATCACTTGAGAGAAAACTCAAGTGATGAGGATTGTGACGATGACTTGGCACTTCTAACAAGAAAATTTAAAAAATTCTTTAAACGAAAAAGTTTAAGAATGAAACAAAAAATAAATTTGAACCCAAGAAGGACCAAGTTATTTGCTATGAGTGCAAAAAGCCAGGACACTATAAGAATGATTGTCCCTAAGTCAAAAATAGAACATCAAAGAAGAAGGCGCTCAAAGCAACGTGTGATGACTCGAGCGCGTCCGAAGAAGAGGAGTCCAACACCGAGCAAGTTGCTCATTACGCCTTAATGGCCATCGGGGAGGAGGTAACGAATTTAATAGATGCAGATTTATCATTTGACGAATTATTAAATGCCTTCCATGACTTATTTGATGAATGCAAGATTATTAGTAGAAAATACAAATTGCTAAAAAAGGATCATGATAGTCTTACTTGTAATTTTGATAAGTTAAAAACTGAATATCATGATAGTTTAGGTTCATGCATAAAATGCCATGATCTAGAAACTCTCCAAAAGAAAAACTTGCTACTTAAAGACACCTTGAAGAAATTCGAGGTTGGTAGCAAGTCTTTGAACATGATCCTTGCAAACAAGGGTCACGTTCCCAAAAGAAGTGGAATCGGATTTGTGAGAAGTCCTCACCAAAATCCAACCACCTTCATAAAAGGCTCCATCTTACATATTCGACACCAAAGCAAATGCAACTTTTGTTGCAAACTTGGACACAAAACGCATTATTGTCCATTCAAAAAAATTAGTCTGAACAAATTAATTTGGGTTCCTAAAGGAACCATGATAAATTCTATGCAACATGATAAACAATGTAGATCTATTTTTGGGGCACCCAAAAGCAAATGGGTACCTAAAGATCATCCTTTCTTATAGAAACCTATACCATCGCAAGCTAGGAGCAAGAGATGGTACCTTGATAGTGGATGCTCAAGGCATATGACCGGAGATCCATCTCAATTCTCTAAGCTCACTAACATAGACGAAGGCTATGTCACCTTCGGAGACAACAACAAGGGTAAAATCATTGGCAAAAGAACCATAGGTAACAAATCCAACTTCTTTATTGAAGATGTTTTGTTAGTTGATGATTTAAAATATAACCTTTTGAGCATTAGTCAATTATGTGATAAATGATATATTGTCAGATTCGAATCAAATGCTTGCATCATTGAAAAACCACACAAAAACACGTCTATGATTGTATTAAAACAAAATAACGTATACACTATTGACATCAATGATTTGTGTAATGAAATATGTTTTTCGGTTTTGAATGAGGATGCTTGGCTATGGCATAGAAGATTAGGTCATGCTAGCATGAAACTAATCACTCAAATATCATCTAAAGAACTTGTAAGAGGAATTCCTCATATCAAGTTCATCAAAGATAATGTATGTGATGCTTGCCAATTAGGTAAACAAATTAAGGATAGTTTCAAATCTAAGAATCAAATAAGCACCTCTAGACCCTTACAATTGATACATATGGACTTGTTCGGACCAATCTCTGCATCAAGCCTAGGAGGTAGCAAATACGCCTTCGTCATTGTGGATGACTATAGTAGATACACATGGACTTACTTCTTAAAACAGAAAAATGAATGTTTTAGATATTTTACCAAGTTTTGTAAACTTGTTCAAAATGAGAAGGGTTCTATGATTTCGTCAATTAGAAGTGATCACGGTGGTGAATTTCAAAACAATGATTTCCAAGAATTTTGTGAACTCAATGGATACAACCATAATTTCTCTACTCTTGGAAATCCTCAACAAAATGGAGTAGTAGAAAGAAAAAATCAAAATTTACAAGAAATGGCAAGAACCATGTTGAATGAACATAGCCTACCCAAATATTTTTGGGCTGAAGCCGTAAACACTACATGCTATATTTTGAATAGAGTTCTAGTAAGACCCTTACTCACCAAAACTCCCTATGAGTTATAGAACAACAAAAAACCCAATGTTTCATATTTTAAAGTTTTTGGGTGTAAGTGTTTTATCTTGAATGAAAAAGATAACTTAGGAAAATTTGATGCTAAATCCGATGAAGGAATCTTTCTTGGTTATTCTTCGGTTTCTAAAGCTTTTCGTATCTTCAATAAAAGAACTTTAATTATTGAAGAATCCATTCATGTTGTTTTCAATGAGATTTCCGAAATCAGGAAAAACGATTTTGATGATGATGTTAATTTTGATTCCTTGAATTTAAATGAAACCCTGTCTCCAACTAGCAACTTGGATGCATCCACTTCTGAAACATCCTTACCCAAGGATTGGAAGTATGTAGATGCTCATCCCAAGGAGCTAATCTTAGGAGACACATCAAAGGGGGTTCAAACACGTTCTTCTCTTAAAAATTTTGGTGCCAACGCCACTTTTCTCTCCCAAATTGAACCCAAATGTGTTGACGAAGCCATGAAAGATGATTCATGGATTATTGCAATGCAAGATGAATTAAATCAATCTAAGAGAAATGAGGTATGTAAGTTTGTTCCTAGGCCAATTGATCATTTAGTTATTGGTACTAAATCATTTAGAAACAAGCAAGATGAATATGGTATCGTGGTTAAAAACAAGACTAGATTAGTGGCCAAAGGTTTCAACCAAGAAGAAGGTATTGATTAGAAAGAAACCTTCGCTCTTGTGGCTCGATTAGAACCCATAAGCATGCTCCTTGCCTACGCTAGTAGTAATAATTTTAAGTTGTTTCAAATGGATGTTAAAAGCGCTTTTCTTAATGGCTTTATTTCTGAAGAAGTCTATGTTGAACAACCTTCTAGATTTGAAAATAATAGCCTTCCTAATCATGTGTTTAGATTAACTAAAGCTCTCTATGGTTTAAAACAAGCTCCGAGGGCTTGGTATGAGAGACTTAGTTCTTTTCTTATTGAAAATAATTTCACAAAAGGCAAGGTTGATACTACATTGTTCATCAAGAATTTTGAAAATAATTTTCTCATTGTTCAGATTTATGTTGATGATATTATCTTTGGTTCTATGAATGAATCTCTTTGTGAATCTTTTGCTAAAACTATGAGTCTTGAATTCGAAATGAGTTTAATGGGAGAATTAATATTCTTCTTAGGCTTACAAATCAAACAACTAAGCAATGGCATCTTTATTAGTCAAACTAAATATGCTATGAATTTACTAAAAAGCTTTAATATGAATAGCTCAAAAGCTATTAACACTCCTATGAGCACCTCCACTAAGTTAGAAATTGATGAAAGTGGAGAAAGCTTCGATCAAAAAACTTATAAGGGCATGATAGGAAGTTTACTTTACCTCACTGCAACTAGACCAGATATCATGTTCAGTGTAGGACTTTGTGCTAGATTTCAATCAAACCCTAAGATATCTCATCTCAAAGCAGTTAAAAGAATACTTAGATATCTTAATGGTACCACAAATCTAGGATTATGGTACCCAAAATCAGAGAATCTTGAGTTAATTGCTTATGCTAATGCGGACTGTGCTGGCTGTAGACTAGATAGAAAAAGCACGTCAGGAACATGTCAATTTTTAGGACATGCCCTTGTTTCCTGGTCATCTAAGAAACAAAACTCGGTTGCACTATCAACAACCGAAGCTGAATATATTGCAGCAAGTGCATACTGTGCACAAGTTGTATGGATGAAAAACACCTTAGAAGATTATAAAGTTCATCTTAAAAATATTCCCATTAAATGTGATAACACAAGTGCAATATGCTTAATAAAGAATCCTATACAACACTCAAGAACAAAATATATTGATATTAGACATCACTTTATACGAGATCATGTTACTAATCATGATGTAATCATAGAGTTCATTGATACTAAACATCAACTAGCTGATATTTTTACAAAACCTCTAAGTGAAGAACAATTTGATTTCATAAGAAGAGAATTAGGAATGTTGATGTGTCCGAATACATAAACTAGTTAAAATTATTTTTCGAACTTTATTGAATGATCAAATTACTTGATTGCCATTACATGCCTAAATAACATGTTGGAAATTATGTGTTGAATACAAAAATTTCCATAACAATAAGCATGTTTTGTCTTCATGATTATATTTGAAAATCTATAGCATAGTCTTATCCGACTGCATGAAAGTGTTAATTTCATTTTCGGATTCGCTTAACAATTGGTATCCTAACAATCAGATTTTCTTATACACTTATTATATGAAAAATATTTTTCTGAAATGGATTTGATGAAATGATTCCTGCTTATAAATTCCATCTTAAAATATGGATGATAGTGTTTTTACTTGCAAAGATTTGTTTCACATACATATCTTGATCCTTGTAAAAATGAAGCATGATTTAATCTCTCATCGATTTTAACTTCACTTAAAGTAAACTCACAAATAGCCTTCCTCCTTCATGCAAAAAGATTATAACAAATAAAAAGGAAGAAGTACTCAAAGTGATCTACATATCATGATTTCCTTTATATGCTTGTATAATTGATTTCCTATCACTCACTATTGGAAAATAACATGAACCTAGTAAAGGCATGAACAATTATCACACTTATGCTCAAAATTTGCTTATATTATTCTCCTGGTATCACAATTACCATACTTTTTGTTGATGACCAAGGGGAAGAAATATATGAGTATTAATGCTATGCTATGCCTTGTTTGTATCGTGTCAAGATATCAAACAAAAAACTTGCATCGTAATTTTACGTATTGATATCTTACCATGTGATGAAATGCAATAATTGCTAAAACATTTGAAATGTGTGCATCATGTAATGATATCAAAATCTTACTTCGTAGTTTTACATGTTGACATCTTACAATATGATGAATTGCTACTATTACCATCATTCAAACTGGCAATGTAAAATTTGAAAATGAATGTCAAGCCTTGACATCATCTTTAGAGAGAAACATCATGATGGGAATCATGATGGGAGTATTGATTAGTTTAAATGATTTTAACTTATCAATATGTCTCTTGAATTCAAAGGTTTTGAATTCAAGAATGACTTATCTCAAGTATGGCATATAGACAAGGGGAGTTAAGGTTAACTCCATCATCAATTGATTGTCATCATCAAAAAGGGGGAGATTGTTGAATCTCGGATTTTGATGATGAAGTCAATTATCATTTGTTATCTAATCTATATGTTGAGATAATTGTGCAGGATTAACTATAATGAAAGTAAGATATGCAGCAGGAGTTGCGTCGGGATCAAGACAATGATCACGTTGGGAGTTCGAGAGTTCGACGGAAGTTTGGACAGTCGTCGGAGGTTCTGCGAGAACAAATCCGAGAAGTCCATGAGCTTGCCAAAGAAGCTCGTTGGAACTCGCCAAGTGGATCGTCGCAAGTCCAAGAGTTTGCCGGAAGTCCGTAGGAGCATCACCGAGGGTTCATCGGATGATCGACGGAAGTTCGCCGGAAGCTCGCCAGAAGAAGCGATTGATGCACCGAAGCAAGTTGCAGTAAATGTCTTAGGAAATATCGTAGGTAGCACAATGATTAAGTTGGAAATGGGAGGTGATCCCATTAACTTAATCTTGGGGCAATTGGGCCCTTGAAAAAACCCAAATTGGGCCGAATGGATCAACCCATTCGGACCCTGATTTCTACCAGGCAGTTGAACCGCCCCAGCCAAGCGGTGGCACCGCCTGGGCTCAGTCTCCGAGCGAGACTAGGCGGTGCAACCGCCCCTGACAGGAGGTGGCACCGCCTGACCTCGGTCTTCGAGCTCTAGTAGGAGGTACAACCGCCTCAGTCAGGCGGTGGCATCGCTTGAGCTCGGTCTTCGAGCTCTGGCAGGAGGTGCAACCGCCCCTGACAGGAGGTGGCACCGCCCAGAGGCTCAGTCTTCGAGCTCTGCCAGGCGGTGCAACCACCTCAGTTAGGAGGTGCAACCGCCAGATCCCGAAATTCCGGGAATTGATAGTTTTGAGCTCGAAATTCAAACTGGGTTGGGGCCTATAAATACCCCACCCTTTCAGCACTAAAAGAGCACCAAAAAACACACCGAAATCCTGATCTTATTCTGTGATTTTTAGAGCTCAAAATTGTTGTAAAGGCCAAAAGTTCTTCTCCCTCTTTTCTTCCAAGTTCTGATCTTTAAATAGAGGAGAGAAAATTCTGTAAGGGTTGTCTCCTAAGCCCGTCAAAAGGAGTGAAACTGTAAAAGGGTGGTTGGCCTTCGCCTATCGAAGGAAGGCCTCTAGTAGACGTCGGTGACCTCGTCGGTGGAGGAAACCAAAAGTGGATGTAGGTCAAGATTGACCGAACCACTCTAAATCTCAGTTTGCATTTACTTTGAGCATCTTATCCTTACTGCAAACCTCCTCAATATCTTACTGCCTTCTGCACATTTACGATCGTGTTTTAAAGTTCAGTATTTTCTGAATCGGCGTTTAGACGTAAATCAGTTTTATCGTACGAACATCATATTTCAGTTTGCGCTTACATTTTAACTTTCATCATAACTGCAAACTGCCTTCATAAATTTTTTTTAACTACATCTCGCTTGATTACAAGTTAAAGAGATTTACGAATCGGCTTTTCTACCGAAATCGCTTTTATCGTACGAACACCTTTTTAATCGTCGAAAGTTTTCCGCTACACTAATTCACCCCCCCCCTCTTAGTGCTCTTGATCCTAACACATACATGATACTCAAGCATTCATGATACATTATTTTGGGCATAACATTCATGATTAAAATTTTTAAACATTTATTACTTCATGCATTAAATCAACATTTTGATCATGATACCAAACATTCATCATTTATTTTCTTCCCCTTTATCATCGACAAGAAGTGGGGAATAGCACAAATGTGTAAATATTCAAGTCATCACATGGAAGATATCAAGAAAAATTTGGTGATGAGATATACTTCATGAATAGAAGGAATTATATAAAGAAAAATCATATCATGAAAGATGAGATCATGTGAATACCAAAAGACATAATTCATTTTGATAAATATTCTTTAATAAAATGTAAGAAATCATTCAAGAATAAAAAGTGAGGGATCTTGATTCACATAAGAAAATATCAAGTTTTGATTTAAGAAATCAAGAAAAACCATGATTCATATAGATAATTCTCCTCTTTAGTAAATGACAAAAAGAATCATAGGAGAATAAAATGGTAGAATATTTTGATTCAACATACGAAATCTCATGATTTATATAGAAAAGCTCATTTTAAATATATAGCAAGTAGAATTATAGGAGAATAATGAAAAGTCCTGATTCATATAAAGAAAATCTCAACTTATCATGATTTGATAAATATTGTCTTAAAAGAGTGAATCATACGTGCATCAAGAAGGATGTTTCATGTTGAATATATCACAAGTTATAAATATGATAAATGATTTAGTTGGATATATCATCTCATTTAGTAAAATGAGTCATATGAAAATAGATCCAAAATCATCATCAAAATCACTTTTCGAAAAATTCAATGAAGGCAATGTAGATAGATTCCTATAAGATTAAAAATAACTTAAGTTTTTTTAGTTCCAAATTTTGTGATTAATTTCATGCAAGCATGCCTTTGTATTTTTATGTTAAATCAAAAATATGTATCATCGTTTAAAACCAAAAAAGTAACTTTCATTATGACAAAGATTAATATGCCATAAATCACAAAAATCTGTTAGGATCAAGAGCACTAAGAGTGGGTGGGGTGGGGTGAATTAGTGCAGTGGAAATCTTTCGTCGGTTAAAACGACTTTCGTATGATGAAATCTAATTTCAATGAAAATCATTTCAGAAAGATCTTTTAAGTTGAGAGCAAGCGGAAGTGTAGTTGATGTAAAGTAACGAAGGCAGTTTACAGTTAAGATAAAGAGTAGAAAATAAATGCAAACCGAGATTTAGAGTGGTTCGGTCAATCTTGACCTACATCCACTTTTGGCTTCCTCCTCCGATGAAGTCACCGACGTCCACTAGAGGCCTTCCTTCAATATGCGAAGGACAACCATCCTTTTACAACTTTTCTCCTTTTGATGGGCTTAGGACACAACCCTTACAAGTTTTCACTCCTCTCTTGAATGATTAACACTTAGAAAGAAAGAGGGAGAAGAACTCTAGCCTCTTACAACACTTTTAAGCTCTCAAATACTCAGAATAAAAGCAAGCTTTCAGTTTCCCTTTCATGCAGAAAGGGTGAGGTTTATATAGGCCCCAATCAGTTTGAATTTAGAGCTCAAAAGTGTCAATTCCCGGATTTTCGAGGTCCTGGCGGTACCACCGCCATAACTGGGCGGTACTACCACCTGTCATCTGTCATTGAGTGGTACTACTGCTTAGTCTAGGTGGTACTACCACTTGACATCGCTCGGAGACCGAGTTCAGGCAATGCCACCGCTTGACAAGGGCGGTACTTCTGCCTAGAACTCTTGGGAGACTGAGTCTCCTGGGTGGTGCTACCACCAACCCTAGTGATGCCACCGTCGGCCAAGAATTCTGGGTCTGAATGGGCTGATCCATTCGGCCCAATTTGGGTTTGCCAAAGGCCCAGTTGGCCCCTCGATTAAGTTAATGGGATCACCTCCCAATCCTAACTTAATCTATATGTTAACTATGATAATTAAGATATCAATACTGCAGATCGTGTTCCGGTGCGTCAATCGCTTCTTCCGACGAGCTTCCGACGAACTTCCGGTGAACATCCGACAAACCCTCGGCGATGCTCCAGTGGACTCCAAGCAAACTCCTAGACTTGCAACGATCCTCTTGGCGAGTTCTGACGAGCTTCTTTGGCAAGCTCCTGGACTTCTCTGATTGTTCCCCCAGAACCTCCGACGATTGTCCGGACTTCCGACGAACTCTCAAACCCCCAACAAGATCTTGGTCTTGACTCCGGCTTAACACTTGCTGCATGTCTTACTGCCATCGTAGTTAATCCTGCACACTTATCTCAACATATAGATTAGATAACCAAATGACAATTAACTTCATCATCAAAAGCTGAGATTCAACAATCTCCCCCTTTTTGATGATGACAATCAATTGATGACGGAGTTAATCTTAACTCCCCCTATCTATATGCCATGCATGAGATAAGTCATTCTTGAATTCAAAGCCTTTGAATTCAAGAGACATATTGATAAGTTAAGTTCATTTAAACTTATCAATACCCCTATCATGATTCCTATCATGATGTATCTTTCTGAATATGATGTTAAGGCTTGACATCTATTTTCAAGTCTTATATTTCATATGTGAAAGATAGCAATCGTAGCAATTCATCACATGGCAAGATATCAATTTGCAAGATTGCGGTATAAACTCTAGATATCTTAACATGATGTAAATATGGCAATCATAGTAATTCATCATACGGCAAGATATAAACATTATAAAATTGTAATGTACACTCTAGATATCTTATCATTAATGCAAATATTTCAAGTGTATAGCAATTCATTCTATCATCAAATATGTATAACAATTCATTCTATCATCAATTTATCATATATTTCTCCCCCTTCGTCATCAACAAAAAGGAGAGCGATTCAACAATAAGTGTGGTAAAGATACATGTCATAAAATGATTCATGTCATTTTTTCAATAATAAGTGATAAGATACCATTCATACAAATTATTTTTCAAGCAATCATGACATAGTATCATTTAAAAGTCTACTGAGGAGATAGCTTTCATTACTTCTTCCTTATTTGTCATTAATGTTTTGCATGAAGGAGAAAAGCCATTGTGAACTAACTTTAAATGAAGTTAAAAATGATAAGAGATTAAATCATGCTTCATTTTTACAAGAATCAAGATATATATGTGAAATTAAATTTTTCCAAGTGTTCATTAAAAAAATTCTTCCTTCATCAAGAAGGAATTCATTTCATCAAATCCATTTCTCGATTAAAAATTATTTTTCACAAAGTAAATCTATGAGAGATGCATTTGTTAATCAATTCCATATGTCAAAAATCATGAAAGCTTGATACGACATAAGCTCATGAAAACTCCATTAAAGAAATACATTTAATCCGGAAGAGAAATACAAAATCATGTATTGTTAGGATCAAGAAAGTCCCAAAATGAAGTTTAACAAATTCATTCATTCGGATAAGTTAATATTCCTAATTCTCTTATGATAAAATCAAATTATTCTTCACTTAAAGGTTTTATAAAAATATCAGCTATTGATGTTTAGTATCAATGAACTTTAGAATTACATCATGATTAGTGACATGATCTAGTATAAAGTGATGTCTAATATCAATATGTTTTGTTCTCGAGTGTTGAATGAGATTCTTTGTTAAACATATTGCACTTATGTTCTCACATTTTATGGGAATATTTTTAAGATGAATCTTATAATCCTCTAAAGTGTTTTTCATCCATACAACTTGTGCATAGCATGCACTAGCTGCAATATACTCCGCTTCGGATGTAGATAGTGCAATTGAGTTTTGTTTCTTGGATAACTAAGAAATAAGTGCATGTCCCAAAAATTGACATATTCCTGATGTGCTTTTTCTATCTAGTCTACACCCAGTAAAATCTACATCAGCATAAGCAATTAGCTCAAAATTCTTGGATTTTGGATACGATAATCCTAGATTTATGGTACCTTTAAGATATCTAAGTATTCTTTTAACAACTTTTAGATGAGAAATCTTAGGATTCGATTGAAACCTAGCACAAAGTTCTATACTGAACATGATATCTGGTCTAGTTGCAGTGAGGTAAAGTAAACTTCCTATCATACCCTTATAAGTTTTTTGATCAAAGCTTTCTCCACTCTCATCTATTTTTAACTTAGCGGAGGTGCTCATAGGAGTGTTGATAGCTTTTGAGCTATCCATATTAAATCATTTTAGCAAATTTAAAGTGTATTTAGTTTGACTAATAAAGATGTCATTGCTTAGTTTTTTAATTTGTAAGCCTAAAAAGAAGGTTAATTTTTCCTTCAAACTCATTTCAAATTCAAGGCTCGTAGTTTTAGCAAAAGATTCATAAAGAGATTCGTTCGTAGAACCGAAGATAATATCATCAACATAAATATGAACAATGAGTAAATTATTTTTAAAATTTTTGATAAACAATGTAGTATCAACCTTGCCTTTAGAGAAATTATTTTCAATAAGAAAAGAACTAAGTCTCTCAAACTAAGCCTTTGGGGCTTATTTTAAACCATAGAGAGCTTTAGTTAATTTAAACACATGATTAGGGAGACTATTATTCTCAAATCTAGGAGGTTGTTTAACATAAACTTCTTCGGAAATAAATCCATTAAGAAAAGTACTTTTAACATTCATTTGAAATAACTTAAAATTATTACTACTAGCATAGGCAAGGAGCATCCTTATGGCTTCTAATCGAGCCATAGGAACGAAGGTTTTTTCCTAATCGATACCTTCTTCTTGGTTGAAACCTTTGACCACTAATCTAGCCTTGTTTCTAACCATGATACTAGATTCATCTTGCTTGTTTCTAAAGACCCATTTAGTACCAATAACTAAATGGTCATTTGGCCTAGGAACAAGCTTCCACACCTCATTTCTCTCAAATTGATTTAACTCATCTTGCATTGCGATAATCCATGAATCATCTTTCATGGCTTCGTCAATACATTTAGGTTCAATTTGTGAGAGAAAAGCGACGTTGGCATAAAAATTTTTAAGAGAAGAACGTGTTTGAACCCCCTTAGATGTGTCTTTTATAATTAGCTCCTTAGGATAAGAATCTACATACTTCCAATCCTTGGGTAAGGATATTTCGGAAGTGGATGCATTCAAGTTGCTAGTTGGAGAAGGGATTTCATTTAAATTCAAGGAATCGAAATTAACATCATCATCAAAATTTTTTTTTTAATTTCAGAAATCTCATTAAAAACAACATGAATAGATTCTTCTATAATAAAAGTTCTTTTATTGAAGATACGAAATGCTTTAGAAATCGAGGAATAACCAAGAAAAATTCTTTCATTAGATTTAGCATCAAATTTTCCTAAGACATCTTTTTCATTCAATATAAAACACTTACACCCAAAAACTTTAAAATATGAAACATTGGGTTTTTTGTTGTTCTACAGCTCATAAGGGGTTTTGGTGAGAAAAGGTTTTACTAGAATTTTACTCATAATATAGCATGCCGTGTTTACGGCTTCGGCCCAAAAATATTTAGGTAGACTATATTCATTCAACATGGTTCTTGCCATTTCTTATAAATTTCTATTCTTTCTTTCAACTACTCCAATTTGTTGGGGATTTCTTGGAGTAGAGATGTTGTGGTTGTATCCATTAGATTCATAAAATTCTTGGAAATCACGGTTTTGAAATTCACCACCATGATCACTTCGAATTGATGAAATCATAGAACCTTTTTCATTTTGAACAAGTTTACAAAACTTAGTGAAATATCTAAAGCATTCACTTTTGTGTTTCAAGAAATAAGTCCATGTGTATCTACTATAATCATCTACAATAACAAAAGTGTATTTGCTATCTCCTAGGCTTGATGTAGAGATTGGTCCGAATAAGTCCATATGGATCAATTGGAAAGGTCTAGAGGTGCTTATTTGATTTTTAGATTTGAAGCTACCCTTTATTTGTTTTCCTAATTAACAAGTATCACACATATTATCTTTGATGAACTTGATACGAGGAATTCCTCTTACAAGTTCTTTGGATGAAATTTGGGTGATTAGTTTCATGCTAGCATGGCTTAATCTCCTATGCCAAACCAAGCATCGTCATTGAAAACCGAGAAACACATTTCATTACAAAGATCATTGATGTCAATGGTGTATACGTTATTTTATTTTAATACAATCATAGATGTGTTTTTGTGTGGTTTTTCAATGATGCAAGCATTAGATTCAAATTTGACAATATATCCTTTATCACACAATTGACTAATGCTCAAGAGGTTATATTTTAAACCATCAACTAACAAAACATCTTCAATAAAGAAGTTGGATTTGTTATCTATGGTTCCTTTGCCAATGATTTTACCCTTGTTGTTGTCTCCGAAGGTGGCATTGCTTTCGTCTATGCTAGTGAGCTTAGAGAATTGAGATGGATCTCCGGTCATATGCCTTGAGCATCCACTATCAAGGTACCATCTCTTGCTCCTAGCTTGCGGTGATATATATTTCTATAAAAAAGGATGATTTTTAGGTACCCATTTAATCTTGGGTGCCTTAAAAACCGATCTAAATTGTTTGTCATATTGCATAGAATTTATTATGGTTCCTTTAGGAACCCAAATCAATTTGTTAGGACTAATCTTCTTGAATGGATAATGATAAGTTCTATGTCCATGTTTACAACAAAAGTTGCACTTGTTTTGGTGCGAAACATGCAAGATAAGGCCTTTAATGAAAGTGGATGGATTTTGGTGAGAGCTTCTCACAAATCCGATTTCACTTCTTTTAGGAATATGACCCTTATCGGTAAGGATCATGTTCAAGGACTTGCTACCAACCTTGAATTTTTTCAAGGTGTCCTTGAGTAGTAAGTTCTCCTTTTGGAGTAATTCTAAGCCATGACATTTCGTACATGGAACTAAACTATCATTATGTTCAGTTTTTAATTTATCAAAATTACTAACAAGAATATCATGCTCCTTTTTTAATAATTTATATTTACTACTAATTATTTTGTATTCATCAAATAAATCATGGAAAGCATTTAACAATTCATCAAATGATAAATCTGCATCAATTAAATTTGATACCTCATCTCCAATGGCCATGAGTGCATAATGAGTAACTTGCTCGGTGTTGGACTCCTCTTCTTCGAATGCGCTTGAGTCATCCCATGTTACTTTGAGCACCTTCTTCTTTGGTGTTCTCTTTTTGGCTTGGGGACAATCACTTTTATAGTGTCCCGGCTTCTTTCATTCGTAGCAAATAACTTGTCTTTTTTGGGTTCAAATTTATTTTGTATCATTTTTAAATTTATTTCTTTTAATGAATTTTTTAAATTTCCTTGTTAGAAGTGTCAAATCATCATCAAAGTCCTCATCACTTGAGTTTTCTCTCAAGTGGTCTTCTTGAGTTCTAAGTGTCATATCCTTCCTGTTCTTTGGAAGGGTGTCCTCATGCTCTTCATGAGCTTTGCAAGTCATTTCGTAGGTCATTAATAACCCGATTAATTCTTCAAGAGAGAAGTTTTTAAATCTTTAGCCTCTTGAATAGCAGTGACTATAGGATCCTAACTCTTTGGAAGGGATCTTAGAATTTTATTAACGAGCTTGAAATCCAAAAAACTTTTACTGAGTCCTTTTAGACCATTAACGACATCCGTGAAATGGGTGTACATGTCACCTATGGTCTCGTTCGGTTTCATTCGAAAAAGTTCATAAGAATGTACTAAAAGATTGATTTTTGACTCTTTCACTCTACTCGTGCCTTCATGAGTCACTTCAAGTTTATGCCAAATATCAAAGGTAGTTTCACAAATCAAAAGACGATTAAACTCATTTTTATTAAGTGCACAAAATAAGACATTCATAGCCTTTGCATTTAGAGTGAAAGTCTTCTTCTCCAATTCATTCCAATTGATCATCGAAAAAGAAGACTTTGAAAATCCATTTTGAACAATATTCCAAAGTTCAAAATCCATGAAAATAAGGAAGATCCTCATTCGGGTCTTCCAATAGGTGTAGTCCGCCCCATTAAACATGGGTGGATGTGTAATAGAGTGACCCTCTTGGTTTTCGGCATATGCCATCTCTCTTGGGTTTTAATCCAACTGAGAGTGAACTCGCTCTGATACCAATTGTTAGGATCAAAAGTACTAAGAGGAGAGGTTGTGGGGGGGTGGGGATGAATTAGTGCGACAGAAAACTTTCGTCGATTAAAACAACTTTCATATGATGAAATCTGATTTCGATGAAAACCATTTCGGAAAGATCTTTTAAGTTGAGAGCAAGCGGAAGTGTAGTTGATGTAAAGCAATGAAGGTAATTTGTAGTTAAGATAAAGAGTAGAAAATAAATACAAACCGAGATTTAGAGTAGTTCGGTCAATCTTGACCTATATCCACTTTTGGCTTCCTCCTCCGACGAGGTCACCGACGTCCACTAGAGGCCTTCCTTCAATAGGCGAAGGCCAACCACCCTTTTACAACTTTTCTCCTTTTGACGGGCTTAGGAGACAACCCTTGTAAGTTTTCACTCTTCTCTTGAATGATTAACACTTAGAAAGAAAGAGGGAGAAGAACTCTAGCCTTTTACAACACTTTTAAGCTCTCAAATACTCAGAATAAAAGCAAGCTTTTGGTTGCCCTTTCATGCAGAAAGGGTGGGGTTTATATAGGCCCCAATCAGTTTGAATTCAGAGCTCAAAAGTGTCTATTCTCATATTTTCGGGGTCTTAGCGGTACCATCGCCATAACTGGGTAGTACTACCGCCTGTCATATGTCACTGAGCGGTACTACCACTCAGTCTGGTTGGTACTACCGCCTAACATCGCTCGGAGACCGAGCTCAGGCGGTACCACCACTTGACAGGGGCGGTACCACTATTGGCAATAATAACCGTCGGCGATACCACCGCTTGACAAGAGCGGTACTATCACCCAGAACTCCTAGGAGACCGAGTCTTCTGAGCGGTGCCACCATCGGCCGTGACGGTGCCATCGCCAGCCAGGAATTCTGGGTCTGAATGGGTTGATCCATTTGGCCCAATTTGGGTCTGCCAAGGGCCCAGTTGGCCCCAGATTAAGTTAATGGGATCACCTCCCAATCCTAACTTAATCTACATGCTAACTATGACAATTAAGACATCAATACTGCAGATCGTGTTCCGGTGCATCAATCGCTTCTTCCGGCGAACTTCCGGCGAATATCCGACGAACCCTCAACGATGCTTCGGCGGACTCCTAGCAAACTCCTAGACTTACAATGATCCTCTTGGCGAGTTCCGACGAGCTTCTTTGGCAAGCTCCTGGACTTCTCGGATTGTTCCCTTAGAACCTCCGACGACCGTCCGGACTTCCGACAAACTCTCGAACCCCCAACGTGATCATAGTCTTGACTCTAGCTTAACACCTGCTGCATGTCTTTCTGCCATCGTAGTTAATCTTGTACACTTATCTCAACATACGGATTAGATAACCAAATGACAATTGATTTCATCATCAAAATCTGAGATTCAACAAAATCATCATGTATAATTTTGAAATATAAACTCAATAAGCATGATTTCATTAAACATAAGGCATCTTCAATCAAAAAGCAATACAAAAATCATGAAGACACACATTATTTCTTCTTAAAACATATAAGGAATAAATCTTATTTAATATGCAAGTATTACTACGAAACATGCAATTGTCAAGATTAATATATGTATATATATATATATATATATATATATATATATATATATATATATATATAACTAATCATAAAAGCACTAAGTAATTTCATGGTAAGGAAAAAGAGATTCGATTGAGTTGCTTATCTTGTTGACGAAAATCATTAAGGCGAAGTTCACCACCTCACCTTTGTTGGTTTGCTCCTCGTCTTCGGATGTGCTTGATTCGTCCTTTAGCAACTTCTTCAGTTTTATGTACTCATCTTTAGAGTGACTCGACTTCTTATGTTCATAGCAAGTAGTTGTGTTCTTTTTAAGTTTATTTTTATTTTTTGATTCTTGTTTCGTGAACTTTTTAAGCTTTATTGTGAAGAGTTCAAAGTCATTATCACTTGAGCGTTCGCTCGAGTGATCTTCTTGAGTTCTGAGTATCAAATCCTTCTTGTTCTTTGGAAGGTACTTCTCATGTTCATCGTGTATCATACAACTCATTTCTTAGGTCATTAAAGACCCAATAAGTTCTTTAAGAGCAAGGTTGTTTAGGTCATTTGCTTCTTGTATTGTTATCACTTTTGTATCCCATCCCAACTTTTTTGAAGGGATCTAATATTTTGTCAACAAGTTCAAAATTAGAAAAATATTTACCAAGACTTTTTAAACTATTGACGACATTCGTAAAATGAGTGTACATGTCAACAATAGTTTCAGTTGGTTTCATTCGAAATAATTCAAAATCATACATCAAAAGATTAATCTTTGAATATTTTACTCTACTAGTTCCTTTGTGAGTGATTTCAAGTGTGTACCAAATATCGAAAGTCATTTCACAAATAGACACTCGATTGAACTTATTTTTATCTAAAGCGCAAAACAAGGCATTTAAAGCATTGACATTTAAAGAGAAAGTCTTCTTCTCCAAATCAATTCCTATCGTTCATTGGAAGAGAAGACTTTTGAAATTCATTTTCAATGATATTCCATAAATCAAGGTTCAAGGAAAGCAAGAAAACTCTCATCCGAGTTTTCTAATATGTGTAGTTTGTCCTATTGAACATAAGAGGATGAACGATAGAAAAGCCCTCTTGAAAGCTGAAAAGAGTCATTTCTCTTAGGTGTTAAATCAAACAAGAAAAGCATGGCTCTGATACCAATTGTTAGGATCAAGAATAAAACTAAGTGTGGGGTGAATTAGTGTAGTAAAAAAATTACATCGGTTTGAAAATCTTCATACGATAAAAATCGATTTTGACAAAAATTATTTGTTTGACTTGTATAAGTTTGCAAGTAGATAGAGAAGAGGGGATTAGATAGTTTGTAATAAAGTAAAGTAGAATACAGTAAAGAAAATAATCAATAAGGAAACAACACACCGGAATTTATAGCGGTTCGGTCATAGTGACCTACATCCACTTATGATTCCTCCTCCGTTGAGGTCACCGGCGTCCACTAAAGGTCTTCCTTGAAGAGGCGAAGACTAACCACCTCTTTATAGCACTTTCTCCTTTTAACGGGTTTAGAAGATAACCCTTACAAGTCACTTGTTTACAAGTATTCCCTCACACAACTCTCTTAGGACTAACTCTAAGCACTAGGAGGAGGGAACTAAAAGTTTTGGAAAAGTTTACTCAATTTTTTCCTCAAGAATTCTTGCTTCTTTCTTGCTGCCCAAGTGGGGTATTTATAGGCCCCAAATGGTTTAAAAAATGAAGCCAAAAATTTAAAATTTTGTGTCTTCCGGGTATGGGCGGCACCATCACCTGCATTGGGCGGTACAACCGCCTACATCCTGACACTGGGTGGTACCACCACCCAGTTTGGTGGTACCACTTCCTGACACACTATCACTAGCAGTACTACTACCCATTCTGGTGGTACCACCGCCTGACAGCCTCGGAGACCGATTTTTTCAAGTTTTTCAACTCACAGGCGGTTCTATTGCCTGTTCTGGCGGTGCCACCGCTTGACCCAACTTTTGGTTCACTGAATGGGCCTCCCAATGAACCCAAATCAGTCACAATTAAGGTCCAATTGACCCCTAATTGAGTTAATATGATTACATCAAAAGCTAACTCAATTAGTCCTCTAAACTATTTCAATCTTAGATAAATGATTACGAAGCATGAATCCTTTGTTCGGCATGTCATTCGTTCATCTGGTGCTCATCTAATCCTTTGGCACATTGTCCTCTCCTTTGACATATTGCCAAATCGGCATATTGATTCCCGTAACTTCCGAACTCCTTGGCACAATGTCCGATCCTTCGACCCGATACCTAAATTCATGGCATGAGCCTTTTACCGACACCGATCGATCCTCCGACCCGACGTCTAATCTTTTGACATGTTTACTCTAACCCAATATCTGATTCCTCTTGCTTTAATCAATTTACCTCTCCTTGATCGAAGCTAATCCTGTGTTACTCAAAACATAGATTATATCACAAACTCATCAATTGATTTCATCATTAAAATTTGAGATTCAATAGGTAGTTGATCTTTACCCATTGAAAGAAGATCGTTAGTGGATGTCGGTGGCTTCGACGAAAGAGGAATCAGCGGAGTGGATGTAGGTCATGATGACTAAACCACTATAAAAATCTAGTTTGCATTTACTTCTTGCTCTTTACCTTTATTGCAAACTAAATTCTTGCTTTCGCTATGCTTCTGCATGCTTTTAAAGTTATATATTTCCAATTCGAGATTTTATCGTATGAAGTTTTTGAACCGACGATATTTTTATCTATTGCACTAATTCACCCCTCTCTCATAGTGCCGGCTTGTTCCTAATTCACCCCTCTCTCATATTTTTATCTATGAAGTTTTTATCTATTGCACTAATTCACCCCTCTCTCATATTGCACTAATTCACCCCTCTCTCATATTTTTTATCTATAGCACTAATTCACCCCTATCTATTGCACTAATTCACCTCTCTCTCATAGTGCCCTCTCTCATAGTGACAATATTTTTATCTATCGTATGAAGTTGGTATTAGAGCCATGTTTTTCTCGTTTGGTTTAACACATAAGAGAAATAACTCTTTTCGACTTTCAAGAGGGCTTTTCTATCGTTCGTCCTCCTATGTTCAATGGGATGGACTACACTTATTGGAAAATTCGAATGAGAGTTTTTTTACTTTCCTTGAACCTTGATTTATAGAATATTATTGAAAATGGATTTAAAAGGTCTTCTCTTCCAATAAATGATTGGAATGAGTTGGAGAAGAAGACTTTCTCTTTAAATGCCAAAGATATAAATGCCTTATTTTACACTTTAGAGAAAACTGAATTCAATCGAGTTTCTATTTGTGAAATGACTTTTGACATTTGGTATACACTCGAAATCATACACGAAAGCACAAGTAGGGTAAAAGATTCTAAAGCTAATCTTTTGATGCATGATTTTGAGTTGTTTCGTATGAAACCAAGCGAAACTATTGTTAACATGTACACCTGTTTTACGAATGTCGTCAATAGTTTAAAAGCTCTTGGCAAATGTTTTTCAAATTTTGAACTTGTTAATAAAGTTTTACGATCATTTTCTAAAAATTGAGATTCGAAAATAATGGCAATACAAGAATCAAAGAACTTGAACCATTTTCCACTCGAAGAATCTTTGATGACTATGAAATGATGTGTAAGGCACATAATGAACTTGAAAAACATGAGAATAACCTTCCAAAGAACAAGAAGGACTTGACACTTAGAATAAAAGAAGACCACTCGAGGGAAAGCTCATGTGATGATGACATAGAACTCCTTACAAGTAAATTTATAAAATTTATAAAACATGAAACTAAGAATAAAAATAACACAAAAAGAAAAAGTTGCCAAAGAAGAAGGAAACACTCAAGGACGAATTGAGCGTATCCAAAGACGAGAAGCAAACCAATAAATACAAGGCGGTGAACTATGCCTTAATGGCTTTCGACGATGAGGTAACCAAAACCCTCTTAGTTTATTTTGAAATTACTTGATGCATTTCATGAGTTATTTTTAAATTAGTTAAAAAAATTATATATATATATAAATAAAAATTTGAGCATGAAAATTGCATGTTAACTCCTAGCACTAAGCATGAAAAATTAGATTCATTTAAAAAAGAAAAATGCATTACAAACAAAATGATTTTGATTTTGGTTGAAAATGCTTTATGTTTGATGAAATTAATTTTGATGATTTAATGATGTATAATGATATAACGATGTAATGAAAATATTAAAATTTTTGGTACAATGCTTGATGATTTTATTCTATGCATGAGATTTTGAAGTTATACATGATGATTTTTGTGATTTATTGATCTTGATGATTTTTATGATAAATCTTGCACATTCATTTTAAATGATGATATTGTTGGGTGTTAGGATCGGAGCGGCACTAAGAGGGGGGTGAATTAGTGCAGCGGATTAAAACTTGTAAATTTGAAAATGATTTCGTAAATTCGTAGAGATTTCAATTTGTCAATGACTTGGAGAAAGTAGATCGAGTAAAGTGAGAAGATGAAAACTGAAAGCTTGCTGCTATGTAAATAATGGTTTTAGAAAAGTAAATACTTACACATTCAAGGAACACACCAATTTAAAGTGGTTCGGTCAAAATGACCTATATCCACTTGCGAAGCCTTCTTTAATGAGGCTCCCAACTTCCACTAGCAATCACTTTGAAGGGGAAGGACAAATACCCCTCTTACAATCTTTTACAAGTGGTTCATACTCTTATAGATTTTTCAAAGAGAAAGAGGGAGGTGAACACTTAAGCTATCAAAAACAAGACTTGCTAAATACTTTGCTAAGGCTTTTTCTTGATCTCTAACTTCTCAAAGGTTGTTTTCTCTGCTGAGAATTGAGGGGTATTTATAGGCCCTAAGAGGATTCAAATTTGGGCTCCAAATTTGAATTACTTTTGGGTTCCCAATGCTGCTATCAATGTCTGACACTGATAGTGTATTGGCGGTGTCACCGCCCAGTCCCGCGGTACCACCGCTCGATCCTTTGGGTTCTGGGCGGTGCCACCACCCAGTCGGGTGGTTCCACCACCCGACCTTATAGATCACTGGTTGGGCTTCAGATCTGGCCCAAACCAAGTCATATTCGGTCCCATTTGGCCCATAACCAGGATATAGAATTATTTCTTAATCCTAACCCTAATTATATGCAAACCATAAGGTTAAGACATAGTCGTAAGCAGATCTTTATAACCGGCAATGTCAAGTTTCCTTCTAGCGATCTTCCGGTGGACTTCCGATACACCCTCGGATTTCTTCCGGCGGACTCCTAGTGGGCTCCCGATCTTGTGGCAAGTTCAACGAGTAGCCGAGCCTTCTCGGTGATCTCCGCGAACCTCCGACGATCTCTTCGGCGGACTTCTGAAAACTCCGACAAGTCCCGGATTTCCTCTCGGTTGGTTTCGGCAACATCTCCGACGAATCTTCGGACTCTCGAACACCCATCAAACTTGACTCCAGTAGACTTGGTTTATGTCTTCAAGCTATCGTAGTTAATCCTGCATACTTAACTCAATAATATTGATTAGATCAATTAACCTATCAATTGATTTCATCATCAAAATCCAAGATTCAACAATCTCCCCATTTTTGATGATGACAATCAATTGATGACGGAGTTAAACATAACTCCCCCTATCTACATGCCATATAATGAGAAGATAAAAACTCTTGAATTCAATTTCTTTGAATTCAAGCCTAAACTGATAAGTTCCATCCGTTGAATTAATCGTTATTTTCTATAAGCATGAGCAAATATGAAACTTTGTATTTCTCATAATTTCAAGTTATGAAAATTATTTTCAAGTCAAATGATAAAAGACAATTATCATTTCGACAAGAGATATGAACTTTCAACATAAATCTCATGATATAAATGTAAGGCATGATTTCATATGATCATGAGATGAAATGACAACCAATCTAAAAACTTTCATATTGTGATATTCTCAAAAAGTTTTACGATGGATATAAGACATTTTTCCGATGCATATAAGACATTTGCATTACACAACATATTAGCTTTTGCAATTCATATAAGTCATGCTATCACATTTGCGATACATATAAGACATTTGCATTACACAAGCTTTTGCAATTCATATTTTGCATAAGTCATCAATCTTTTGCACATTCTTCTACCCCTTTGTCATCAATAAAAAGGAGATGAGGTTTTAAGCATAAAACTCGTGATCATTGAAGCCATTCATAAAATCATCTCATAAGAAAAAAATCTTGAAAAGGAGATGGCAAAATTGAGAAAGCTTCAACTTGGCATTAATATTGATTATTCAAGGAAGACATCAAATCATCCAAAATAACATGAAGGAGCCATCAAAATGTTGATAAAATTTCAGAAAGAAACATCCAACATCATATACTAGGATAATGTCAAATGCATGTCAAGGTAGCATAGAGGTTTACAATAAGAAGAAAGAAGTCAAATCCACGAAACCGAAAAGAGGATGAAGAATTTTCAAAAAATATATACAATCAAGCTCATTCACAAGGACAATTCAACATGCCTAATTCCCTTCTAATAAAGTCAAATTGATCTTCATTTAAAGCTTTTGTAAAATATCCGCTAATTGATGCTTTGTATCAATAAATTCTAGAATAACATTATTATTATTGACATGATCTCGTATAAAGTGATGCCTAATGTCAATATGCTTAGTTCTAGAGTGTTGAATTAGATTTTTGGTTAGATAAATAATACTGTATTATCATATTTTATGGGAATGTTCTTCAAGTAAATTCCATAGTCTTCCAATGTATTCTTCATCCAAACAACTTGTGCATAGCATGCACTTGCAGCTATGTATTCGACTTCCGCCGTAGATAGTACAACCGAATTTTATTTCTTGGAAATCTAAGAAACAAGTGCATGTCCTAAAAATTGGCATATTCCGGATGTGATTTTTCTATCTATCCTGCATCCGCCAAAATTGGTATCTACATAAGCTATTAAATCAAATTTATCGGATTTTGGATATCACAATCCTAAATTGGGAGTTCCTTTAAGATATCTAAAAATTCGTTTAACACTTTTAAGATGAGATAATTTAGGATTAGATTAAAACTTAGTGTAGTCCTGCACTAAACATGATATCTGGTCTAGTCGCGGTGAGGTAAAGTAGACTTCCTATCATTCCCCTATACGTTTTTTGATCAAAGTTTTCACCATTTTCATCCATATCTAACTTAGTTGAAGTACTCATAGAAGTGTTTATCGCTTTTGAACCATCCATGTTAAATCGTTTTAACAATTCTAATGTATATTTAGATTGATTAAGAAATATATCATTACTAAGTTGTTTAATTTATAATCCTAAAAAGAAGGTTAATTCTCCCATTAGGCTCATTTCAAATTCATGACTCATACATTTGGCAAATGATTCATATAATGATTCATCCGAAGAACCAAAAATAATATCGTAAACATAAATTTGAACAATAAGAAAATTATCTTCAAAATGTTTAATAATCAATGTAGTATCAACCTTGCCTTTTGTAAAATTATTTAAAATAAGAAAGGAACTAAGCCTTTCATACTAAGCTCTAGGAGCTTGTTTTAAGCCATAGAGGCCTTAGTCAATCTAAATACATGATTATAAAGAAGACAATTTTCAAATATGGAAGGTTCTTAAACATACACTTCTTCAAAAATAACACCATTCAAAAAAGCAATTTTGGCATCCATTTGAAATAGTTTAAAATCATTACTACTAGCATAGGCAAGGAGCATCCTAATGTCTTCTAATATAGTCACAAGAGCGAAGGTCTCTTCGTAGTCGATACCTTCTTCTTAGTTGAAACTTTTGGCCAATAGTCTAGCCTTGTTTCTAACCATGATACCGCATTCATCTTGTTTGTTTCTAAAGACCCATTTAGTACCTATGACTAAATGGTCACTAGGTCTAGGAACAAGCTTTCATACCTCATTCCTCTCAAATTGGTACAATTCCTCTTGTATTGCAATAACCTATGAATCATCTTTCAAGGCTTCGTCAATGCATTCAGGTTCAATTTGAGAAAGGAAGGTGGCATTAGCACAAAAATTCTTGAAGGAAGAATGAGTTTGAACCCCTTTTGATGTATCTCCTATAATTAGCTCCTTTGGATGAGCATCTACATACTTCCATTTCTTGGGTAAGGAAATTTTAGAAGAAGATACATCCAAGTTGCTATTTTGAGGAGGGGGTTCATTTAAATTCAAATTATCAAAACCAAGATCATCATCAAAATCATTTTTCTTTAATTCAGAAATTTTATTAAAAATTACATAAATAGACTCTTTTATAACTAAGGTTCTTTTGTTAAAAACACGAAAGGCTTTAGAAACAGAAGAGTAACTAAGAAAGATGCCTTCATCGGATTTAGCATCAAATTTTCCTAAGGCATCCTTTTTATTCAAAATAAAGCATTTGCAACCGAAAACTTTAAAATAAGAAACATTTGGTTTTTTGTTGTTCTATAATTCATAGGGAGTTTTTGATAGAGATGGTCTTCTTAGAACCCTATTCATGATATAGCAAGCCGTATTAACAGCTTCGGCCCAAAAATACTTAGGTAGACTATGTTCATTTAACATGGTTCTTATAATTTTTTGTAAATTTTTATTTTTTCTTTCAACTATCCCATTTTGTTGAGGATTTCTCGGAGTGGAAAAAGTTATGATTATATCCATTTAATTCACAAACACTTTAGAAGTCATAGTTTTGAAATTTGCCATCGTGATCACTCCGAATTGATGAAATCATGAAGTATTTTTCATTTTGAGTAAGTTTACAAAATTTAGAGAAACATTTGAAATAATCACTTTTGTGAGCCAAGAAATAGGTCCGAGTGTAACTACTATAGTCATATATAATTACGAAGGCATATTTGCTTCCTCCTAGACTCATTGTGTCAATTGGTCCAAATAAGTCTAAATGGATCAATTGCAATAGTCTAGTGGTGCTAATTTGATTTTTTGGTTTGAAACTAGTTTTTTTTTATTTTCCTAGTTGACAAGTATCATACACTTTAACCTCAACAAACTTCATATTGGGAATCCCTCATACTAACTCTCTAGATAAAATCTTAGATATTAGTTTCATACTTGCATGGCCTAATCTTCTATGCCAAATCCAAGCTTCATTATTTAAAACAGAAAAGCATATTTCATTATTAAGTTCATCAAGGTTGATGGTGTAGACATTGTTTTATTTTAAGGCAATCATTGATATGTTATTGTTTGGTTTTTCAATAATGCACACATTAGATTCAAATCTAACGATATAACCTTTATCGCATAATTAACTAATGCTTAAGAGATTATGTTTCAATCCATCAAATAGCAACACATCATCAATTGAAAAACTTGATTTGTTACCTATGGTTCCCTTGTCAATGATTTTACCTTTGTTGTTGTCTTCGAAGGTGACATACCCTTCTTCTTTGCTAGTGAGCATAGAGAAATGAGATGGATCTCCGGTCATATGCCTTGAGCATCCATTATCATGATATCATTTGTTGCTCCTAGCATGTGAGTTTGTCTACAAAAGATGATGGTTTTTAGGTACCCATTTAATTTTGGGTGCCTTAAAAATTGATCTACTAATTTTGTTATTCATCATTAAATTATTTATGGTTCCTTTAGGAACCCATACCAACTTATGTGGACTAATTTTTTTAAATGGACATTTATAAACAATATGTCCGGATTTACAACAAAAGTTGTATTTCAAATAAGGTGAAACATGTAATGTGGGTCCTTTAATGAAGGTGGTAGGATTTTGGTGAGATCCTCTAACAAAACCAATTCCACTTCTATTGACGACGTGACTCTTGTTTGCAAGGATTATGTCCAAGCCTTTGCTACTGACCTTAAACTTATTTAAGGTCTCTTTAGGTAGCAAATTCTCATTTTTTATTACTTCTAAGTGTTCACACTTAGAGCATGGAGGAGTTTGAAGATTATCAAGCTTATTTTATAGTAAGGCATGCTCTTTCTTTAATATATTAAACTTCTTACTAATAGTTCTACACTCATCAAATAATTCATGAAAAGCGATAGAAAGTTCATCGAAAGATAAATCTTCATTAATTAAATCACATACCTCTCCTCCTAAAGCCATTAGCACGAAGTTTGCCTCTTCTTTGTTGCTAGCTTCTTCATTCTTAGAATCACTTGAGTCTTCCCAAGTCGCTTTCAAAGCTTTTTTCTTTTTCGGTTGTTTCTTCTTGGCTTGGGGGCATTCATTTTTGAAGTGCCTCGGCTTCTTGCATTCATAGTATATTACTTGGTCCTTTTTATGTTCAAGTTTGTTTTTGATGTCATTTATAAATTTGTTCTTTCTTATAAATTTTTTAAATTTTCGAGTTAAAGTACAATGTCATCGTCACTGTCCTCATTAGTTGATGTTCCTTTCAAGTGGTCTTCTTGTGTTCTAAGTGCCTATTAGAACCCTTGCAGATTCTAAACTTGGGATTGATCTCTTTAGGGGATCGACCTCCTTAGAACTCTATAGGGGTTCCTCCCTCCAAGTTGTTGCTCAAAGGCTGCAGAAAAGATTCATCTATTACTTATGAAAAGAGGTAGAATACATGACTATTTATAGGGCTTCTAAACCCTAACTCCTAATAGGACTCTTACTTAAGACTCCTACTTCTAATCAACTCCTAATAGGACTCCTACTCAAGACTCTTACTTCTAACCAACTCCTAATAGGACTCCTACTCAAGACTCCTATTCCTTTACAACTCCTTATTCTTCTCTAAGAAATAACCTCCTAACCCTAGCCGGCCTCTTCACCTCTTTAATAGGAGTTGGCTTAGGTAGGTTTTACATGAATGTCCCTCTCAATTAGGACTCTCCTAGCTAGAGTCCTAACAGACCTGCCCTCTTCAAATCAGCCTTGTCCTCGAGGCTGATGATTCATGAATTTTGGGAATTTGATCTTCAAGTCATCATAGTTCTCCTAAGTGGCATCTTCTGTTAGTAGGTTTGTCCACTGTATTAGCAATTCAATAGTGGATCGTCGCCATCGAGTCACGATCCGTCGATCAATAATGACACTTGGTTGAGTCTAAAGTTCTCCTTGGATAGTCATATTTGGTGGGTGGCTTTGGGCTGTCTCCAAGCACCTATTTACAACTTCCGTCTAGCCGTCGGTTTTTGGGTGATATGTTGTACTCCTTTTCAATTTAGTACCCTACATATGGAATAACTTTGTCCAAAATCTGCTCGTGAAGATGCAAGTAGAATTTATCATAAGCACAATGCGTCCCTTATAGTGTAATTTTTTTGAGTCCCAATTGTAATGAGCCATGAGGCTTGGTGCTTCCTCCAATTTTTTTATAATCTTACTAGTCTCTAAATCTTCCTGCCATTCCATCTTAATATCCTTAAGGAAGTCGCTGGTCAGAAGTGAAACGACCGAAACTTCAACTTGCTCGAGTAGCTGTGAAAGTGCATCTACAAGAACATTCTCTTTCCCCTTTTTATAAGTTATTTCATAATCAAATCCAAGAAGTTTTGTTACCCATTTTTGCTGCTCAGGGGATGATATCTTTTGCTCCAAAAAGTACTTGAGGCTTTTATGGTCGGTTTTAATTTGAAATCGTCGACCAATCAAGTAGGGTCTCCACCTCGTTGCTGCGTGCACAATGGAGAGCATCTCCTTATCATATGTTGACTTATTTTGATGGGAGAGAGATAATGCCTTGCTAGTGTATGTGAGTGGTCGACCATCTTGCATGAGAATGACTCCAATTCCAACTCCAGATGCGTCGACCTCAATAATGAAGGGTCGGTTGAAATCTGGTAGTGTTAGCACCGGTGTCGTCATCATGGCTGCCTTAAGTTTGTCGAAGGCAACGGAGGCTCTGTTCGACCATTGGAAGACATCTTTTTTCAGTAAGGAAGTAAGTGGTGCACTGATCTCTCCATAGTTTTTCACGAACTTGCAGTAGTAGCCTTTTAAACCCAAAAAGCCATGTAGCAATTTTATGTTCCTCGGGGTCAGCCAGTTTTGCATTGCTCCAATTTTGAAGGGGTCTACTACCACACCTTCCTCTGATATGATATGCCTAAGATATTCCACCTTCTTTTGAAGAAAGCAAAAATTCATAGTAGTTGTTGTGTGTTCAAAAGATGGTTTTCGGTATGTCTTCTTCGCATACTCGTATTTGATGATACCCGGATCGAAGGTCCAACTTTGTAAAGATTTGTGCTCCCTTTCATCTAGCAACTCATCTACTACTAGAATAGGATATTTATCCTTGATGGTTATGCCATTGAGAGCTCGGTAATCAACACATAATCGCCATATTCCGTCCTTCTTTCGTATGAGGAGCACCGATGAAGAGTAGGGGCTGCAACATGGCTGAATAACTGTTAGGATCGAGAGCACTAAGAGGGGGGGGTGAATTAGTGCAGCGGAAATTTTACAGCGATTAAATCCGAAAGCTGCGTTCGTTCGATAGAAACTATTATGATGCAAAAGCTGATTCACAGTTTGTATCTAAGCGCAGTTTGCGTCTAAGCGCAGTTTGCATCTAAACACAGTTTGCGTCTAAACACAGTTTGCGTCTAAGTGTAGTTTGAGTCTAAACACAGTTTGCGTCTAAGCGCAGTTTACGTCTAAACGCAGTTTACGTCTAAACGCAGTTTGCGTCTAAACGCAGTTTGCATCTAAGCGCAGTTTACGTCTAAACGCAGTTTGCGTCTAAACGCAGTTTGCGTCTAAACGCAGATGACAGTTTGCAGTTCTAAATGAAATCAAGACGTAAACGTAAACTGCACAGAACCTTGTTCGTAAAAGCGCAGAAGACAGTTTGCAGTTGTAAATGAAATCAAGACATAAACATAAACTGCACAGAACCTTGTTCGTAAAAAAGCGCAGAAGACAGTTTGCAGTTGTAAGTGAAATCAAGACGTAAACATAAACTGCACAGAACTCATTCGTAAAAGCGCAGAGAGACAGTTTGCAGTTTGTAGATGGAATCAAGACGTAAACGTAAACTGCACAGAATTCGTTCGTAAAAGCGCAGAGAGCAGTTTGCAGTTTGTAAATGGAATTAAGACGTGAACGTAAACTGCACAGAACTCGTTCATAAAAGCGCAGAGAGCAGTAGCTATGTAGGAGGTTTGCAGTAATGATAAAGTGCTCAAAATAAACGCAAACCAGAGATTTAGAGTGGTTCGGTCAGTCTTAACCTACTCCACATTTGGCTTCCTCCACCGATGAGGTTACCGACGTCAACTAGAGGCCTTCCTTCAATAGGCGAAGGCCAACTACCCTCTTACAGATTCACTCCTTTTGACGGGCTTAGGAGACAACCCTTACAGATGTTTTCTCTCCTCTCTTTACAACTCAAACTTGAAGAACAGAAGGAGGAGGAAAACTAGCAGTTTTGAGCTCTAAGAACCACTGAAAAGATCAAGATTTCGGGTAAGTTCTTGCTATCTCAGTGCTGAATGGGTGGGGTATTTATAGGCCCCAACCCAATTCAAATTTGGAGCTCAAAACGATCAAATCCCGGAATTCCGGGATCAGGCGGTTGCACCTCTTGACTGGAGAGGTTGCACCGCTTGGCAGAGCTCGAAGACCGAGCTCAAGCGGTGCCACCTCTCTGTCAGGGAGGTTGCACCGCCCAGTCTTGCTCGAAGACTGAGCCCCAGGCGGTGCCACCTCCTGGCTGGGGCGGTTGCACCTCCTAGTCTCGCTGGGAGACATAGCCTGGGCGGTGCTACCTCCTGGCTGGGGCGGTGCCACCTCTTTCACTATTTCAACTCACTTGGTTTGGCTCCAAACTTGGCCCAAACCAGTCCGAACTTGGGCCTAATTGGCCCCTACTTGGGTTATAGGATTAACACCTAATCCTAACCCTAATTAATGTGCTAACTATAATTTTAAAGACATTTTATAAGCTATTACAAAGTCCGCAAGTCAAGACTTCTTCTGGCGAGCTTTTGGCAAACTTCCGGCGGTCTTCCGATGAACTCTCGGAAACCATTCTGCGGACTCCCGGCAAGCTCCTAGACTTCACGATTTGTTCTTAGCGAGTTCCAACGAGCTTCTTCGGCAAGCTCCGATCTTTCTCGGCGAGCTCCGCGAACTCCCAACGAACCTTCCGGCGAGCTTCTGAAAAACCCTTCGGCAAGCTTCCAACTCATTCTCGGCTAGTTCCGGTAGCATTCCCGACGAACCTTCGGACTTCCGTCGAACTCTCGAACTCGCAACAAATCCTTCGCGCTTGACTCCGACACTTTGCTTCGCTTTATGTCTTCATCGTTATCATAGTTAATCCTGCACAATTAAAACAAAACTTCGATCGAGACAATTAATCCTAAGCAATTAACCAAGTTGTCCAACATGTCATTGGTCCCTCGACGCTTCGTCCGATTCTTCGGCTCATCGTCCTCTCCTGCGGCCTATTGCCCAATTGGCCAGTTGACTCCGCAACTCCGAGATCCTTGGCGCAATACCCGCTCTTCTTGGCCCGATGCCCGAGTCCACGGCCCGAAGCCTTCTGTCGATACGTCGACCGATCCACCGGCCCGACGTCCAATCTTTTGACATGTTCCTTCGGCACAACATGATTTTCCTGCTTTAATTGTCTCATCCTGATCAAAGCATCCTGCGTCACTCAAAACGCAGATTAAATCATAAACATATATCAAGTAGTTTCATCATCAAAATACGAGATTCAACAATAACTCCTGTTTCGAGCATCTCTTTTACAATCCTTTCTATTTCATCCTTCTGGAGATGTGGATACTGATATGTCTGAGCATTTGCTGAAGATTTGCCTGGAAGAATCGTTATACAATGATCATGCCGACGGGTAAGAGGTAGGTTGCGCAGTTCGTCAAATATATCTGAAAATTCAGCAAGCAAAGAAAGTAGATTTGGGTCTTCAAATTTTGTTGGCTCTCCCTTAGTTTGCTGCTCAAGTTGTACCAAAAAGCTGCTACATGCTTTATGCAAAACCTTCTCCATTTGTTGTGTGCAAATCGTTGTTACGTTGCCCCCACATTTCCCGTTTAGTATCACCTGTTTCTCCTTACTGTATAATTTCATAATTAGTTGCATAAAATTCCAAGAAATATCACCAATGTCATCAACCATTTAATTCTGAGCATGGCCTCATGATCATTAAGAGGGAGAAGGAAGAAATATGCAATTATCTCTTGGTAAGGCCTCATGATCAGCAATAGTTTCACTTGCGGGCTCCTACGATCATACTTCAAAATCCAACCATCGACGACCTTAATATCAAACCTGCTACAATTCTCGATAGGTAAAGCCATCTGGACAGCAACCATACTGTTTAGAAAGTTATTAGTACTGCCCATGTCGATGAGAACAGTGATTGGTTGTTGTTTGAGAAGGCCTCCAACTTTCATCGTTTGCGGGTTTGAGTAGCCGGCTAGTGCATGTACCGTAACTTCGGTCGGTTGTGGCTCTTTTTTTGCATCTTCTTCTTCATGTTCAAGGCTCTCTTTTAGATGTTCAATGATCTCTTCTTCTATTGGTTCAATCATAAGAAGTCTCCCTTTACTACAGTGATGCTCACGGCTCCACGGCTCGTCGCAATGCCAATATAACCCCTTCGTATATTGCTCCCGAAGCTCTTCTCTTGTTAACCTCTTTGGTGTAGGGACTCGGTCGATAGTAGGGGGGGCTGAGGGCTTCAATATTGCTGGTTGAGGAGTGACCCTAGTCCTCCGAGCTTCATGGTTCAGTTGCTCCTCTTGATGTCGTGCGAATGAGATGGCTGCCATAAGCGTGTACGGTTGTCGTGCTTTAACTTCTCATCGGATCTCCGGCTTTAAGCCCTCAACGAAGGTCCTCAATAGCTATTTTTGAGACCAATCATGAGTTTGATTAGATAACCTTTTAAACCTAGTTTGGTACTCCTGAATGGTAGAGGTTTGTCGGATCTTTGCTAGTTGTTTGTCAATATTCTCGTAATCCGTTGGTCTGAAGTGGATCAGCAGTCCTTCTTTGAATTGTCGCCATGAAAGGACTACATAAGTGTGTTCAAACCAGGCAAACCACTGTATGAAATCCCCTTCAAGATGTATAGCTGTAATTTTCACTATAGATGCGTCCGCGGTTTTGTGGTATCGAAAATATCGCTCCGCACATGAGATCCAACCAATCGGGTCTCCTTCTTCCCATCTAGGAAAATTTACCCTCATGCATGGATAGTTGGGGTCAGTTATAGAGCCTCCCCTCCCTTGGAACTCATCTCTTTGGGCCTAATGTGAGTGGGCAAAGCTCTCTCCTTGATATCATTTTTTCGAGCTTAGTGGTCGGCCCAATCTGAGTTCGGTAAAGAGCGTCCGAATCTTATCCTCCATTCGCGCCTCCAAGGCTTCGAATTTAGTATTGATTGCCTCCTTAGATGTCATAGTATATGCCTCCAAATCTATGATGTTAAGATCTCTCTTTTGTTATCAGGTTAAAGGCATGTATAGGTTGAGAGAAATGATGGTCGAAAGGGTTGGTGGATCGGTGGATGTAGGCTATGATTTAGGCTTATTTTGTGGCTGTTTTGGGTGCTGTTTGAGGGTATGGTTTAGTGAAGTTTTAGGGCTATGGATGAAAGTTTTGGATCTGTGATAGATGGCAACAAAGGTTTGATAGAAATCAGTGGAAGTTGCAGCAAGTATGTGCTGTCTTGTAAGAGTAGAATTATCGTCGAAGAAATAATGGTTTCTCGATGTAATTTCTACCAAAAACTTGAGAGAATTGAGGAGAGAATTGATAACAAAATCACACTTTATATGACAGCAAGTATGTCTAATTTAATCAAGAGAATTTCGGCAGTATACCAGCAAGAAAATTGGTGCAAGTTGTGATAGCAGAATTCTCGTCGAAAAATTTCAGCGGTTTACGACGAAAATTTACAGCAACACAAAATCATTTTTAGAGATGAATTTCTCAATAGATCAATCTTAGATGGAAGCCAAGATAATCTATGAAGTGTATAAGAAATTTCATTAAAAAAATATTGCAAATAGATGGGTTAAGGCAACAATATGCGGTTGAAATTTTCTACAGCATAGATTTTTAAGTACAGTAGATTGGACGTAAAAGATCAGTGGTTTATATTGACAATTTTTTGATGAAAACAAAGGGAAATCTACTGTTAGGAAGTGTCAAAGCTATCATAAAAATTTCGTAGAGATTTGGATAGAAACAACGTAGTATCAAGATAAAAAAAGCAGTGCTATGCGGCTGAAATTTTACAGTGCAGATTTTCAAGTTTAGCAGATTAGACGTAAAATATCAATGGTTTATATTGAGAATTTTTTATCAAAACCAAAGGAAATATGCTGTTAGGAAATGTCAAAGATGTCATAAAAATTTCGTAGAGATTTGGATAGAAAAAATATAGTTGTAAGATCAAATAGACGGTGCTATACGGTTGGAATTCTGCAATGTATCTTTCGTCGTAGAGATGAAAACTTTATGACGAAAAGTTTATGCAGCAATATAGGAATAATTTTTTTGAGATTTTCAAATAATGATAACTAAATTATAGCAGCAGTAAGGTAGAAAACCAGAACCTGTTGCAATTCACGGGGAGATCAAAGGATGATCCGTAGTGGTGGAGATGACGGCGGAATTCGGCAACGATCTCTTAAGCAATTATGGGAATTGCTTTGGGCGGTTATGGAGGGTTGATGGATGGCTGTGGAAGGGCAGCGAGACGCCAAGAACACTGCTCTAATACCAGGTGTTAGAACCCTTGCAGATTCTAAACTTGGGGTTGATCTCTTTAGGGGATTGGCCTCCTTGGAACTCTATAGGGGTTCCTCCCTCCAAATTGCTGCTCAAAGGCTGCAGAAAAGATTCATCTATTGCTTATGAAAAGAGGTGGAATACATGACTATTTATAGGGCTTCTAAACCCTAACTCCTAATAGGACTCTTACTTAAGACTCCTACTTCTAACCAACTCCTAATATGACTCCTACTCAAGACTCCTATTCCTTTACAACTCCTTATTCTTCTCTAAGAAATAACCTCCTAACCCTAGTCGGCCTCTTCACCTCTTTAATAGGGGTTGGCTTAGGTAGGTTTTACATGAATGTCCCTCTCAATTAGGACTCTCCTAGCTAGAGTCCTAACAATGTCATATCCTTCCTGTTCTTTGAAAGGGGGTTCTTGAGCTCTTCATGAGCATGACATGTCATTTCGTAGGACATAGGAGACCCAATAGGTTCTTCGAGAGGAAATGTTTTAAGGTCCTTGGCCTCTTGAATGGCCGTAACTTTTGGATCCCAACTCTTTGGAAGGGATCTTAAAATTTTAGTTACTAGTTCAAAGTTAGAAAAACCTTTACTAATAGCTTTGAGTCCATTGATGACATTCGTGAAACGGGTGTATATGTCTCCGATGGACTCACTTGGTTTCATCCGAAAAAGTTCGTAAGAATGCATAAGAATGTTGATTTTGGACTCTTTCACTCGGCTAGTGCCTTCATGAGTGACCTCAAGAGTTCTCTAAATATCAAAAGCCGAATCGCAAATCGAAATGCTATTAAATTCATTTTTGTCAAGTGCACAAAACAAGACATTCATAACCTTTGCGTTTAAAGCAAAAACCTTCTTCTCTGATTCATCCCATTCACTCATCGGAAGAGAAGATTTTTGAAATCTATTTTCGATAATATTCCAAAGCTTAAAATCCATGGAAATAAGGAAGATCCTCATACGAGTCTTCCAATACGTGTAATCCGACCCATTAAACATAGGCGGACGTATAATAGAATGACCCTCTTGCATGCTAGAGTAAGCTATCTCTCTTGGGTATTAAACCAAATATGAGAGTGAGCCTTGATCTGATACCAATTGTTAGGATCAGAGCAGCACTAAGAGGGGGGGTGAATTAGTGCAGCGGATTAAAACTTATAAATTTGAAAATGATTCCATAAATGTGTAGAGATTTTAATTCGTCAATAACTTGAAGAAAGTAGATCGAGTAAAGTGAGAAGATGAAAACCAAAAGCTTGTTGCTATGTAAATAATGATTTCAGAAAAGTAAATACTCACACATTCAAAGAACACACTAATTTATAGGCCCTAAGAGGATTCAAATTTGGGCTCCAAATTTGAATTACTTTTGGGTTCCCGATGCTGGCGGTGCCACCGCCTATTAGTGTCTGACACTGACAGTGTAATGGCGGTGCCACCGCCCAGTCCGACGGTGCTACTATCAGACCTCTCGGGTGTTTGACGGTGCCACCGCCTAGTTCGGCGGTGCCACCACTCGATCCTTCGGGTTCTGGGCAGTGCCATCGCCCAGTCCGACGGTTCCACCACCCGACCTTACAGATCACTGGTTGGGCTTCAGATCTGGCCTAAACCAAGTCATATTCAGGCCTACTTGGCCCCTAACCAGGATATAGGATTATTTCTTAATCCTAACCCTAATTACATGCAAACTATGAAGTTAAGACATAGTCCTAAGCAGATCTTTATAACCAGCATTGTCAAGTTTCCTTCCGGCGAGCTTTCTGGTGATCTTCCGGCGGACTTCCGATACACCCTCGGATTTCTTCCGGCGGACTCCTAACGGGCTCCCGACCTTGTGGTGAGTTCAACGATAGCTGAGCCTTCTCGGTGATCTTTGAAAACCTCTGACAATCTCTTCGGCGGACTTTCACAAACTCCGACAAGTCCCCGATTTCCTCTCGGTTGGTTCCGGCAGCATCTCCGACGAATCTTCAGACTCTTGAACACCCGTCGAACTTGACTCTGGTAGACTTGCTTTATGTGTTCAAGCTATCGTAGTTAATCCTGCACACTTAACTCAATAATATGGATTAGATCAATTAACCCATCAATTGATTTCATCATCAAAATCCGAGATTCAACGTTGAGATCAAAACCACTAAGAGGGGGGGGGGGGGGTGAATTAGTGCAGTGGAAAACTTTCGTCGATTAAAACAATATTCGTACGATGAAATCATTTTCGATAAAAACCATTTCAGAAAGTTCTTCAACGTAAGAGTAAACGGAAGTATAGTTGACATAAAGCAATGGAGGCAGTTTGCAGTTAAGATAAGGAGCATAATGTAAATGCAAATTGAGATTTAGTGTGGTTCGGTCAATCTTGACCTATATCTACTTTTGGCTTCCTCCTCCGATGAGGTCACCAACGTCTACTAGAAGCCTTCCTTCAATAGGCGAAGGCCAACCACCCTTTTACAACTTTACTCCTTTTGACGGGCTTAGGAGACAACCCTTACATATTTCCACTCCTCTCTTGAATGATCAAAACTTAGAAGAAAAGAGGGAGAAGAACTTCTAGCCTTTTACAACACTTTTAAGCTCTCAAATTCTCAGAATAAATACAAGTTTTCAATTCCCTTTCATGCAAAAAAAGGTGGGGTTTATATAGGCCCCAACTGGTTTGAATTTGGAGCTCAAAAGTGTCATCTCCCGGATTTTCGGGGTCTTGGCGGTACCACCGCCAAAACTGGGTGGTACTGCCGCTTGACACTGCTCGGAGATCGAGCTCAGGTGGTACCACTGCTTGACAGGGTCGGTACCACCGCTTGACAAGTGTAGTACCACAGCCTGACTTCACTCAAAGATTGAGCTTTTGGGCGGTGCCACCGCTGGCCTTGGCGGTGCCACTGCCGGCCAGGAAATCTGGGTCTGAATGGGCTGATCCATTTGGCCCAATTTGGGTCTGTCAAGGGCCCAATTGGCCCTAGATTAAGTTAATGGGATCACCTCCCATTCCTAACTTAATATTCATGCTAACTACGACATTTAAGATATTAATACTATAACTCGTGTTCCGGTGCATCAATCACTTCTTCTAGCGAGCTTCCGGCGAACTTCCGGCGAACATCCGACGAACCCTCGGCGATGCTCCGGCGGACTTCTGGCAAACCCCTAGACTTGCAACGATCCTCTTGGCGAATTACGATGAGCTTCTTTGGCAAGCTCCTAGACTTCTCGGATTTATTCCCGCAGAACCTTTAACGACCATCCGGACTTCTGTGGAACTCTCGAACCCCCAACGTGATCTTGGTTTTGACTCCGGCGCAACACCTACTACATGTGTTACTGCCATCGTAGTTAATCTTGTTCACTTATCTCAACATATAGATTAGATACCCAAATAATAATTAACTTTATCATCAAAATCTGAGATTCAACAGATATATGTTTTGATTTGGCAAGAAAAAAATGGACAAGGACATGCTTGTATGAAATCAAATCACTGAAATTGAAACAACTAAAAGGGAATGCATTTTGAAAATAAATGCTTGTATCATATTTGATGATTTTACATTTTGAAACTATGCATGATGAGTTGAAGTAATAATGGTTTGAATGCACGAATTGACAATCTCTTTGTCACACGAATCATGATTAGGTCACTTGATACTATAAATGAATCGATAATACTTTTGTTACATGAATCTTTTTGAGACATTATGCATGAATCAAGTTCTCATGTGAATCTATTTATGTCGCCTTCATTGAATTTTTTGAAAAGTGATTTTGATGATTTGAATTTGAATGAAAAATTTTCAACCGAATCATGAACTTTCTTTTGATTTCTCTATTTGAGTTATCTTTTATGAGAATCAAAATATTTTCTATCTTTGATGATTTCTTCTTACCATTTGCTAAAGAGGAGATTTTTTATATGAATCATAAGGTTTCTTATGTATGAATTGAAATCTTTTTCTCCTATGTTTCTTTTTACGATTTACTAAGGAGAAAATACTTTAGTATCATGCATGAGAAAATAAATGGTGAATGTTCGTAATCATGATCAAATTGTTGATTTAATGCATGAAGTGATAAATGCTTCAAAATTTTAATGTCTTAGCATCATGAATGTTATGCCCAAAATGATGTATCATGAATGCTTGAGTATCATGTATATACATACCCATAGTGATGATTGATTTATTTGTATCATGAATGAAGTAAGGATGCAAATGTAATGTTTTGAAATTATGCATGTTTTAATTTGAAACTATAATGATGTACAAATATATTGAAATAAAATTGATACTTTATCTTTATCATGATTTGAAAATTGATTTAAAGGGAAAAGAATTACAACGTGCTATTCTTCCCTTCTTTTTGACAATGATAAAGGGGGAGAAAAATTTGCTAGCTTACACAATTCAAGAAGAAGCAAATCATGCTAGTTTGCACATCGCAAAGAAAAGTAAAATTTGCTAGCTTGCATGTTCTAATATAATGTAACACTTACTAAATTTGCTAGCTTATAAATTGCAAGGAGAAAAACTTACTAGGAAGCAAAATTGTTAGCTTGCACTTCTCAAAAGAGAAGAAAGAACTTGCTATCCTGAAACATCACCAAGAATTGCTAGCTTGCAATCTTAAGAGAAACAAAAGTGCTATCTTGCCTATTCAAGAAGCAAAATTTATAAACTTGCACAACTCAAAATGTTGCTAGCTTGTATGTTGTAAAACTTGCATATCTCTAAAACTTGATTGTTGCACTTCTCCTTTTTGTTGATGATAAAGGGGGAGAAGATATGATGATATGAGAATCATATATAGTAGGATTTAATATACTTTGATATTTTGATACCATGATGATTTGAAATATTTATGATGATGCATGCAAAACTTATGATAATAATGTATGCAATGCAATGATATGCATATAATGTGTTGCAAATATTCATGATGAAATATTCCTTTGACTTGAATTCAAGGTTCTATCAATATGACATATTGATAAGGGGAGTTAAGGTTAACTCTATCATCAATTAGTTGTCATCATTAAAAAGGGAGAGATTGTTGAATCTCGAATTTTGATAATGAAATCAATTGATGTGTTTGTCATCTAATATGCATTTGAGTGATGCAGGACTAGCTTCGATCGGAAAAGGCAAATCGATTAAAGTAGGAGGAATCAGACGTTGGGTCAGAGCAAACATGTCAGAAGATTGGACGTCGGGCCGGAAGATCGGTCGATGTGTCGGCAAAAAGCTTCGGGCATCAGGCCAAGAAGAGCGAAAATTGCGCTAAGGAAATCGGAGTTACAGATGTCAACTAGCCGATTGGGCAATAGGCCACAAGAGAGGACGATGTGCCGAAGATTCAGATAAAGCGCTGGAAGAACCAATGACATGTCGGACAATATAGGACTTGCTTGTAATCGATTATGTCTATATCGAGTTAGTTTAGAGTCCAATTGAGTTAATTTAGAATGGAATTAGGCCAACTCAATTATGGGCCAACTAGACCCAAGTTTGGGTTGTGTTGGGCTAAGTGAAATGCCCAAATAGTGACCCAAATAAGTGGAACCATCGGTGACACAGTCTCCGAGACTGTGTCAAGCAGTGGTATCGCTAGTCTGGGTGATGGTACTACCCAAACATAGTCTCCAAGAGACTATCAGGTAGTGGTACCGTCCAGTGATAGGGTGTCAGGTGGTAGTACTGCTAGACTAGGTGGTGGTACCGCCCAGTGTTAGTGCTAGTGGTATCGCCCAGCACAGGTGGTGGTACCGCTAGTACCTCGAAAACCGGGGATAAGATACTTTTAGGCTCCAAGTTTGAATCCACTTGAGGCCTATAAATATCCCTCTCATCTCTGGTTAACACACACAAGCACAGAGAGCTTAAAAGTGGAAAAACGCTATAGCAATCACTCGAGAGATCTCTCCTCTAGTTCTAAGTTTAGAATTCTATTTAGGGAGGAGTGAGTGCTTGTAAAAGGTTATCTCCTAAACCTATGAAAAGGAGAAGAGGGGTATAAAAGGGTAGTTGATCTTCGCCCGTTGAAAGAAGATCGTAAGTAGATGCCGGTGGCCTCGACGGAAGAGGAATCGATAGAGTGCATGCAGGTCATGATAACCGAACCACTATAAAAATCTGGTTTGCATTTACTTCGTGCTATTTACCTTTATTGCAAACTGAATTCTTACTTTCACTACACTTTTGTATGCTTTTAAAGTTATACATTTCCGATACGAGCTTTTATCGTATGAAGTTTTTGAACTAACGATGTTTTTATCCGTTGCACTAATTCCCCCCCCCCCCCCCCCCTTAGTGTTGACTCATTCCTAACAATAGTGAGGTATAGTAAACTACCTATTATACCACTATAAGTTTCTTGATCAAAGATTTCTCCACTTTCGTCCATGTCTAACTTAGTGGAGGTACTTATAGGAGTATTGATAGCTTTTGAACCATCCAAATTAAATCATTTTAGCAATTCTAAAGCATATTTGGTTTGACTAAGAAAAATACAATCACTAAGTTGTTTGATTTGTAAGCTTAAAAAGAAAGTTAGTTCACCCATTAAACTCATCTCAAACCCTTGACTCATACCCTTAGCAAACGATTCGCATAATGATTCATTTGTTGAACCAAAAATAATATCATCAACATAAATTTGAATAACAAGAAAGTCATTTTTAAAATTTTTAATAAACAATGTAGTATCAACCTTGCCTTTAGAGAAATTATTTTGGATAAGAAAGGAGCTAAGTCTTTCATACCTAGGCCTTGTTTTAATCCATAAAGAGCTTTAGTTAACTTAAACACATGATTAGGAAAAAAAGAGTTCTCAAGTCCGGGTGGTTGTTCAACATACACTTCTTCATAAATAAAACCATTTAAGAAAGTATTTTTAACATCCATTTGAAATAACTTAAAATTGTTACTACTAGCATAGACAAGGAGCATCCTTATGGCTTCTAATCTTACCATAAGAGCGAAGGTTTCTTCAGAATCGATACCTTCTTCTTGGTTGAAACCTTTGGCCACTAATCTAGCCTTGTTTCTAACCATGATATCAAATTCATCTTGTTTGTTTCTAAAGACCTATTTAGTACCAATAACTAAATAATCATTTGGCCTTGGAACAAGCTTCCACACCTCGTTTCTCTCAAATTGGTTCAACTCTTTTTGCATTACGATAACCCATGAATTATCTTTCAAGGCTTCGTCAATGCATTTTGGTATAATTTGAGATAGAAAAGCAACGTTGGCACAAAAATTTTTAAGAGAAGAATGAGTTTGAACCCCTTTTGACGTGTCTATGATTAGCTCCTTAGGATGAGCATCTACATATTTTCATTCCTTAGGTAAGGATGTTTCAGAAGAAGATGTATCCAAGTTACTAGTTGGAGAAAGTTCATATAAATTCAAAGCATCAAAATTAAGATCATCATCAAACTCATTTTTCTTAAATTCGGAGACTTCATTAAATATAACATGAATAGACTCTTCTATAACCAATGTTCTTTTATTAAAAACACGAAAGGCTTTTGAAATAGAAGAGTAACCAAGAAAAATGCTTTCATCAGATTTTATATCAAACTTTCCTAAGGCATCTTTTTCATTCAAGATAAAATATTTACAATCGAAAACTTTAAAGTATGAAACATTAGTTTTTTTGTCATTCCACAATTCATAAGGAGTTTTCGAAAGTAATAGTCTTACTAGAATCCTATTCATGATATAGCATGTCGTATTAACAACTTCGGCCCAAAAATATTTGGGTAGGCTATGTTCGTTCAACATGGTTCTTGTCATTTCTTATAAATTTCTATTTTTTCTTTCTACTACTCTATTTTGTTGAGGTTTTCTTGCAGTAGAGAAATTATGATTATATCCATTAGATTCATAAAAATTTTGGAAATCATGGTTTTAAAATTCCTAAAGCAATCACTTTGAACATGTTTACAAAAAATTCTCGAATCCCTTTTCATTTTGAACAAGTTTACAAAACTTAGAAAAATACCTAAACCAATCACTTTTGTGTGCTAAGAAGTATATCCAAGTGTATCTACTATAATCATCCTCAATTACAAAAGCGTATTTGCTACCTCTTAGGCTTGATATATCAATTCGTCCAAATAAATCCATATGTATTAATTGTAATGGTCTAAAAGTGCTTATTTGATTATTTGGTTTGAAACTACATTTTATTTGTTTTCCTAGTTGACATACATCACACATTATCTTTAACAAACTTAATGTTAGGAATACCTCTTACAAGTTCTTTGGATGAGATTTGAGAGATTAGTTTCATGCTAGCATGACCTAATCTCCTATGCCAAAGCCAAGCATTGTCATTCAAAACCAAAAAATATATTTCATTACAAAGATTATCAATATCAATAGTATATATATTATTTTGTTTTAGGGCAATCACAGAGGTGTTTTTGTGTAGTTGTTCAATAATGCAAGCATTAGATTCAAATCCAATGACATATCCTTTATTACATAATTGACTAATGCTCAAAAGATTATGCTAAAGCATCTTTAATCAAAAAGTTAGATTTGTTGCCTATGGTTCCTTTACCAATGATTTTACCTTTGTTGTTGTCTCCGAATGTGACATACCCTTTGTCTAGGCTAGTAAGCTTAGAGAATTGAGATGGATCTTTGGTCATATGCCTTGAGCATCCACTATCAAGGTACCATCTCTTGCTCCTAGTTTGTGATGGTAAATATTTCTACAAAAAAAAAGGGTAATTTTTAGGTACTCATTTCACTTTGGGTGTCTCAAAAATCGATCGACTTAACTTATTATTTTGCATGGAGTTCTTTACGGTTCATTTAGAAACTCAAATCAATTTGTGTAAACTATATCTGTTAAATTTGTAACAAAAATTACATTTGTTTTGGGGTGAAACATGTAAAGTTAGTCCTTTAACAAACATGGTTAGATTTTTATGAGTGTTACTTACAAAACCGATTCCATCTCTTCTATGAACATGATTCTTACTTGCAATGATCATATTTAAGGATTTGGTACCTATTTCAAATTTTTCTAAAGCTTCATGTAGTTGCAAATTCTTATTTTTAAGCGTTTCTAATTCATCACATTTTGTGCAAGGAGCTAAACTATCATCATGCTCAATTTTTAATCTATCAAAATCATTAACAAGAGAAGCATACTCTTTTTTCAATAGTTTATAATTTTTACTAACTAATTTACATTCATCAAATAAATCATGAAAAGCACTTAATAATTCATCAAAAGATAAATGTGCTTCAATCGAGTTACTTACCTCGTCGCCATATGCAATCAATGCGTAGTTAGCAACTTGCTCTTTGTTGGTTAGCTCCTCATCTTCGGATGCACTTGAATCATCCCAAGTTACTTTATGTTATTTCTTCTTCTTTGGTTGCTTTTTCTTCACTTGGGGACATTGACTTTTGAAATGCCCTAGCTTCTTGCATTCGTAGCAAATGATTTGGTCCTTTTTTAGTTCATTTTTGTTTTTAGTTTTGTTTCTTCTTATGAATTTTTTTAAAATTTCTTGTTAGAAGTGCTAAGTCATCATCATCACCATCATCACTTGAGTTTTCTCTCAAGTGATCTTCTTGAGTTCTAAATGTCAAATCCTTCATGTTATTTGGAAGGTTATTCTCATGTTCTTCATGTGCATTGTAAGTCATTTCGTAGGTCATCAAGGACCCGATAAGTTCTTCGAGTAGAAAGTTATTGAAATCTTTTGCTTCTTGAATTACAGTTACTTTAGGATCTCAACTCTTTGAAAAAGATCTTAGTATCTTGTTAACAAGTTTAACATTAGAAAAACTTTTACTAAGGGCTTTTAGACTATTGATGACATCCGTAAACCGGGTGCACATGTCTCCAATGGTCTCACTTGGTTTCATACGGAACAATTCATAACTATAAACCAAAAGATTGATTTTTGACTTCTTAACCCTACTTATACCTTCGTGTGTGATTTCAAGTGTATGCCAAATGTTATAAGCCATTTCGCAAATAGAAACTCACTGGAATTCATTTTTATCCAAAGCACAAAATAAGACATTCATATCTTTAGCATTCAAAGAGAAAGTCTTCTTCTCTAAGTCATTCCATTCATTTATTGGAAGAGAAGACTTTTGAAATCCATTTTCAATGATATTCCATAACTCAAAATCTATAGAAATTAAGAATATCTTCATCCTAGTTTTCCAATACGTATAATTCGTCCCACTGAATATGGGAGGACGTGTAATAGAATGACCCTCTTGATTGACTTGAGAGTAAATGAACTAGCAATTAACTTAAAAAGTAATAGCAGTAAAAAAACATAATGCAAATGAGCACATCGGATTTGTAGTGGTTCGGTCATCGTGACCTACATCCACTCCTGATTCCTTTTCATGGGTTTAGGAGATAACTCTTGCAAGACTCACACCTCTCTTGAATGATCACAAGACTTATAAAGGGAGGAAGAGGACTCTTAGAACTTTTACAACACTTTTAACACCCTAAGACTTCAAGATATTGTTCACACTTTCATGCCACTACATGCAGAAAAGGGTGGGATATTTATAGGCCCCAATTGCTTCAGAAATTGGAGTTAAAAAGTGTCATATCCTTGATTTTTGAGGTACTAGCGGTACCGTTAAAAAGTGTCATATCCTTGATTTTTGGAGTACTAGCGGTACCATTGCCCAGACCACCTGGGAGACTATTCCCTAGGTAGTTCCATTGCCCTAGTCTGGCGGTGCCATTGCCAGATAGGGTCCAGCAACCTGGTTGGGTCTTAAGTCCAACCCAAACTAGTCCAATTATGGGCCCAATTAGCCCCAAACAGAGTTAGTGGGATTACCTCCCAAATCTAACCCTAATTACGTGCTAACTACGATTCTTAAGACATACACTAAGCAAATCAAGTCTGATTAGTCTAGGTTTCTTCCAGCGAGCTTCCGGTGATCTTTCGGTAAACTTCTGATGATCTCTCGGTAATGTTTCGGCTAACTCTTGGCAAGCTCCTAGACTTCATAACGATCTTCTTGGCGAGTTCCGACGAGCTTCTTTGGCAAGCTCCTGGACTTCTCGGTCAATTCCAACAGAACTTTCGACAAAATGTCACGGACAAACTTCTAAACAGGATGTTTGATGTAATACTTATGTATGTCCGTGTCTTTTGGTATGTTCATGCTTTGTACAGCATGTAGAGGGATGGCCGAAGGCTTAATAGTCCCATTTTAGTTAGGTTGGTGGCCGCTTTAGGCTTGTAAATTAAGGTTGTATCATGTGGACACGTGTGAGAGATTCTCGGTCTATAATGGACCATTTTACCCTTTATTGTGCAACTGTTCAGAGCTTGTAAAGTCTGTTTGTAATTTGCATTGTCTATAAAGTGTTTTCGGAGATGTTTGCTTATGGATCTCGAATGAGGTGTTTTCTCTAACCCGTTCTCTCTTTTGTGGGTCCTAAGGGACATGGGAGGCTTCGGGGAGGCTGATCTTTGCGGACGGACACGCAAGGGTGCCGCACGACTTAGGCAAAACCAGCTAAGTTCATGACATATGGTATCAGAGTGGGACAAGCACTCATAGAAACACTTAGCATGCAAATGTGGGGGACCTAGCGTGGCTGCGTTGAGGGCAGTCAGCACACGCGCGATCGTTTGGGGGAAAACGACCATGGAGATGTAGGGAAAAGGACTCACTCGGAGGAGCGGACATCTGGCATTGGCATTCAGAGGAATGGCCAACCCTTCACGCAAGAGGCACCAGGAGAACAGGCAAGCTTGGAAGAATGCGGAGCGCACAAAGGTTGGGATGGCTAAGTTTGAGCTATTGCTCAATGCGACACACACGACATAGTCCCGTGAGGGACTAGATTATACGGAGGTATGATCGGGAGCTATTGGAAGCTCCACTTCGGTGAACAACACGACTGCAAGAAGGGCTATGGATTCAAGGAGTAAAGGCCATGGTACCACAAAGGCGGGTCTTCCGTGCGTGCATCGACTTTTGCATCGGATGAAAGCCTTGGTCATCAGTATATGGGGCTTGTGTTCCACCAAGAGAAAAGTTCGAATGGAAGTACCAGTGAGTCCCATGGGAGGGACTTGATCATGCAGAGGTATGATCGAAGTAGCTGGAGAGTTGGACTGCTCCAGAGCTCATATTCGTTTAAGGGAGCCCGGCAAGTCAGAGGACAAGGTCGAGAAAAAGAACGTTGCTACCAAGGAAGCTAAGGAGAACAGAATCGGTGTAAACCCTACAACACGATGGCAGAGGCCATTCATGGGAGTTGCAGTCTGTCTTTCCATCGACTAAAGGGAGCTGCTTGGAGAACACAAAGGTGTTGAAGCAGGAGGTCAAAAGGGGCGAGGAAGCGATGATGAGTCCAGAGGGACTTAGCTACCCAAAATCAAGTATCAGTTAGAATGGAGGTGGACTTGGAGGAGTGCCACAGAGGCATATCTACTGATTGTCAAGAAAAGGGATGCAGATACGAGGCGATGGATAGTAGTGCCATGGGCATGGCAGCGCCATGGTACCGTAGAGGCGGGACTTCCATGAAAGTCATTGATCCCTTGCTCTCATGGAGGGAGAGCGCTTGGTCGTGAAAGGGGCCAAGGAGGAGGAGCATGCAGAGGCAAACTCCAAGTACCGAGACAAGGTTGAAGGGCAGAGGCCAAGGAACTTCGTAAGACCGGTGTCAATGAGCTTCTCATCAAGAGAGCCGAAAGTGAAGGACTTTGAGTCATGCAAAAGTGCATAACCAAGGAATGAAGCAGGCAGTACGCAGTGCTATAACTTTGCTACTCAGTGGAGTAGGCGGCAGGGTTGATATAGAAGACGGTACAATCCCAGAGGCGACCAAACCTATGAAAGAATTACTCCAAGTTGGTGTGAAAACTTCCTGCATTCCAGAAGTTCAATGGCATTGAGAAGGTGAATCATAGTAACTAACTCAACGCAAGTGCTTCAGAAGTGTGAGCAAAGAGCAAGTGAAAGCTAGTAACCAGCTCGATGCATGGAATACAACCTTGAGGAGGCGGGCGAAGTCAAGTAACCTTTGCCTTCTTAACCCTTAAGAGAATGGGTGAAACTGAGTACCCCAATTCTCTTATCTATCCAGCAAAGGAGCTCTGCAAAAGTTCAAAGACCCTTCGAAGATAATGGAAGAAAATAGTTGTCAAATCCTCACCAATGGTGATCAGTGCTACTGAGAGTAGATTGTCCGCTTCATTTTCCAACGAAATGCCAATCGAAAGCAGAAGTAATGCGAACCTACTTGGATGTAATAACTAAGTGAAAGAAGAGTCAATGAGAAAATTTTGTAGAGGAAGGACCCAAAACTTCAAAAGTTTGCGAGATGATGCTCGTTAAAGTTCCAACAAGCATCCACCCAATTCAAGCAGCATGAGGCATTTGAGAGACTGACGCAGTAAAGATGGTCTTTTCCTTTATCTAGAGGATCCGTAGGAACCAACATGGAACAACACAACTCAGCCAACCCCACACTAGAGTCAGAGTCATTGGCGAGTTGAAGCAGTATGGTGGATTTAAGGTTCAACTACTCAAAAACAGCAGCAGAGAGCAGCTGGGGGTCAAGAGGCACATTGCAGCTGGAGCAGAAGATTGACGACTCAGCAAAGGCGAGGAGTTGCAGTGTCGACAAAGGCTTCGACGAGGATGTCAAAGGAATAAGTGGGGGAGAATGTCACGGACAAACTTCTAAACATGATGTTTGATGTAATACTTATGTATGTCCATGGCTTTTGGTATGTTCATGCTTTGTACAGCATGAAGAGGGACGCCCGAAGGCTTAATAGTCCCATTTTAGTTAGGTTTGTTAGGATCAAGAGCACTAAGAGGGGGGGTGAATTAGTGCAGTGGAAAACTTTCGACGATTAAAACTGCGTTCGTTTGACAAGAGCGATTTGGGTAGAAAAGCCGATTCATAAATCACTTTAACTTGTGATCAAGCAAGATGCAGTTAAAGCAAGTCCATGAAGGCAGTTTGCAGTTATGATGGAAATTAGAATGTAAGCGTAAACTGAAATATGATGTTCGAACGATAAAACTGATTTACGTCAAAATGCCGATTCGGAAAATATTGAACTTTGAAACACGATTGTAAATGCGCAGAAGGCAGTAAGCTATTGAGGAAGTTTGCAGTAAAGATAATATGCTCAAAGTAAATGCAAACTGAGATTTAGAGTGGTTCGGTCAATCTTGACCTACATCCACTTTTGGCTTCCTCCACCGACGAGGTCACCGACGTCCACTAGAGGCCTTCCTTCTATAGGCGAAGGCCAACCACCCTTTTACAGTTTCACTCCTTTTGATGGGCTTAGGAGACAACCTTACAAACTTTTCTCTCCTCTCTTGAAAGATCAAAACTTGGAAGAAAAGAGGGAGAAGAACTTCTAGACTTTACAATACTTTTGAGCTCTAAAATCTCAAAGTAAGATCAAGCTTTCGGTGCTTTTTGGTTGCCCTTTCATTGTTGAAAGGGTGGGATATTTATAGGCCCCAACCCAATTTAAATTTCGAGCTCAAAACTGTCATCTCCTGGAATTCCATGGTCTAGCGGTTGCACCGCCTGGCAGAGCTCGAAGACTGAACCTTTGGGCGGTGCCACCTCCTGTCAGGGGCGGTCGCACCTCCTGCTAGATCTCGGAGACCGAGCTCAGGCGGTGCCACCGCCTGACTAGGGCAGTTGCACCGTGTTGAATCTCGTATTTTGATGATGAAACTACTTTATATGTGTTGATGATTTAATCTGCGTTTTGAGTGACGTAGGAAGCTTCGATCAGGATGAGATAATTAAAGTAGGAAAATCATGTTGTGCCGGAGGAACATGTCAGAAGATTGGACGTCGGGCCGGTGGATCGGTTGACGTATCGACAGAAGGCTTCGGGCCGTGGACTTGGGCATCGGGCCAAGAAGAGTGGGTATTGTGCCAAGGATATAGGAGTTGCGCAGTCAACTAGCCGATTGGGCAATAGGCTGCAGGAGAGGATGATGCGCCGAAGAATCAGACGAAGCGTTGAGGGACCAATGACATGCCGGACAACTTGGTTAATTGCTTATGATTAATTGTCTCAATCGAAGTTTTGTTTTAAGTGTGCAGGATTAACTACGATGAAAGTAAGATATGCAGCAGGAGTTATGCTGGAATCAAGACAATAATCACGTTGGCAGTTCGAGAGTTCGACGGAAGTTCAGACAGTCGTCGGAGGTTCTGCGGGAACAAATCCGAGAAGTCCATGAGCTTGCCAAAGAAGCTCGTTAGAACTCGCCAAGTGGATCGTCGCAAGTCCAGGAGTTTGCCGGAAGTCTGTAGGAGCATCACTAAGGGTTCATCGGATGATCGACGGAAGTTCGCCGGAAGCTCGCCGGAAGAAGCGATTGACGCACCAGAGAAAGTTGTAGTAAATGTCTTATGAAATATCGTAGTTAGCACAATGATTAAGTTAGAAATGGGAGGTGATCCCATTAACTTAATCTTGGGGCAACTAGGCCCCTGAAAAACCCAAATTGGGTTGAATGGATCAACCCATTCGGACCCTGATTTCTGCTAGGTGGTTGAACCGCCCCAGCTAGGCGTTGGCACCGCCTGGGCTCAGTCTCTGAGCGAGTCTGGGTGGTGCAACTGCCCCTGACAGGAGGTGGCACCGTATGAGCTCGATCTTCGAGCTCTGGCAAGAGGTGCAACCGCCTTAGTCAGGCGGTGGCACCGCCTGAGCTCGGTCTTCGAGCTCTGGCAGGAGGTGCAACCACCCCTGACAGGAGGTGGCACCGCCTAGAGGCTCAGTATTAGAGCTCTGCCAGACGGTGCAACCGCCTCAGTCAGGTGGTGCAACCGCCAGATCTCGGAATTTCAGGAATTAACAGTTTTGAGCTCGAAATTCAAACTGGGTTGGGGCCTATAAATACCCCACCCTTTCAGCACTGAAAGGGCACCTAGAAACCACCGAAATTCTGATTTTACTTTGTGATTTTTAGAGCTCAAAAGTGTTGTATGAGTTTAAAGTTCTTCTTCCTCTTTTCTTCCAAGTTCTAATCTGTAAGAGAGGAAAGAAAATTTTGTAAGGGTTGTCTCCTAAGCCCGTCAAAAGGAGTGAAACTGTAAAAGGGTGGTTGGCCTTCGCCTATTGAAGGAAGGCCTCTAGTGGACGTCGGTGACCTCATCGGAGGAGGAAGCCAAAAGTGGATGTAGGTCAAGATTGACCGAACCACTCTAAATCTCGGTTTGCATTTACTTTGAGCATCTTATCTTTACTGCAAACCTCTTCAAAAGCTTACTGCCTTATGCGCATATACGATCGTGTTTCAAGCTCTGCATTTTTCGAATCGGCGTTTAGACGTAAATCGTTTTTATCGTACGAACATCATATTTCAGTTTGCGTTTACGTTCTGATTTCTATCATAACTACAAACTACCTTTATATCTTTGCTTTTACTGCATCTTTCTTGGTTACAAGTTAAAGTGATTTACGAATCGGATTTTCTATCGAAATCGCTCTTATCGTACGAATGCGATTTCAATCGTCGAAAGTTTTCTGCTGCACTAATTCACCCCACCCCCTCTTAGTGCTCTTGATCCTAACACACCGCCCAGCCAAAGCTCGGAGATTGAGCCCTGGGTGGTGCCACTGTCGACCCAAGCGGTGCCACCTTTGGCTAAGAAATCTGGGTCTGAATCGGCTGATCCATTCGGCCCAATTTGGGTCTGTCAAGGACCCAATTGTCCAAAGATTAAGTTAATGGGATCACCTCCCATTTCTAACTTAATCATCATGCTAACTACGAATTTCTTAAGACATTTACTGCAACTTGCTCTGGTGCGTCAATCGTTTCTTCCGGTGAGCTTCCGGCGAGCTTCCGTCGATCATCCGATGAACCCTTGGTAATGCTCCTGCGGACTTCTGGCAAACTCATAGACTTGCGACGATCCACTTGGCAAGTTTCGATGAGCTTCTTTGGCAAGCTCCTGGACTTCTCGGATTTGTTCCCACAGAACCTCCGACGACCGTCCGAACTTCCGTCGAATTCTCGAACTCCCAACGTGATCATAGTCTTGACTCCGACGCAACTCCTGCTACATGTCTTACTTTTATCATAGTTAATCCTACACATGTAAAACAAAACTTTGATCGAGACAATTAATCCTAAGCAATTAACCTAGTTGTCCGGCATGTCATTGGTCCCTCGACGCTTCGTCCGATTCTTCGACGCATCGTCCTCTCCTGCGGCCTATTACACAATCGGCCAATTGACTCCGTAACTCCGATATCCTTGGCACAATACCCGCTCTTCTTGGCCCGATGCTCGAGTCCACGACCCGAAGCCTTTTGTCGATACGTCGACCGATCCACTAGCCTGACGTCCAATCTTCTAACATGTTCCTCCGGCACAACATGATTTTTCCTGCTTTAATTGTCTCATCCTGATCGAACCATCTTGCGTCACTCAAAATGTAGATTAAAACATAAACACATATCAAGTGGTTTCATCATCAAAATACGAGATTCAACAATCTCCCCCTTTTTGATGATGACAACTACTTGATGATGGAGTTATCCTTAACTCTCGGAGTTTAAACAAACTCCCCCTATCAATATGCCATATTGATAGAACTTTGAATTCAAACTGAATTCAAGTCATTACAATATTCATCATGAATACTTGCAACATGTCATCATAAACTTATGCATAAATTTATGCATAATATCATACTTCTCCCCCTTTGTCATCAACAAAAAGGAGAAGTGCAACTATTCTTGTGTTTGGAATATAAGTTTAACTCATTGCATGAAAAACAGAATATCAAGTTTTATCATTATGCAGTTTTGAAGCTAGAAAATTTAGCAAGTGTTACATCATGCTTAGAACATTCAAGCTATCAAGTTTTAGATATGCAAGTTGTACAACATACAAGATAACAAATTCAAAGATATGCAAGTTGGCATATTTGATTTTCTTTGCGATAGGTAAGATAGCACTTTTGCTTCTATAAATATGCAAGTTAGCAATCTTTGCTTCTCTTTTGAGATGAGCAATTTCTTGCTTCATTTGCAAAGTTTGAGCTAGCAATTTTGCTTCCTTTGCAAAGTACAAGTTAGCATGTTTTGCATCTTGAGATAGGCAAGATAGCATATTTTTGTATTTTCTTGAGATTTCAAGCTAGCAATTCTCGGTGATGTTCAAGATAGCAATTTCTTCTCTTTTGAGAAGTGCAATTTTTGCTTTCTTCTTGAATTGTGCAAGCTAGCTATCTCCCCCTTTGTCATTGTCAAAAAGAAGGGAAGACCTTTTATGTCAATTTCTAAATCATGACAAAGGTGAGTAATCATTCTTATTTCAAAATTCCATAATTGAGATAAACCTTGAATTCAAATTAAGGCTATTTTAATCATCATTTACATCATATGCAATACATCATATATATCATAATAAAAAGCATAAGTATTGCATGCATCATCTTAGCAACAAATCATAGCATTTCATCACATGGCAAGATATCAGCAAGTAAAATTACGATGTAAGTTATTGATATCTTAACATGATTCAAACATTTCAAGTATTTAGCAATCATAGCATTTCATCTATTTCTCATTCAAATATAGTACTCATAGTATCAATTCATATTTTTCTCCCCCTTTGTCATCAACAAAAAGGAGAATGATATAAGCAAGTTTTAAACGTAAGTGCGGTAATGATTCATGCCATAACTAGGTTTATGTCATTTCTCAACAATAAGTGATAGGATATAAATTATACAAACATCTCAAGAAAAACATGACATGAAGATTATAGAGTGAAAACTTCTTCCTTTTTATTTGTTATTATCTTTTTGCATGAAGGAGGAAAGTCATTTGTGTAGTTCAAATCGATAGGATATTAAGGCATGCTTTACAAGGATCAGGATATTTATGTAAATCAAATCCTTGCATATAAAAATATCTTCCTTTTATAAGAAGGAATCATCAAATCTATTTCTCAAAGAGAATATTTTTCACATGATAAGTCTAAAAGATATGCATTTTCTAGATGATTTTATTTGTTAAAAATCAATGATGTGAATCAAACTATATGTGACATATGTTTATTAAGTCCGAAAGAGAATAATGTATTCATGCAATTGGACAAGACTATACAATCATGAAGACATGCTCATTGTTATGGAAATTTTTGTATTAAGTTTCAACATGTTATTTTAGGCATATAATGGCAATTAAGTGATTTGATCATTCAATCAATAAAGTCCGAATAATAATTTTAACAAGTTTATTCATTCGGACACATCAACATTCCTAATTCTCTTCTTATGAAATCAAATTATTCTTCACTTAGAGGTTTTATAAAAATATCAGCTAGTTGATACTTAGTATCTATGAACTCTATGATTACATCATGATTAGTAACATGATCTCGTATAAAGTGATGTCTAATATCAATATGTTTTGTTCTTGAGTGTTGAATGTGATTATTTGTTAAACATATTGCACTTGTGTTATCACATTTAATGGGAATGTTTTTAAGATGGACTTTATAATCTTCTAAGGTGTTTTTGATCTACACAACTTATGCACAGCATGCACTGGCTACAATATACTCAGCTTCGGTTGTTGATAGTGCAACCGAGTTTTATTTCTTAGATGACTAGGAAACAAGGGAATGTCCCAAGAATTGACATGATCCTGATGTGCTTTTTCTATCTAATCTACACCCAGCAAAATCCGCATCGGCATACGTAATTAACTCAAAATTCTCAGATTTTGGATACCATAATCCTAGATTTGTGGTACCTTTAAGATATCTAAGTATTCTAGTGATTATACCACCATATGGAAGCATCATGTCTTTCTTAGATAGTTCTATCATGTTTTGTTGGATAAGGTAACCAAAACATATGTTATGTCCTTTCATGATCCAATACATGGTTCCTAATTCCATTTGACTTACTTCATCATGATGGTATTGTTTAGGGAGAATGATGCTAGTTAGGATATGATGAAGTACTTTTGTGTTTAGTGGTAGTAGATGTTCACAGCTTTTAGGGACTATCACTAAGTTGGGATTACCGAAAATTGTTCCTAAGGCTTCAACATATGTTGTCCTAACTGTTTCATTGTCTCACGATCCTCTAAAATAAAGTCCTCTATTTTTTACGGGAATGTCTATCATGTCACAAATGAATTTATCCATAATGGAGATGTATTGTCCTAAGAGATAGGTAGACATTCTTTCTTCTTCATCTACTTGTAGATTGTTGTAAAACAGTCTAACAAGTCTTGGATAGATGGGTTCACTAATTTGTAAAATAGGGAGTAGATCTAGGTTTGCAAACCATTGGATTGTCTCTAAGTCTCTTAGTTCATCTAAATCTACATGTTTTCCCTTATTGACACTTCTAAATTCGAAAGAGAAAAATTTTTCAACATGATATTTTGAATCGAAAAGGGTAAGATCAAAGTCTTCCACTAATCTCCTCTTCCCTTTGTCCCTTGAGGATCTTCTAGAGCCCATAACTATTGTTATTTAAGAGGATAGTAATGAGCAAGGGTAAATGAATCAAAAACAGAATTTAGAGGCTTTTTAGAGAATACCTTAAGTGAGATCTTCAAGAGAATGAGAGATTGTTAATCTTTTGCTTCGAAATGAGGAGTATTTGGGATGCTAAGAGGGGAGAAATGAAGGTGAAGAAGCTTTGGAAGAGTAAAGAGGGGAAGGGAGTGAGTTGGGGTCGGTTCCACCACCGACCCTAGCTTGGTTTAAAAGGGGGCAGGATTACGGCCGGTTGCACCGCTGGCTGGGAGGTGCAATTGCTTGCAATACGTGATAGCTGGAGGTGCTACCTCCAACTTGTAACATCCCTCATTTCTGAATTTTCGTATAAGTTTCTATTTGTAATGTAAGTATCTATTTAAAATTTGATAAAAGAGCAAAAGTATGAATATGAGAACTTATTTATAAGATTCGGGGGATTTGTTCAAAAAAAAAAAATCTGAGGACCTATTTGTAAACCCTGAGGACCTAATCGTAAATATAATAATACAAGGACTAAATTGTAAAATGCACAAAATTACAAATTCCACCGTTTAAGCCTCTCTGCCTTCGTTCATAAGGAACCAGAGAAGGCAACTGCGTAGAAGAACCGGAGAAAGAAAGAAGGAAGAAGAGAAGAAAAAGGGGGAAGAAGAAGAAAAAAAAATTGGGGCTTTGAGGGTTCTTACTCAAATCTTCTCAATTGGGGTCATAATTCTTAAAGGCAAGTGTTCTAACCCCATCCTACAGAAGTATTAGTCTCTGTTCCTATATTGATTCTGAATGATTTATGCTTAGAACCTGATATTTCTCTCTTTGGACATAAAATCAAGGATATGAAATTTTTCAGTAAACTGACCCCTATACACTGTTTCAGCTATAATTTTTAGTACCAAATGTGGTTTTAGGCAAAACCTAGCTCTTTAAAATTAGACTCTTATATCTTTCTTTTGACACTGATTTTGTGGATTTTGGATACCGAATACTTACCCAAACGTCTGTTTCAAAGGAGCCTATAGATGCTACAGAATAGGGATCAAAATTTCTGACCTTTCGATACTAAAATACCTATAAGTCTCTGTTGGCTATTCTGATTTGTACTAAACTAGCTTTGTTCGAAACTAGACTTGTAGACCTTTCTTTTGAGATATTGATTGAAAAATTTGGAATTCAAATGCCTACCCTATTATCTGTTGAATCCGACCCTATGAATTCTGTAAAACAGTGATTTTGTTTTTGACCTTGTGTTACCAAATCAAAGGTAACTCCTTGTTGGAAACCATGATTCGTACAAAACTTATTTCAATAGAAAATAGATTGATATATCTTTCGAAATAGCCTTCTTGAGGGTATTGGAGCATAATTGATAATCTGAAGTATTTGTTCAATATGCCTCTTGAATCCTGTCAGAAATCGAGCTTTGGTCGATTTCGCGTATTCTGTTTCATTCATTTGGAAATAGATTCCATTCAGTCCCCTTCACTCAATTGAGGCTTATGTTGGTGCTTGAATTCTGGTTTGATCTTATCTATAAATTATTTACATTCTTGAAACATTTTGTGTAACTTTTAAGCTATATCGCATTGACACATATAGGCACATGTATATCCCATTGTTCCGCATTTGCTTTCGATATGTGCCAATTCTAGTTTCATTCCTTTGGATATTGAATTCATCTAACTTTCTTATTTGAATTGAGTTATATATGATTGCTTGGAATCCGTGTATACTCTTGCTTTCATTTCATTCCAAATCTGAATACATTTATGAGAGATTGTTGCTTGCATCGTATTGACTCGTAAAGGCACATGTACATTTTGTTATTCCGCATGTGCTTCCGATATATGCTATTTATTGTTCATACTGCCTTTTGTACTCTGGTGTTGTGGGATAATGTGAACCTTTGCTAGAAATGGTAAAGGGAGTTATGCATAGAGCCTGCAATACTCTGCCGGCCCCCTTTGACTTCACCTAGACGTGGGTGGATGGAGCTCCCAGACGTGGGAGACTTCTGTCTGGTGGTCATTCAGAAATGGATGAATCACATTCTGTCTGTGGTCCCACTACACCTTCTGTATGTTTGATATGATATCCAAAGCTTTGGTTATGTGTTTCTATACATGCTTTGGATAAGAATGATATGAATGCAACGTCAAAGACGACGTTTGAGATTCTGTTTGGTATTTGTTATTGATATGCTCTGAAATGTTCCATACGCTGTTGATATGCTCCGAAACATTTCATACGCCACTGATAAGCTCCGAAACATTTCATTTGTTATTTATATACTCTGAAATGTTTCATTCATTGTTGATATGCTTTGAAATGTTCCATATGCCATTGATATGCTCCGGAACATTTCATACGCCATTGATAAGCTTCGAAATGTTTCATTCATTGTTGATATGCTTTGAAATGTTCCATATGCCATTGATATGCTCCGGAACATTTTATACGCCATTGATAAGCTCCGAAATATTTCATTCATTGTTGATATGCTTTGAAATGTTCCATACGCCGTTGATATGCTACGGAACATTTCATACGCCATTAATAAGCTCCGAAATGTTTCATTCATTGTTGATATGCTTCGAAATATTCTATACGCCGTTGATATGCTCTGGAACATTTCATACGCCATTGATAAGCTCCAAAATGTTTTATTTGTTATTGATATGCTCCGAAACGTTTCATTCGTTACTGATATGCTCCAATTACTCTATGCCCCATCTGTTATGAACCAAATATGTATGATTGAAATGACAATTGTGATTCTGCACCTAATGATATTACGTCTATGAATTCTTATATTCTGCCTTGCATTTTGAAGCTTTATCTCTTTGGAAATTGTCCTCTTTTGACATGGATATGTTAGTCACTTGCTGAGCTTTATATGCTCACCTCGTTGTTGTATAAATTTTTCAGGATAGCTTGTCGCTTGCTTAAATGTTAAGATTGGGCTGAGGCAGTGGAAAGCTAAAAGATTTTGGGCAGATCTTTATTAGTATATATGTTTTTGTTGCATAAGCACACGCTTCATCTAATGAAATGTTGACGATGAATCTAAACTTGTGGATGTTGTATAAGTTTAAAGGACCTCTCATGTTAAGGATTCTGGAATATTAAGTTTAATTCATGTAACGATATAAACTTATGGTAAACGTTGGTTTTGTGACTGTATAGACTCCCACACTTGTGAATTTATGTTGTGGTTATTATTTTGGTGAGTTGGGTTCAGATTTTATGAATCATCGAGCGATGTGTTATATGTTTATGAACTGCACAGGGTTTATAAAATTGTGAATTTATGTTGTGGTTATTATTTTGGTGAGTTGGGTTCAGATTTTATGAATCATCGAGCGATGTGTTGTATGTTTATGAACTGCACAGGGTTTATAAATTTATAGATTATAGAGGTGAAAATTTGATCTGAATGTTTTCTTAGTGACCTCAAATGTTAGTTTGGATCCTGGATTGATTTGTTTTCTTGAATTTTAATATTATCGATATTTTGAGGGGCGTGACATAGCTGGGGAGGTGCCACCGCCTGCAAGCGGTGAGCACTCGTTTTGACTATTGTGTGGTCTGATTTGAATGTTTTTGACTTAAGAAGAATTTTTATTTGTGGAGCTGTCAACTTTACTTATGTCGGTAGAAAAGTCGATTCGTAAATCACTTGAACTTGTGATCAAGCAAGATGCAGTTAAAGCAAGTCTATGAAGGCAGTTTACAGTTATGATAGAAATTAGAATGTAAGTGTAAACTGAAATATGATGTTCGTACGATAAAACTGATTTATGTCTAAACGTTGATTCAGAAAATACTGAACTTTGAAACATGATCGTAAATGCGCAGAAGGCAGTAAGCTATTGAGGAGGTTTGCAATAAAGATAATATGCTCAAAGTAAATTCAAATCGAGATTTAGAGTGGTTCGGTCAATCTTGACACACATCCACTTTTGGCTTCCTCCAGTGACGAGGTCACCGACGTCCACTAGAGGCCTTCCTTCAATAGGCGAAGGCCAACCACCCTTTTACAGTTTCACTCCTTTTGCCAGGCTTAGGAGACAACCCTTACAAACTTTTCTCTCCTCTCTTAAAAGATCAAAACTTGGAGAAAAGAGGGAGGAGAACTTCTAGACTTTACAACACTTTTGAGCTCTAAAATCATAGAGTAAGATCAAGCTTTCGGTGCCTTTTGGTTGCCCTTTCATTGCTGAAAGGGTGGGGTATTTATAGGCCCCAACCCAATTTGAATTTCGAGCTCAAAACTGTCATCTCCCGGAATTCCGGGGTCTGGCGGTTGCACCGCCTGACTGGGGCCGTTGCATTGCCTGGCAGAGCTCGAAGACTGAGCCTCTGGGCGATGCCACCTCCTGTCAGGGGCGGTTGCACCTCCTGCCAGAGATTGGAGATCGTGCTCAGGCGGTTGCACTGCCTGACTAGGGCGGTTGCACCTCTGTTAGAGGCGGTTGCACTGCCCAGCCAGAGCTCAGAGACTGAGCCTTGGGCGGTGCCATCGCCGACCCAAGCGGTACCACCTCTGGCCAAGAAATCTGGGTCCGAATGGGCTGATCCATTCAGCCCAATTTGGGTCTGTCAAGGGCCCAATTGCCCCAAGATTAAGTTAATGGGATCATCTCCCATTTCTAACTTAATCATCATTCTAACTACGAATTTCTTAAGACATTTACTACAACTTGCTCCGGTGTGTCAATCGCTTCTTCCGACGAGCTTCTGTCGATCATCCGATGAACCCTCGGTGATGCTCCTGCGGACTTTCGGCAAACTCCTAGACTTGCGACGATCCACTTGGCAAGTTCCGACGAGCTTCTTTGGCAAGCTCTTGGACTTCTCGGATTTGTTCCCGCAGAACCTCCAATGACCGTCCGAACTTCCGTCGAATTCTTGAACTCCCAATGTGATCATAGTCTTGACTCCGGCGCAACTCCTGCTATATGTCTTACTTTCATCGTAGTTAATCCTGCACATGTAAAACAAAACTTCGATCGAGACAATTAATCCTAAGCATTTAACCAAGTTGTCCGGCATGTCATTGGTCCCTCGACGCTTTGTCCGATTCTTCGGCGCATCGTCCTCTCTTGCGACCTATTGCCCAATCGGTCAGTTGACTCTGCAACTCCGATATCCTTGGCATAATACCTGCTCTTCTTGTCCCGATGCCCGAGTCCACGACCCGAAGCCTTCTATCGATATGTCGACCGATCCATTGGTCCGACGTCCAATCTTCTGACATGTTCCTCCGGCACAACATGATTTTTCCTGCTTTAATTGTCTCATCCTGATCGTAGCATCTTGCGTCACTTAAAACACATATTAAAACATAAACACATATCAAGTGGTTTCATCATCAAAATACGAGATTGAACAAGGTTGGTGGCCACTTTAGGTTTGTAAATAAAGGTTGTGTCATGTGGACACGTATGAGAGATTCTCGGTCTGTAATGGACCATTTTACCCTTTATTGTGCAACTATTCAGAGCATGTAAAGTCTGTTTGTAATTTTCATTGTCTATGAAGTGTTTTTGGAGATGTTTGCTTGTGGTACCATTTGTCACGAACTTAACTGGTTTTGCCTAAGTCGTGCGGCACCCTTGCGTGTCCGTCCGCAAAGGTCAGCCTCCCCGAAGCAAAACGCCTCATTCGGGATCCATAAGCAAACATCTCCGAAAATACTTCATGGACAATGTAAATTACAAACAGACTTTACAAGCTCTGAACAGTTGCACAACAAAAGGTAAAATAGTCCATTATAGATCGAGAATCTCTCACACGTGTCCACATGACATAACCTTTATTTACAAGCCTAAAGCAACCACCAACCTAACTAAAATGGGACTATTAAGCCTTCGATCGTCCCTCTACATACTGTACAAAGCATGAACATACCAAAAAACATGGACATACATAAGTATTACATCAAACATCCTGTTTAAAAGTTTGTCCGTGACATTCTCCCCCACTTATTCCTTTGACGTCCTCGTCGAAGCCTTTGTCGACACTGCAACTCCTCGCCTTAGCTGAGTCTTCAATCTTCTGCTCTAGCTGCAATGTGCCTCTTGGCCCCCAACTGCTCTCCGCTACTGTTTTTGAGTAGTCGAACCTTTAATCCGCCATGCTGCTTCAACTCGCTAATGACTCTGACTCTAGTGTGGGGTTGGCTGAGTTGCGTTGTTCCCTATTGGTTCCTACAGATCCTCCAGATGAAGGAAAAGACCATCCTTACTGCGCCAGTCTCTTAAATGCTTCATGCTGCTTGAACTAGGTGGATGCTTGTTAGAGCTTTAATGAGCATTGTCTCGCAAACTTCTGAAGTTTTGGGTCCTTCCTCCATAAAATTTGCTCATTGACTCTTCTTTCACTTAGTTGTCACATTCAAGTAGGTTTGCATCACTTCTGCTTTCGATTAGCATTTCATTGGGAAATGAAGCGGACAATCTACTCTTCGTAGCACTGATCACCATTGGTGAGGATTTGACAACTATTGTCTTCCATTATCTTCGAAGGGTCTTTGAACTTGTGCAGAGCTCCTCTGCTGGATAGATAAGAGAATTGGGGTACTCGGTTTCGCCCATTCTCTTAAGGGTTGAGAAGGCAAAGGTTACTTGACTTCGCCCGCCTCCTCGAGGTTATACTCCATGCATCGAGCTGGTTACTAGCCTTCGCCTGCTCTTTGCTCACACTTCTGAAGCACTTGAAGTGTTTGCACTCCTTGTGTTAAGTTAGTTACTGTGATTCACCTTCTTAATGCCATCGAACTTCTGGAATGCAGGAAGTTTTCACACCAACATAGAGTAATTCTCTCATAGGTTTGGTCGCCTTTGGGATTGTACCGTGTTCTTCATCAACCCTGCCGCCTACTCCACTGAGTAGCAAAGGTACAACACTGCATACTGCCTACTTCATTCCTTGGTTATGCACTCTTGCATGACCTGAAGTCCTTCACTTTCGGCTATCTTGATGAGAAGCTCATTGACACCGGTCTTACGAAGTTCTTTGGCCTCTGCCCTTCAGCCTTGTCTTGGTACTTAGAGTTTGCCTCTACATGCTCCACCTCCTCGGCCCCTTTCACGACCAAGTGCTCTCCCTCCATGAGAGCAAGGGATCAATGACTTTCATGGAAGTCCCACCTCTACGGTACCATGGCGCTGCCATGCCCATGGCACTACTATCCGTCGTCTCGAATTTGCATCTCTTTTCTTCACAATCAGTAGATATGCCTCTGTGGCACTCCTCCGAGTCCACCTCCATTCTAACTGATACTTGATTTTGGGTAGCTAAGTCCCTCTGGACTCGTCATCGCTTCCTTGCCCCTTTCGACCCCCTGCTTCAACACCTCTATGTTCTCCAAGCAGCTCCCTTTGGTCGATGGAAAGATAGACTACAACTCCCATGAATGGCCTTTGCTATCGCAATATAAGGTTTGCACCAATTCTATTCTCCTTAGCTTCCTTGGTAGCAACGTTCGCTTACTCGACCTTGTCCTCTAACTTGCCGGGCTCCCTTAAGCGAATATGAGCTTTGGAGCAGTTCAATTCTCCAGTTGCTTCGATCATATCTCTACATGATCAAGTCCCTCCCATGGGACTCACTAGTACTTGCATTTAAACTTTTCCCTTGGTGGAACACAAACCCCATATGCTGATGACAAAGGCTTTCATCTGATGCAAAATTCGATGCACGCACGGAAGACCCGCCTCTGCGGTATCATGACCTTCACTCCTTGAATCCATAGCCCTTCTTGTTGTTGTGTTGTTCACCAAAGTGGAGCTTCCAGTAGCTCCCGATCATACCTCTGTATGATCTAGTCCCTCACGGGACTATGTCGTGTGTCTCGCATTGCCACGAACTGTTCCACCACGATCCGCTGCACCATGTCGCCTCCTGGTGACATCTCCATTGCATTCTAATCCTTGTGGGATGAACTTGAATTGTGATCCCTCTATGTGTGGCCTCTGCCAATACATCGTAGGGTCTCTTCCACCTTCGATTTTGTTCACTCTTTTGGCAATCGACCTTCATCCACCCACTCTTGGGTCACACCTAGATGAAGCACCGCTCTAAGACAGTCCGTCGCCTAGTAGCTCCCGAAGTCCCCTGACTTCGCTGCAATTAGTGCCCCATTGTCTGGATCCTGGGCCTCTGCCCCTACCAACACAATCTCCGCTGCGCACCACTTCCTGCCCAGCAACTTGATTTGCAACACTGTGGCATATTCTTCAAGAGTACCCGCCTCTATGTCCTTTTGCCCCGTGCTAAGGCCTTCTGAACCCAACTTCGCCTCCGCAAATTGAGTCACCTTAGTTCCTCCATCAAATACTTTTCCGAGATAAGGTGCATGTGCCCAGAAGCTCCCTTCATCTTTGGCACCATGCAAGATGAGTCCACTCCGTTAGAATGAAGGACCCATGGAACAACATGATCCTACTCTTGCCTCTGCAAGAGTTCATGTCCTTGACCTCTGTCTAAGGAAAGCACTGTGCCTCTGCTCCATGTTCCAACTTCTATATTGGCTCCCTTCATACGGCTTCGGTACTTCGCCAAGTTACACCCACCTCGTTTTTGCATTGAGTTGATCGTGGCCCTCGCGCCCACCATTCCATGGGTCAGCTGTTATGACTCTAGCTTGGAGAGTCCTAATTGAGAGGGACATTCATGTAAAATTGTTAGGACTCTAGCTAGGAGAGTCCTAATTGAGAGGGACATTCTATTAGGACTCTAGCTAGGAGAGTCCTAATTGAGAGGGGCATTCATGTAGGATGTGTTTTCTTAGAGAAGAATTATGAGTTGTAAGGGAATAGGAGTCTTGACTAGGAGTCCTATTAGGAGTTGGTTAGAAGTAAGAGTCTTAAGTAGGAGTCCTATTAGGAGTTAGGGTTTAGAAGCCCTATAAATAGTCATGTATTCCTTCTCTTTTCTGAAGCAATAGATGAATCTTTTCTGCAGCCTTTGAGCAGCAACTTAGAGGAAGGAACCCCTATAGAGTTCCAAGGAGGCCGATCCCCTAAAATATCAACCCCAAGTTTAGAATTTGCAAGGGTTCTAACATCTGGTATCAGAGCAGCGTTCTTGGCATCTTGCTGCCCTTCCACTGCCATCCATCGGCCCTCCACAACCGCCCAAAGCAATTCCCACAATTTCTTAAAAGATCGTCGTCGAATTCCGCCATCATCTCCACCACCGTGGATCATCCTTTGATCTCCCCATGAATTGCAACAGGTTCTGGTTTCCTACCTTACTACTGCTGCAATTTAGTTATCCTTATTCGAAAATCCAAAAAAAAAACAGTTCCTATATTGCTGCATAAACCTTTCGTCACAAAGTTTTCATCTCTACGACGAAAGATACATTGCAGAATTCCAACCGCATAGTACCATCTGTTTGACCTTGCTACTATGCTTTTTCTATCCAAATTTCTATGAAATTTTTATGACATCTTTGACACTTCCTAACAGCAGATTTTCCTTTGGTTTTTTTAAAAAATTCTCAATATAAAACATTGATCTTTTACGTTAAATATGCTATACTTGAAAATCTGCACTGTAAAATTTTAGCTGCATAGCACTGTTTATTTGATCTTGATACTACATTGTTTCTATCCAAATCTTTATGAAATTTTTATGATAGCTTTGACACTTCCTAACAGTAGATTTCCCTTTTGTTTCATCAAAAAATTCTCAATATAAACCACTGATCTTTTACGTCCAATCTGCTATACCTAAAAATCTGTGCTGTAGAAAATTTCAGCCGCATATTATTGCCTTAACCCATCCATTTGTAATCTTTTTAGAATGAAATTTCTTATACACAACATAGATCATCTTGGCTTCCATCTAAGATTGATCTATTAAGGAAGTCATCTCTAAAAATGATTTTGTGTTGCTACAAATTTTCATCATAACCCGTTGAAATTTTTCGACGACAATTCTGCTATCGCAACTTGCACCAATTTCCTTGCTGTTATACTGCCAAAATTTTCTTGATTAAATTAGATATCCTTGCTGTCATATAAACTGTTATTTTGCTATCAATTCCCTCCTCAATTCTCTCAAGTTTTTGGTGGAAATTATGTCAAGAAACCGTTGTTTCTTCGACGACAATTCTACTCTTACAAGACAGCACATACTTGCTGCAACTTCCACTTATTTCTATCAAACCTTTGCTACCATCTACCACAGATCCAAATCTTTCATCTATAGCCCTAAAACTCCACCAAACCACACCCTCAAACTGCACCCAAAATAGCTACAAAACAAGCCTAAACCGTAGCCTACATCCACCGATCTTCCAACCCTTTCGACCATCACCTCTCTCAACCAATACATGCCTTTAACCCAACAACAAAAGAGATATCTTAACATCATAGATTTGAGGGCATATACTATGGCATCTAAGGAGGCAATCAATGCTAAATTAGAAGCCATGGAGGTGCGAATGGAGGATAAGATTCGGATGCTCTTTACCGAACTCAGATTGGGCCGACCACTAAGCCCGAAGAAATCATATCAAGGAGAGAGCTTTGCCCAATCACACCAAGCCCGAAGAGATGACTTCCAAGGGAGGGGAGGCTATATGACTGACCCCAACTATCCATGCATGAGAGTGGACCTCCCTAGAAGGGAAGAAGGAGACCCGATTGGTTGGATCTCGCGCGCGGAGCGATATTTTCGGTACCACAAAACCGCGGATGTATCTATGGTGAAAATTGCAGCTATACATCTTGAAGGGGATGCTATACAGTGGTTTGACTGGTTTGAACATACTTATGGAGTCCTTTCATAGCAACAATTTAAAGAAGGACTGCTGATCCGCTTCAGACCAACCGATTACGAGAATATTGATGGACAACTAGCAAAGATCCGACAAACTTCCACCATTCAGGAGTACCAAACCAGGTTTGAAAGGTTCTCTAATCAAACTCATGATTGGTCTCAAAAATAGCTATTGAGGACCTTCATTGAGGGCTTGAAGCCGGAGATCCGAGGAGAAGTTAAAGCGCGACAACCGTATACGCTTATGGCAGCCATCTCTTTCGCACGACATCAAGAGAAGCAATTGAACCATGAAGCTCGGAGGACTAGGGTCGCTCCTCAACCAGTAATATTGAAGCCCTCAGCCCCCCCTACTATTGACCAAGTCCCTACACCAAAGAGGTTAACAAGAGAAGAGCTTCGGGAGCGATATGCGAAGGGGTTATGTTGGCATTGTGACGAGCCGTGGAGCCGTGAGCATCGCTGTAGTAAAGGGAGACTTCTTATAAATGAACCAATAGAAGAAGAGGTCATTGAACATCCAGAAGAGAGCCTTGAACATGAAGAAGAAGATGTAGAAGAAGAGCCATAACCGACTGAAGTTACGGTACATGCACTAGCCGGCTACTCAAACCCGCAAACGATGAAAGTTGGAGGCCTTCTCAAACAACAACCGATCACTGTTCTCATCGACACAGGCAGTTCTAATAACTTTCTAAATAGTAAGGTTACTATCCAGATAGCCTTACCTATTGAGAATTACAGTAGGTTTGACGTTAAGGTCATCGACGGACGGATTTTGAATTGTGATCGTAGGCGCCCGCAGGAGAAACTATTGTTGCAGGACCAAGAGATAATTGCAGATTTCTTCCTTCTCCCTCTTGATGATCATGAGGCCTTGCTCATAATTTAATGGTTGACGACATTAGGTGATATTTCTTGGAATTTTATGCAACTAATTATGAAATTTTACAGTAAGGAGAAACAGGTGATACTGAACGGGAAACGTGAGGGCGACATAACGACGATTTGCACACAACAAATGAAGAAGGTTTTGCATAAAGCATGCAGCGGCCTTTTGGTACAACTTGAGCAGCAAACTAAGGGAGAGCCAATAGAATTTGAAGATCCAAACCTACTTCCTTTGCTTGCTGAATTTTCAGATATATTTGATGAACCGCACAACCTATCTCTTACTAGTCGTCATGATCATTATATAACGATTCTTTCAGGCAAACCTCCAATAAATACTCAGCCATATCAGTATCTACATCACCAGAAGGATAAAATAGAAAGGATTGTAAAAGAAATGCTTGAAACAGGAGTTATTCGGCCAAGTTGCAACCTCTACTCTTCACCGGTGCTACTTGTACGCAAGAAGGACGGAACATGGAGAATATGCATTGATTATCGAGCTCTCAATGGCATAACCATCAAGAACAAATACCTTATTCCAATAGCAGATGAATTGCTAGATGAAAGGGAGCACAAATCTTCGCAAAGCCGGACCTTCGATCCGGGTATTATCAAATATGAGTGTATGAAGAAGTCATACCGAAAACCGCCTTTCGAACACACAATGGCCACTACGAATTTTTTACTTTCTTCAACAAAAGGTGAAATATCTTGGGCATATCATATCAGAGGAAGGTGTGACGGTGGACCCCTTCAAAATTGAAGCAATGCAAAACCGGTCTACCCCGAGGAACATAAAATTGCTACATGGCTTTTTGGGTTTAACAGGCTACTACCGTAAGTTCATGAAAAACTATGGAAAGATCAGTGCACCACTTACTTCCTTACTGGAAAAAGATGTCTTCCAATGGTCGGACAGAGCCTCTACTGCCTTCGACAAACTTAAGGCAGCCATAACGACGACGCCGGTGCTAACACTACCAGATTTCAACCAACCCTTCGTTATTGAGGCCGACGCATCTGGAGTCAGAATTGGAGTCATTCTCAAGCAAGATGGTCGACCACTCGTATACACTAGCAAGGCATTATCTCCCTCCCATCAAAATAAGTCAACATATGATAAGGAGATGCTCGCCATTGTGCGCGTAGTAACGAGGTGGAGACCCTACTTGATTGGTCGACGATTTCAAATTAAAACCGACCTTAAAAGCCTCAAGTACTTTTTGGAGCGAAAGATATTATCCCCTAAGCAGCAAAAATGGGTAATAAAACTTCTTGGATTTGATTATGAAATAACTTACAAAAGGTGGAAAGAGAATGTTGTTGCAGATGCGCTTTCGCAGCTACCTGAGCAAGCTGAATTTTTGATCGTTTTACTTCCAACCAACTACTTCCTTGAGGATATTAAGATGGAATGGCAGGAAGATTCGGAGACCAGTAAGATAAAAAAAAAATTAGAGGAAGCACCAAGCTCCGTGGCTCATTACAATCGGGACTCAAAAGAATTATGCTATAAGGGACGCATTGTTCTTGTGACAAATTCTACTTGCATCTTTAAGAGCATTTTTTGGACAAAGTTATTCCATATACAGGGTACTAAATTGAAAAGGAGTACGACATATCACCCACAAACCAACAGCCAGACATAAGTTTTAAATAGGTGCTTGGAGACAGCCCAAAGCTACCAACCAAATATGACTACCCAAAAAGAACTCCAGACCTAGCCAAGTGCTATTATTGATCGACGGATCGTGACTCGACGACGACGACCCACTAATGAAATGCTAATTCAGTGGGCGAACCTACCAATCGAAGATGCCACTTAGGAGAACTATGACGACTTGAAGATCAAATTCCCAGAATTCACGAATCATCAACCTCGAGGACAAGGCTGATTTGAAGAGGGCGGGTCTGTTAGGACTCTAGCTTGGAGAGTCCTAATTGAGAGGGACATTCATGTAAAACTGTTAGGACTCTAGCTAGGAGAGTCCTAATTGAGAGGGATATTCTGTTAGGACTCTACCTAGGAGAGTCCTAATTGAGAGGAGCATTCATGTAGGAGGTGTTTTCTTAGAGAAGAATTAGGAGTTGTAAGGGAATAGGAGTCTTGACTAGGAGTCCTATTACGAGTTGGTTAGAAGTAAGAGTCTTAAGTAGGAGTCCTATTAGGAGTTAGGGTTTAGAAGCCCTATAAATAGCCATGTATTCCTTCTCTTTTCTTAAGCAATAGATGAATCTTTTCTGCAGCCTTTGAGCAACAACTTGGAGGGAGGAACCCCTATAGAGTTCCAAGGAGGCCGATCCTCTAAAGAGATCAACCCCAAGTTTAGAATCTGCAAGGGTTCTAACATCAGCCCTCCCTTAAGTCCGATCTCCATATCGACTCCAAGTGTGCCTTCATTTGAGTTGCTTTGGGTCGCTCCCCCACTTGATCTCGCAATGCATCCACCAATGCATTCTCTCGAGCGTGATCATGCGACGACTCCTCGCCGCTTGCTCAGTCCATTGAGCTTCGTGGAATTATTGTTTGTTGAGGTACTCCTCCTCAACATGTGAGGTTCGTCCCACATGATTCTCCCTCTGGAGAGCCAGGACTTATCCCTCCTGGATAACTGTCCCGTTGGAGCAACATCGCTCTTCGTTTCGGAGACCACCATCCCCTTGGACTACTCCGATCTGCTGAACAAACTATGCATTGTTCTGCCTCCTGCAAACGCACTTGCTAGATTGTGACTCCACGTCAATACAGCCCCCGCTGCACCCCTCAAGGCCTAGCAACATGCTGAACTCGTTGCACACTTCAGCCTCCTATGGACGTATCCTTCATATGCCGAAGAGAAAGTTTCAATGCTCCATGGCGCCGAGTTTCGGACGCCTTGGGATGGCCACGAACATTCCATCGTTCGTATACAAGCCCATGCATGAATACCAAATTCTTCGAGCTAGCAATTCCCCTCACCTCTGTGAGCTTTGCACAACTCTTTTGGTCATTGAGCAACTCATTCCACCTTGCATGGTCTCATCCTTTACCAAGCGCCTCGCTTGCCTTGAGCACCATCAAGTATAGTTGTCAACTTTGAGTAATAGCTCAAACTCAGCCATCCCAACTTTATGCGCTCCGCATTCTTCCAAGCTTGCCTGTTCTCGTGGTGCCTCTTGCGCGAAGGGTTGGCCATTCCTTTAAATGCCAATGTTAGATGCCCGCTCCTCCAAGCGACTCCTTTTCTCTACATCTCCATGCCCGTTTTCCCCCAAACGTGTAATATCCCTCTTTTGAAATTCATTAATAAAGATTTATTTATAAATCGGAGGACCTATATGTAAATATAGAAATTTCAAAGACTAAACTATTAAGTTAAAAAAAAAAAGAGAAAACTAAAAATTTTGGTTTTATCCCATCGTCTCCCATGCTCTGTATTTCTCGAGAAACAGAGAGAGGAGCGATGGGGCATGGGAAGAAGAAGAAGAGAAGTAGAGGGAGAAGAGAAGAAAAGAAGAAGAAGAGGGAAAAGAAGAGAGGAAAACAAGGAGAGGAAGGAGAAGAAGAGAAGAAGAAGAAGGGACGGAGAAGGAAGAGGAGAAGGGGAAGAAGGGGCTGCGGCTGCGGCTGCGGCTGCGGCGATGGCAGCTGCAGTTGGAAGAGAAGAAGGAGAGGAAGATAAGTAGGGGAGGAAGAAGAGCCTGCGGCCGTGGTTGAGGCTGCGACTGTAGCAGTGCAGCTAGGAAAGAATAGAAGGAAAGAAAGAAGAAGAGAAAGGAAAAGGGAAGAAGAGAGGAAGAGGAGAAGGGTGTTAGGACTCTAGCTAGGAGAGTCCTAATTGAGAGGGACAATCATATAAAACCTACCTAAGCCGACCCCTATTAAAGAGGTAAAGAGGTCGGCTAGGGTTAGGAGGTTGTTTCTTAGAGATGAATAAGGAGTTGTAAAGGAATAGGAGTCTTGACTAGGAGTCCTATTAGGAGTTGGTTAGAAGTATGAGTCTTGAGTAGGAGTCCTATTAGGAGTTAGGGTTTAGAAGCCCTATAAATAGTTATGTATTCCTCCTCTTTTCATAAGCAATAGATGAATCTTTTCTGTAGCCTTTGAGCAGCAACTTGGTGGGAGGAACCCCTATAGAGTTCCAAGGAGGCCGATCCCCTAAAGAGATCAACCCCAAGTTTAGAATCTGCAAGGGTTCTAACACCTGGTATTAGAGCAGCGTTCTTGACGTCTTGCTGCCCTTCTATAGCCATCTATCAACCCTCCACAACCATCCAAAGCAATTCTCACAATTGCTTAAAACATCGTCGCCGAATTCCGCCATTATCTCCACCACCACGGATCATCCTTTGATCTCCCTGTGAATTGCAACAAGTTCTAGTTTCCTACCTTACTGCTGCTGCAATTTAGTTATTCTTATTCAAAAATCCAAAAAAAATTAAAAATTGTTCCTATATTGCTGCATAAACTTTTCGTCACAAAATTTTCATCTCTACGACGAAAGATACATTGCAGAATTCTAGCCTAGCCGTATAGCACCATTTGTTTGATCTTGCTACTGTACTTTTTCTATCCAAATTTCTACAAAATTTTTATGACAACTTTGGCACTTCCTAACAGTGGATTTCCCTTTAGTTTCATCGAAAAATTCTTAGTATAAACTAGTGATCTTTTATGTCCAATCTGCTACACTTGAAAATCTATGCTGTAGAAAATTTCAGCCGCATATTGTTGCCTTAACCCATCTATTTGCAATCTCTTTTGAATGAAATTTCTTATACACTTCATAGATCATCTTGGCTTCCATCTAAGATTGATCTATTGAGAAATTCATCCCTAAAAATGATTTTGTGTTGCTACAAATTTTCATCGTATACCGCTGAAATTTTTTGACGAGAATGCTGCAATCGCAACTTGCACCAATTTCCTTGCTGTTATACTGCCAAAATTTTTTTGATTAAATTAGACATCCTTGCTATCATATAAACTGTGATTTTGCTATCAATTTCCTCCTCAATTCTCTCATGTTTTTGGTGGAAATTATGTTGAGAAACCGTTGTTTCTTCAACGACAATTCTACTCTTACAAAGACAGCACATACTTGCTGCAACTTCCACTTATTTCTATCAAACCTTTGCTATCATCTACCACAGATCCAAAACTTTCATCCACAAGCCTAAAACTCCACTAAACCACACCCTCAAACTGCACCCAAAACAGCCACAAAACAAGCCTAAACCGCAGCCTACATCTACCAATCCACCAACCCTTTCGACCATCACCTCTCTCAACCTATACACACCTTTAACCCGACAACAAAAGAGAGATCATAACATCACAGATTTGGAGGCATATACTATGGCATCTAGGGAGGCAATCAATGCTAAATTCGAAGCCTTTGAGGCACGAATGGAGGATACGATTCAGACACTCTTTATTGAACTCAGATTGGGTCGACCACTAAGTCCGAAGAAATCACATCAAGGAGAGAGCTCTGCCCAATTGCACCAAGCCCGAAGAGATGACTTCCAAAAGAGGGGAGGTTCTATGATCGATCCCAACTATCCACGCATGAGGGTGGACTTCCCTAGATGGGAAGAAGGAGACCCGATTGGTTGGATTTCGCATGCGGAGCGATATTTTTGGTACCACAAAACCGCGGACGCATCTATGGTGAAAATTGCAGCTATACATCTTGAAGGGGATGTCATACAGTGGTTTGACTGGTTTGAACACACTTATGGAGTCCTTTCATGGCGACAATTCAAAGAAGGATTGCTGATCCGCTTCAGACCAACCGATTACGAGAATATTGACGGACAATTAGCAAAGATCCGACAAACCTCAACCATTCAGGAGTACCAAACCAGGTTTAAAAGGTTATCTAATCAAACTTATGATTGGTCTCAAAAACAGCTATTGACGACCTTCATTGAGGGCTTGAAGCCAGAGATCCGGGGAGAAGTTAAAGCGTGACAACCGTACACGCTTATGGCAGCCATCTCTTTCGCACGACATCAAGATGAGCGATTGAATCATGAAGCTTGGAGGACTAGAGTTGCTCCTTAACCATAAATACTGAAGCCCTCAGCCCCTCCTACTATCGATCGAGTCCTTGCACCAAAGAAGTTGACAAGAGAAGAGCTTCGGGAGCAATCTGCGAAGCGGTTATATTGGCATTGCGACGAGCCGTGGAGTTACAAGCATTACTGTAGAAAAGGGAGACTTCTTTTGATTGAACCAGTAGAAGAAGAGGTCATTGAGCATTCAAAAGAGAGCCTTAAATATAACGAAGAATATGCGAAAGAAGAGCCACAACCGAATAACGTTACAGTACACACATTAACTGGCTACTCAAACCCGCAAACGATGAAAGAGAGACTTCTTATGATTGAACCAATAGAAGAAGAGGTCATTGAACATTCAGAAGAGAACCTTGAACATAAAGAAAATGTGGAAGAAGAGCCACAACCGACTGACGTTATAGTACACGCACTAGCCGGTTACTCAAACCCGTAAATGATGAAAGTTGGAGGACTTCTCAAACAACAACCGATCACTGTTCTCATCGACACGAGCAGTACTACTAACTTCCCAAATAGTAAGCTTGTTGTTCGGATAGCATTACCTATCGAGAATCGCTGTAGGTTTGATGTTAAGGTCACCGACGGACGGATTTTGAATTGTGATCGTAGGCTCTCGTAGGAGAAACTATTGTGGCAGGACCAAGAGATAATTGCATATTTCTTCCTTCTCCCTCTTAACAATCATGAGGCCATGCTCAGAGTTAAATGGTTGATGACATTAGGAGATATTTCCTGAAATTTTATGAAACTAATTATGAAATTTTACAGTAAGGAGAAACAGGTGACATTGCACGGGAAACGTGGGGGCGACATAACAACGATTTGCATATAACAAATGGAGAAGGATTTACATAAAGTATGCAGTGGCTTTTTGGTACAACATGAGCAGCAAACTAAGGGAGAGCCAACAGAATTTGAAGATCCAAATCTACTTCCTTTGCTTGCTGAATTTTCAAATATATTTGACGAACCGCGCAACCTACCTCTTACCCGTCGGCATGATCATAGTATAACGATCCTTCCAGGCAAATCTTCAGTAAATGCTCAGCCATATCAGTATCCACATCTCCAGAAGGATGAAATAGAAAGGATTGTAAAAGAGATGCTCGAAATAGGAGTTATTCGGCCAAGTTGCAACCTCTACTCTTTATCGGTGCTACTTGTACGCAAGAAGGACGGAACAAGGCGAATATGTGTTGATTACCAAGCTCTCAATGGCATAACCATCAAAGACAAATACTTTATTCTAATGTAGATGAATTGCTAGATGAAAAGGAGCACAAATCTTCACAAAGTTGAACCTTTGATCCGGGTATCATCAAATACGAGCATGCGAAGAAGTCATACTGAAAACCACCTTTTGAACACATAACAACCACTACGAATTTTTGCTTTCTTCAACAGAAGGTGGAATATCTTGGGCATATCATATCAGTGGAAGGTGTGGTAGTGGACCCCTTCAAAATTGGAGCAATGCAAAACTGGCCGACCTCGAGAAATATAAAATTGCTACATGGCTTTCTGGGTTTAACAGGCTACTACCGTAAGTTCATGAAAAACTATGGAAAGATCAATGCACCACTTACTTCCTTACTAGAAAAAGATGTCTTCCAATGGTTAGACAGAGCCTCCGCTTCCTATGATAAACTTAAGGCAGCCATGATGACGACGCTGGTACTAACACTACCATATTTCAATCGACCCTTCATTATTGAGGCCGACGCATCTAGAGTCAGAATTGGAGCCATTCTCGTGCAAGATGGTCGACCACTCACATACACTAGAAAGACATTGTCTCCCTCCCATCAAAATAAGTCAATATATGATAAGGAGATGCTCGCCATTGTGCGCGCAGCAACGAGGTGGAGACCCTACTTGATTGGTCGATGATTTCAAATTAAAACCGACCATAAAAGCCTCAAGTACTTTTTGGAGCGAAAGATATCATCCCCTAAGCAGCAAAAATGGGTAACAAAACTTCTTGGATTTGATTATGAAATAACTTACAAAAAGGGGAAAGAGAATATTCTTGTAGATGCGCTTTCGCAGCTACTTGAGCAAGCTGAAGTTTCGGCCATTTCACTTCCAACCAACGACTTCCTTGAGGATATTAAGATGGAATGGCAGGAAGATTCAGAGATTAGTAAGATTATAAAAAATTTGGAGGAAGAACCAAGCTCCGTGGCTCATTACAATTGGGACTCAAAAAAATTACACTATAAGGGATGCATTGTGCTTATGATAAATTCTACTTGCATCTTCACGAGCAGATTTTGGACAAAGTTATTCTATATGTAGGGTACTAAATTGAAAAGGAGTATAGCATATCACCCACAAATCGACGGTGAGACAGAAGTAAATAGGTGCTTAGAGACAGCCCAAAGCCACCCGCCAAATATGACTATCCAAGGAAAACTCCAGACCCAGCCAAGTACCATTATTGATCAATAGATCGTGACTCGACGACGATGACCCACTACTAAAATACTAATACAGTGGGTGAATCTACCAACAGAAGATGCCACTTGGGAGAACTATGATGACTTGAAGATCAAATTCCCAAAATTCATGAATCGTCAGCCTCGAGGACAAGGCTGATTTGAAGACGGCGGGTCTGTTAGAACTCTAGCTAGGAGAGTCCTAATTGAGAGGGACAATCATGTAAAACCTACCTAAGCCGACCCCTATTAAAGAGGTGAAGAGGTCGGCTAGGGTTAGGAGGTTGTTTCTTAGAGAAGAATAAGGATTTGTAAAGGAATAGGAGTCTTGAGTAGGAGTCCTATTAGGAGTTGGTTAGAAGTAGGAGTCTTGAGTAGGAGTCCTATTAGGAGTTAGGGTTTAGAAGCCCTATAAATAGTCATGTATTCCTCCTCTTTTCATAAGCAATAGATGAATCTTTTCTACAGCCTTTGAGCAGCAACTTGGAGGGAGGAACCCCTATAGAGTTCCAAGGAGGCCGATCCCCTAAAGAGATCAACCCCAAGTTTAGAATCTGCAAGGGTTCTAACAAAGGGGAGGTAGCTGCGGTACTGGTGGCTGCGGCTGGAAGAGAAGGAGAGGAAACAAAGCAGGGGAGGAAGAAGAGGCTGCGGTTGTGGTGGCTGCGGCCGTGGCTACGACTGCGACTACGGCTGCGACGTTGGCTACAGTAGCTGCGGCAGCGGTGGTGGCTGCAGCAACTGCTTTTGGGAAATAGAAAGAAAGGAAAGGGGAAAAAAAAAGGGGGCTGTGGCCGTGATTGCGGCTGCCGTGGTGGCAGCTGCGTCTGCGGCAACCGTGTTTGGGAAAGAGAAAAGTAGGAACGAGAGAAGGGAGGAAGGAAGTAGTACAGTGGAAGGGGCTACGGTTGTGACAGCAGCTGCGGTCGTGGCTACAACTGTGGTAGTGGCAGCGGCGATGGTTGCGATAGCTGCGTTTGAAAAAGAAAACAAAGGAATGAGAGTAAGAGAGAGCAGGTGACTATGCCTCTATGTTCTGCATGAGCTGCAGTTGTGGAGGAAAAATAGAAGACATATGCAGAACATGGAACAAGGAGAGGACACGGAGGAAAAGTAGAAGGATTTGGGCTGACACCTTTGGATCTTCGGATCAAAATCTTTGAAAGGCAAGTGTTCTGATCCTTTCTATTGCAAGTGTTCTAATCTTTCCTATTGCAAGTGTCCTGATCTTTCCTTACTGCAATTTTATCTCTACATTTGCTTTGAATATGAGGAACTTTGAATTTTTCTAGCCTTGCATTTGATATATCTCCTGTTTAGACGTAACGATTCGAATCTGTGCAACTTTTGAGATTCTAACCTTTCTGCTCTGTTAGGGTTATAACTTCATGTATTGACCTCTGATTTGGACAAAACTTATTTGATTAGAATATAGACTCATAAACCTTTCTTTTGATAGCTTATTTTAAGAATTCGGAGTAAGTTTGCCTACCCATACTTCTGTTTCAAATGAGCCTACAGATTCTGCAAAATAGGGATCGTAATTTCTGACCTTTCGATACTGAATTGCCTATAAGTCCCTGTTGGAAATGTTAATTTATTCATAGCTTATTTCATTGGAATCTAGACTCGTAGATCTTTCTTTGATACCTGGATTGAAAGATTTAGAGTCCAAATGCCTACCCAGTTTTCTGTTGAAACCGACCCCGTGAATTCTGTAAAATTGAGATTTATTCTTTGATCTTGGGTTACTAAATCTATTGTAACTCTTTGTTGGAAACTTTGATTCATACGAGACTTATTTTATCTGAAAATAGATGGAAATATCTTTCCATAATAGCTTTCTTGAGTATCTTGGAGCACAATTGATGGTTTGAATCATTTGTTCAATGTGCCTCTTGAATTCTATCAGAAATTAAGCTTTGGTCGATTTCGCATATTCAGGTTTTATTCCTTTGGAAATTGATATCCTTTGGCTTTCTTATTCAATTGAGCTTTATATTACTACTTTGAATTCTTGTATGCTCTTGTCCTTAAAATTATTTGTATTCTTGAAATCTATTGTGTAACGTTTATGCTATATCATATTAACTCATATAGGTACATGTATATCTCATTGTTTCGCATTTGCCTTCAATATGTGCCTATTCCAGTTTCATTCCTTTGGACATTGAATTCATCTAACCTTCTTAATTGAATTGAGTTATATGTGATTGCTTGAAATCCTTGAATGCTCTTGCTTTCATTTCCTTTCAAATCTGAATACAATTGTGAAAGATTATTACTTGCTTCGTATTGACTCGTAAAGGCACATGTACGTTTTGTTGTTCCGTGTGTGCTTCCGATATATGCTATTTATTGTTCATACTGCCCTTTGTACTCTGGTGTTGTGGGATAATGTGAACCTTTGCCAGAAATGGTAAAGGGAGTTATGCATAGAGCCTACGATGCTCTACCGGCCCCCTTTGACTTCACCTAGACGTAGGAGACTTCTGTCTGGTGGTCATTCAAAAATGGATGAATCGCATTCTGTCTGTGGTCCCACTACACCTTCTATATGTTTGATATGATATCCAGAGCTTTGGTTATGTTTTTCTATACATGCTTTCGATAAGAATGATATGAATGCAACGTTAAATTTGACGTTTGAGCTTCTGTTTTCGTATTTATTCTTTGATATGCTCCGAAATGGTTCATATGCCATTGATATGCTTTGAAATGTTTCACATACCATTGATATGTTCCGAAATATTTCATTTGTTATTGATATGCTCCGAAACATTTCATACCCCATTGATATGCTCCGAAATGTTTCATCTATTATTGTTACGCTTCGAAATGTTCCATGTCATTGATATGCTCTGGAACATTTCATACGCTATTGATATGCTCTGAAATGCTTCATCTGCTACTGTCTCAAATTATTGTTCACAATACCCTTTTGTACTCTAGTGTTTGTGGGATTATTTGGACCTTTGCTAGAAATGGTAAAGGGTATGTGCTTAGAGCCCGCGATGCTCTAGATTATGTTTGGTGGTCATTTAGAAATGGATGGACCATATTATGTTTGGAATCCCACTTCACCATCTATCTGTTTGATATAAAATTCAGAGCTGACCTAGCACTTGGGTAGGGTGAGAGGGCTTGAGTAGGAAAGGGCTACCCATAGATGGAGTCGAGAACTCATTACGGCGTGGAGCCACCACTGAGTTAAACCTCACATGCACTATGCTAGGTTACGATGTTTGAGCTTCTGTTTCGTATTTTGTATTGATATGCTCCAAAATGTTTCCTATGCCATTGATATGCTTCAAAATGCTTCACATACCATTGATATATTCCGAAATGTTCCATTTGTCATTGATATACTCTAGAACATTTCATACGCTATTAGTATGCTCCAATTACTCTGTGCTCCATTTGCTATGAACTGATATGTTCTGAAATGTCCTATTTGCCATTGATATGCTTTGGAACATCTCGTACGCTATTGATATGCTCCAATTACTCTGTGCTCCATATGCTATGAACTGATATGTTCTGAAATGTGCTATTTACAATTGATATGCTCTGAAACATCTCGTATGCTATTGATTTGCTTCAAATACTCTATGATCCATTTGCTATGAACTGATATGTTCTGAAATGTCCTATTTACAATTAATATGCTCTGGAACATCTCGTACGCTATTGATTTGCTTTAAATACTCTATGCTCCATTTGTTATGAATCAAATATGTTTAAAATGAAATGACATTTGTGATTTTGTATCTAATGAGATGATATCCTTGAATTTCTTAGATTCCTTCTTGCATTGTGATATCTTGTTCGTTTGAAAACTATCCCTTTTCGTCCTATATATGCTTTGTCACTTGCTGAGCTGTTTTTAGCTCACTTCGTTGTTATATATATCTTTCAGGTTAACTTATCACTCTTTGAGATGTTTGAATTGGGCTGAGGCAGTTGTGAGCTATTCAGAATTATGGGCAAGTCTTGTTGGTTATTATGTTATTGTTGTATAAGTATATTTTGTATGTAATGAAATGTTGTCGATGAACCGAAATTGATATACCTTGTAAAAGTGTTAGAAGATCTCTCTTATTTGGAATTTCGGAATGTTAAGTCTAGTTTACGATGATATGAACTTGTGGTAAATAGTTGGAGTTATGATTGTATAAATTACATAGCTTGTGGATTTATAAATGTTGTTCATGTTTGTTAAGTTGGTTGGGGTTGCCATAAATATGAATTATTGAGTGATGTGATATATGATTATAAACTACACAGGTTTTATAGATATGAATTTGATAGAATATTTTTCAGTGTCCTCAAATGTTAGTTTGGATCCTGGATTAGTTTGTGATGAAAATTTTAAAATCATCGATATTTTTTTGGGGCGTGACAAAACGATCACGCGTGTGCTGACTGCCCTCAACGCACCCATATTTGCATGCTAAGTATTTCTATGAGTGCTTGTCCCGCTCTGATACCATCTATCACGGACTTGTCTGGTTTTGCCTAAGTCGTGCGGCACCCTTGCGTGTCTGTCCACAAAGGTCAACCTCCCCGAAGCCTCCCATGTCCCTTAGGACCCACAAAAGAGAGAACGAGTTAGAGAAAATGCCTCATTCAGGATCCACAAACAAACATTTCCAAAAACACTTCATAGACAATGCAAATTACAAACAGATTTTACAAGCTCTGAATAGTTGCACAATAAAGGGTAAAATGGTCCATTATAGACCAAAAATCTCTCGCACGTGTCCACATGACACAACCTTTATTTACAAGCCTAAAGCGGCCACCAACCTAACTAAAATAAGACTATTAAGCCTTCGGCCGTCCCTCTATATGCTGTGCAGAGCATGAACATACTAAAAGACATGGACATACATGAGCATTACATCAAACATCCTGTTTAGAAGTTTGTCCGTGACAAAACGTCTAGACTTCCGACGAACTCTCAAACCCCCAAAGAAATATCGATCTTGACTCTAGTACTTTATTTTGCTTTATGCCTTAATTGTTATTATAGTTAATCCTATACACTTTTCTCAACATATAGATTTGATTAAATAATTTACCAATTAATTTTATCATCAAAATCCGAGATTCAACACACAATATATATCATAATTGAGGGTTCCTTTAACATTTCTAGGAACTCTCCTTATTACTCCAAAGTGTTGCTCCTAGGGTTAGAATGTGTGAGATAAATTGACCATCCAATTCAACTTCTGTACTGCTTCTTTTTTTTTTTAACTCTACCATTTAACATAAACTTATCATTTATATTTATTAAAGTACTTATTGTTGAATCTCAAATTTTGATGATGAAACCAATTGATAGTGTTTATGATTTAATCTATGTTTTGAGTGACATAGGGTGCTTTGATCAGGGAGAGACAATTAAAGTAGGAAGAATCATGTTGAGTCGGAGAAACATGTTAGAAGATTGGACGTCGGGCCGAAGGATCGATCGATATATCAACAGAAGGCTTCGGGCAATGGATTCGGGCATCAGGCCAAGAAGAGCAGATATTGCGCCAAGGATATCGGAGTTGGGGAGGTCAATTGGCCGATTGGGCAATAGGCCGGAAGAGAAGACGATGCGCCAAAGAATCGGACGAAGCGTCGATATACCAATGACATGTCAGATGACATGATTCATGCTTAGTAATAATTGCCTAGATTTAAGTACATTTTTATGTATGCAGGATTAATTACGATAGCAAGGCATAAAGCAAAATGAAGTCCCGGAGTCAAGAACGTGATTTCGTTGGGAGTTCGTCAGAAGTCCGAATGTTCGTCGGAAGTTCTATCGGAATTGACCAAGAATTCCTGGAGCTTGCTAAAGAAGTTCATCGGAACTCTCCAAGAAGATCGTTGTAAGGTCTAGGAGCTTGCCGGGAGTCCGTCGGAATATTGCCTAGAGATCGTCGGAAGTTCACCAGAAGATCGCCGAAAGCTCGCTGGAAGAAATCAGACTTATCTTGCTTAGATTATGTCTTATGAATCATAATTAGCACATAATTAGAGTTGTAATTGGGAGATAAACCCATCTACTCTGTTAGTGTCACGCCCCTCAAAAATATCCATGATATTAAAATTTTCATCACAACTCCATCCAGGATCCAAACACACATTCGAGGATACTGAAAAACATTCTATCAAATTCACATCTATAAAACCTGTTCAGTTTATAATCATATATCACATCACTCGATAATTCACATTTATGGCAACCCAAGCCAACTTGACAAACATGAACAACATTTATAAATCCACAAGCTAAATAAATTATACAATCAGAACTCCAACTATTCACCACAAGTTCATATCATCATAAATTAAACTTAACATTCTGAAATTCCAAATAAGAGAGATCTTCTAACACTTTTACATAGTATATCCATTTCGATTCATTGACAACATTCCATTTCATATAAAATATGCTTATACAACAATAACATAATAACCAACAAGACATGCCCATAATTCTAAATAGCTCTACACTGCCTCAGCCCAATTCAAACATCTCAAGGAGTGACAAGCTGACCTGAAAGATTTATATAACAATGGAGTGAGCTAAAAACAGCTCAGCAAGTGACAAAGCATATTCAGAACAAAAGGTACGGTTTCAAACAAGTAAGCTATCATAATGCAAGGCAGAATACAAGAATTCATAGACGTAATATCATTCGGTGCAGAATCACAATTGTCATTTCAATCATACATATTTGGTTCCTAACAGATTGAGCATAGAGTAATTGGAGCATATCAACGACATATGGAACATTTCGGAGCATGCCAATAATAGATGAAACATTTCGGAGCATATCAACAACAAAGTGAAACATTTTGGAGCTTATCAATGGTGTATGAAATGTTCCAGAGCATATCAATGGCGTATGGAATATTTCGGAGCATATCAATAACAAATACCAAACAGAAGCTCAAACGTCGTCTTTGACATTGCATTCATATCATGCTTATCCAAAGCATGTACAGAAACACATAACCAAAGCTCTGGATATCATATCAAACATACAGAAGGTGTAGTGGGACCTCAAACAGAACGTGATTCATCCACTTCTGAATGACCACCAGACAGAAGTCTCCCACGTCTGGGAGCTCCATCCACCCACGTCTAGGTGAAGTCAGAGGGGCCGGCAGAGCATCGCAAGCTCTAAACACATACCCTTTACCATTTCTAGCAAAGGTCAAGACAGTCCCACAACCACCAGAGTACAAGAGGGCAGTTTTAACAATAATTAGCATATATCGGAAGCACACGCGGAACACAAAACGTACATGTGCCTTATCGAGACAATACGATGCAAGGAACAAATATCTCACAAATGTATTCAAATTTGGAATGAAATGAAAGCAAGGGTATACAGGGATTCCAAGCAATCATATTAGCTCAATACAAATAAGAAGGTTAGATGAATTCAATATCCAAAGGAATGGAACAGAATAGGCACACATCGAAAGGAAATGCGGAACAATGGGTTATACATGTGCCTATATAAGTCAATACGATATAGCACAAACGTTACACAACAGTTTCGAGAATGCAAATAATTTTAAGGACAAGAGCATACAAGAATTCAAAGTAGTAATATAAAGCTCAATTGACTAAGAAAGCTAAAGAATGTCAATTTCCAAAGAAATGAAACCAAAATATGCGAAATCGACCAAAGCTCAATTTCTGGCAGAATTCAAGAGGCACATTGAACAAATGATTCAAACTATCAATCGTGCTCCAATTTACTCAGAAATATATCATTGGAAAGATATTTCAATTTGTTTTCAGGCAAAATAAGTCTTGTATGAATTGAAGTTTCCAACAAAGAGTTACAATAGATTTAGTAACCCAAGATCAAAGAACAAATCTCAATTTTACAGAATTCACAAGGTCGGTTTCAACAGAAAACTGGGCAGGCATTTGAACTCTAAATCTTTCAATCCAGGTAACAAAGAAAGATCTACAAGTCTAGTTTCCAATGAAATAAGCCTTGAACAAATCAGAGTTTCCAACATCGACTTATTGACAGATCAGTATCAAAAGGTCAGAAATTATGATCCCTGTTTTGCAGAATCTGTAGGCTCATTTGAAACAGAAGTTTGGGTAGACAAACTTACTCTGAATTCTTAAAATAAGCTATCAAAGAAAGGTTTATGAGTCTATATTTTGATCAAATAAGTTTATCCAAATCAGAGGTCAATACATGAAGTTATAACCAAACAAAGGTAGAAAGGTCAAAATCTCAAGAGTTGCACAGATTCAAATCGTTACGTCTAAACAGGAGATATATCAAAAGAAAGGCTAGAACAATTCAAAGTTCCTCATATTCAAACAAATGTAGAGATAAAATTGTGGTAAGGAAAGATCAAGACACTTGCAATAGGAAAGATTAGAAAGCTTGCAATAGGAAGGATAGGAGCACTTGCAAGAGAAAATATTAGAAAGCTTGCAATAGAAAGGATCAGAACACTTGCCTTTTTAAGGTTTCGATCCAAAGATTCGAAGAAGGTGTTAGCCCAAATCCTTCTACTTTTCCTCCGTGTCCTCTCCCTGTTTTGTTTTCTACATGTCTTCTCTTTTTCCTCTACAACTGTAGCTCATACGGAACATAGAGGCATAGTCACCTGCTCTCTCTTACTCTCATTTCTCCGTTTTCTTTTTCAAACACAGCTTTCGCAGCCATCGCCGCTGCCCCTACCACAGTCGTAGCCACGACCGCAGCTGCGGTCACAACCGCAGCCCATTCCTCTGCACTGCCTTCTTCCACCCCATCTTTCGCAGACACAACTGCTGCATACGCAGTCACTATAGCTGTGGCCGCAATCCCGTCCGCAGCCCCTTTTTCCCCCTTTCCTTTCTTTTCTTTCCCAGCTACAACTACCGCAGTCGCAGTCGCAGCCATGGCCACAGCCACCACAACCGCAGCCTCTTCTTCCTCCCCTGCTCTATTTCCTCTCCTTCTTTTCCAGTTGCAGCTTCCACTGCCGCAACTGCCACCCCTTCTCCTCTTCCTCTCTTCTTCCTCTCCTTCCCTTTCTCTTCTTCTTCCTTTCCTTCTCTTCTTTCCCAGCTGCACTGCTGCAGTCGCAGCCTCAGCCACGGCCGCAGCCTCTTCTTCCTCCCCTGCTCATCTTCCTCTCCTTCTTCTCTTCCAACTGCAGCTGCCATCGCCGCAGCTGCAGCCCCTTCTTCCCCTTCTCTTCTTCCTCCCCTGCTCATCTTCTTCCTCTTCTTCTTCTCTCCTCCTCCCCGGCGTCACACACACCCTCTCCTCTGTTTCCACTGCAGGAAACAGAGGTATCACAACCTCTTCTCCTGCTTCCTCTTCTTCTTCTCTTCCTCTTCTTCTTCTTCTCCTCTTCGAACGCCCCACACATCTCCTCTGTTTCCGCTGGTAGGAAACAGAGGTGCTGCAGCCCTAGCTGCTGCCACCTCTCGCTCCTCTCCCTCTTCCCTCTCTTTTCCCTCTTCTTCTCCTTCTCTTCTTCTCCTCTTCCCTTTTCCTTCCCAACGCCACACACCTCCTAGCTGCAGCCTTGCCGCAGCTATCCTCCTCTCTTCTTCTTCTTCTTCTTCTTCTTCTTCCCTTCTCCTCCCCAACGCCCCACACATCCTCTCCTCCGTTTCCACCTGCGGGAAACAGAGGTGCAGCAGCCCTAGCTGCTACTACTGCCTCTCTCTCTCCTCTCGATCTTCTCTCTCTTCTTCTTCTTCTTTTCTTCTCTTCTCCCTCAACTTCTCTTCCTCTTCTCCTCATGCCCCACCGCTCCGCTCCCTGTTCGAGAAACAGAGAGCGTGGGAGGCGGTGGGATAAAACCGAAATTTTCTGTTTTCTTTATTATTTTTTCTTTTTGCAACTTAACAATTTAGTCCTTGAAATTTCTATATTTACATATAGGTCCTCCAATTTACATATAAATCCTTATCAATACATTTTTAAAAGTGAGGGATATTACACTCTCCCCCCCTTAAAAGAAAATTTAGTCCTCTAAATTGGTCATAGCTTAATCGATGAAAAGATGAGGATTATGATTTCTTTATTTCCTCCTCCTACTCTTAAATAATTTCATCAATTCAATACAATTACACAATTTTCCAAGAGTGACCGAAATATTCTCCTTCTTGATCCTCAATAGATGGTAAACCCGGCCTTCAATCAATCTTTCAAAATACTTGTTCACCCTGCAATTAATCAAACAAGTCGTAACTTTAGAGTACTCGTTTTTTCATGGTCACCTAATTCAACTATCTATAATCAATACAAAGCCTCAATGTTCCATCCATCTTTTTAACTAATACCGGAGCACCCCATGATGAAATATTAAGCCAAATAAAATCCTTATTTAATAGTCCTTGTAGTTGTTTTTTCAATTCCACTTACTCAAATGATATAATTGTGTAGAGAGGCTTAAATATTGGGATTGTCCCAAGGACCAAATCAAAAGCAAAGTCACATTTGGAGGTAATCCAAGCAAGTCATCCTGGGATACATTAGGCAATGAGATAAATCATGTCCAATACTCTGAAAATAAAAGATCGGCTGATCAAATATGCAAAAAGTAATCATTTGTTATATATCAATCCATATTGGTATGATAGGAACATAGCCAATCCATAATAAGTATGATATCAAAACTCCAAATCTCTAGGAGAACTAAATCAGCAAAAGTTCAAGTTCTCCAATAAAATCAGATAAGAGGACCAGATTCAAGTTCGTTATCAAAGAATCTCCAATGATTGTATTTTATATATATCACATAATGCAGTGGTCTAGGTTGCATACCCAAGTGATAAGCAAAATATTACAAATCAAATCGTAGATAGGACCCATGGTCAAAAAATATTTGCATTCTTTCATAAACATGCATTATACCTTCGATTACTAATTCAGAAGTTTTAGAATTATATTCAGTGATAGCATACACTCTAATATAGGCAGATGATTTATGAGGCAGTGACTCTTTCTTCTTGTTCAAAGGGCAGTCTTTCATTTTATAATCCAACTTTCCATAAGCAAAATAGACTCCAGTCACCCGAAAACACAAACTTGTTTCATAATTTAAGTTGCAATCCACACGTGATTAAGTCTTTTGTGGTGACTTCCCATTTCAAATCCAAATGTCTTGACCCTCTTGTTATCACTTTCTAATTCATTTCCAATCATATTTTTCTACCACCAATGAAATTAGGTGCACCATGCTTCTGCTGCGCCACTCTGATTCAATATCCCTGATTACCCCTTTCATCCCACTTAATTAATCAAAACCAGATGAAGTAGGAGGACTAAATGTCCTCGTCATCCTAGATTCCTAAAATGCATCAAAGAAAATTTCCACCGATCACTATAGTTCACTAGACCTCAATATATTTTGCACGTCAACATATCAAATATTTCAGTGATCCTCAAACTATGCTATGATACCACCCCTGTCACGCCCCTAAAAAATATCCATGATATTAAAATTTTCATCACAACTCCATCTAGGATCCAAACACACATTTGAGGATACTGAAAAACATTCTATCAAATACACATCTATAAAACCTGTGCAGTTTATAATCATATATCACATCACTCGATAATTCACATTTGTGGCAACCCAAGCCAACTTGACAAACATGAATAACATTTATAAATCCACAAGCTAAATAAATTATACAATCAGAACTCCAACTATTCACCACAAGTTCATATCATCATAAATTAAACTTAACATTCTGAAATTCCAAATAAGAGAGATCTTCTAACACTTTTACATAGTATATCCATTTCGATTCATTGACAACATTCCATTTCATATAAAATATGCTTATACAACAATAACATAATAACCAACAAGACGTGCCCATAATTCTGAATAGCTCTACATTGCTTCAGCCCAATTCAAACATCTCAAGGAGTGACAAGCTGACCTGAAAGATTTATATAACAACGGAGTGAGCTAAAAACAACTCAGCAAGTGACAAAGCATATTCAGAACAAAAGTACGGTTTCAAACAAGTAAGATATCATAATGTAAGGCAGAATACAAGAATTTATAGACGTAATATCATTCGGTGCAGAATCACAATTGTCATTTCAATCATACATATTTGGTTCCTAACAGATGGAGCATAGAGTAATTGGAGCATATCAACGACATATGGAACATTTCGGAGCATGCCAATAACAGATGAAACATTTCGGAGCATATCAACAACAAAGTGAAACATTTCGGAGCTTATCAATGGCGTATAAAATGTTTCGGAGCATATCAATGGCGTATGGAACATTTCGGAGCATATCAATAACAAATACCAAACAGAAGCTCAAACGTCGTCTTTGACGTTGCATTCATATCATTCTTATCCAAAGCATGTACAGAAACAAATAACCAAAGCTCTGGATATCATATCAAACATACAGAAGGTGTAGTGGGACCTCAAACAGAACGTGATTCATCCATTTCTAAATGACCACCAGACAGAAGTCTCCCACGTCTGGGAGCTCCATCCACCCACGTCTAGGTGAAGTCAGAGGGGCCGGCAGAGCATCGCAGGCTCTAAATATATACCCTTTACCATTTCTAGCAAAGGTCCAGACAGTCCCACAACCACCAGAGTACAAGAGGGCAGTTTTAACAATAATTAGCATATATCGGAAGCACAGGCGGAACACAAAACGTACATGTGCCTTATCGAGACAATACGATGCAAGGAACAAATATCTCACAAATGTATTCAGATTTGGAATGAAATGAAAGCAAGGGTATACAGGGATTCCAAGCAATCATATTAGCTCAATACAAATAAGAATGTTAGATGAATTCAATATCCAAAGGAATGGAACAGAATAGGCACACATCGAAAGGAAATGCGGAACAATGGGTTATACATGTGCCTATATAAGTCAATACGATATAGCACAAACGTTACACAATAGTTTCGAGAATGCAAATAATTTTAAGGACAAGAGCATACAAGAATTCAAAGTAGTAATATAAAGCTCAATTGAATAAGAAAGCTAAAGAATGTCAATTTCCAAAGAAATGAAACCAGAATATGCGAAATCGACCAAAGCTCGATTTCTGGCAGAATTCAAGAGGCACATTGAACAAATGATTCAAACTATCAATCATGCTCCAATTTACTCAAAAATATATCGTTGGAAAGATATTTCAATTTGTTTTCAGGCAAAATAAGTCTCGTATGAATTGAAGTTTCCAACAAAGAGTTACAATAGATTTAGTAACCCAAGATCAAAGAACAATCTCAATTTTACAGAATTCACAGGGTCGGTTTCAACAGAAAACTGGGCAGGCATTTGAACTCTAAATATTTCAATCCAAGTATCAAAGAAAGATCTACAAGTCTAGTTTCCAATGAAATAAGCCTTGAACAAATCGGAGTTTCCAACATCGACTTATAGACATATCAGTATCAAAAGGTCAGAAATTATGATCCCTATTTTACAGAATCTGTAGGCTCATTTAAAACAGAAGTTTGGGCAAACAAACTTACTCTGAATTCTTAAAATAAGCTATCAAAGAAAGGTTTATGAGTCTATATTCTGATCAAATAAGTTTACCCAAATCAGAGGTCAATACGTGAAGTTATAACCAAACAAAGGTAGAAAGGTCAAAATCTCAAGAGTTGCACAGATTCAAATCGTTACGTCTAAACAAGAGATATATCAAAAGAAAGGCTAGAACAATTCAAAGTTCCTCATATTCAAACAAATGTAGAGATAAAATTACGGTAAGGAAAGATCAAGACACTTGCAATAGGAAAGATTAGAAAGCTTGCAATAGGAAGGATACGAACACTTGCAAGAGAAAAGATTAGAAAGCTTACAATAGAAAGGATCAGAACACTTGCCTTTTTAAGGTTTCGATCCAAAGATTCAAAGAAGGTGTTAGCCCAAATCCTTCTACTTTTCCTCTGTGTCCTCTCCCTATTTCGTTTTCTACATGTCTTCTCTTTTTCCTCTACAACTGTAGCTCATACGGAACATAGAGGCATAGTCACCTGCTCTCTCTTACTCTCATTTCTCCGTTTTCTTTTTCAAACACAACTTTCGTAGCCATCGCCACTGCCACAACCATAGTCGTAGCCACGACCGCAGCTGCGGTCACAACCGTAGCCCATTCCTCTGCACTGCCTTCTTCCACCCCATCTTTCGCAGACACAACTGCTGCATACGCTGTCGCTGTAGCTGTGGCCGCAATCCCGTCCGCAGCCCCTTTTTCCCCCTTTCCTTTCTTTTCTTTCCCAGCTGCAACTATCGCAGTCGCAGTCGCAGCCATGGCCGTAGCCACCACAACCGCAGCCTCTTCTTCCTCCCCTGCTCTATTTCCTCTCCTTCTCTTCCAGCTGCAGCTGCCACTGCCGCAGCTGCCACCCCTTCTCCTCTTCCTCTCTTCTTCCTCTCCTTCCCTTTCTCTTCTTCTTCCTTTCCTTCTCTTCTTTCTCGGCTGCACTGCTGCAGTCGCAGCCTCAGCCACGGCCGCAGCCTCTTCTTCCTCCCCTGCTCATCTTCCTCTCCTTCTTCTCTTCCAACTGCAGCTGCCATCGCCACAACCGCAGCCCCTTCTTCCCCTTCTCTTCTTCCTCCCCTGCTCATCTTCTTCCTCTTCTTCTTCTCTCCTCCTCCCCGGTGTCACACACACCCTCTCCTCTGTTTCCTCTGCAGGAAACAGAGGTATCACAACCTCTTCTCCTGCTTCCTCTTCTTCTTCTCTTCCTCTTCTTCTTCTTCTCCTCTTCGAACGCCCCACACCTCTCCTCTGTTTCCGCCTGCAGGAAACAGAGGTGCTGCAGCCCTAGCTGCTGCCACCTCTCGCTCCTCTCCCTCTTCCCTCTCTTTTCCCTCTTCTTCTCCTTCTCTTCTTCTCCTCTTCCCTTTTCCTTCCCAACGCCACACACCTCCTCGCTGCAGCCTTGCCGCAGCTATCCTCCTCTCTTCTTCTTCTTCTTCTTCTTCTTCTTCTTCTTCTTCCCTTCTCCTCCGCAACGCCCCACACATCCTCTCCTCTATTTCCACCTGCGGGAAACAGAGGTGCAGCAGCCCTAGCTGCTGCTGCTGCCTCTCTCTCTCCTCTCGATCTTCCCTCTCTTCTTCTTCTTCTTTTCTTCTCTTCTCCCTCTTCCTCCTCTCTTCTTTTCCCTATTCTTCTTCTTTTCTTCTCTTCTCCCTCAGCTTCTCTTCCTCTTCTCCTCACGCCCCACCGCTCCACTCTCTATTTGAGAAACAGAGAGCGTGGGAGGCGGTGGGATAAAACCGAAATTTTCGGTTTTCTTTATTTTTTTTTCTTTTTGCAACTTAACAATTTAGTCCTTGAAATTTTTATATTTACATATAGGTCCTCCAATATACATATAAATCCTTATCAATACATTTTTAAAAGTGAGGGATATTACAGTTAGGGGCCAATTGGGCCCGAAGTTGGGCTGGTTTGGGCCAGATTCAAGGCCCAACCAGGGTGTTGAAACCCTGGCCGGCGGTGGCACCACTTGGGGAACATCACCCTAGGAAATCTGGGCGGTGGTACCGCTGGCAGCAATGCTGCTAGTGGTGGTACCACCCCTATTCGACAGTGGTACCGCCCAGTAGCAGATCTTGTAGTGGTAGTACCGCCCAGGAACGGTGGTGGTACCACCAGTACCCAGGAAGCCTAGGATGAGACCCTTTTAGGCTCCAAGTTTGAATCAACTTGAAGCCTATAAATATCCCTCTCATCCCTAGTTAAAAAACACAATCACAGAGGGTTTTAAAGTGAGAAAACATTGTAGAAATCACTTGAGAAATCCCTCCTCTAGATCTAACTTTAGAATTCTGTTTAGAGTGGAGTGTGTGTGCTTGTAAGGGTTGTCTCCTAAACTCGATAAAAGGAGAAGAGGGGTGTAAGAAGGAGGTTGATCTTTGCCTATTAAAAGAAGATCGATAGTGGATGCTAGTGGCCTCGACAGAAGAGGAATCGACGTAGTGGATGTAGATCACGACGACCGAATCACTATAAAAATCCAGTTTGCCTTTACTTCTTGCAATTTACTTTTATAAGAAAACTGCCTCTCCTTCTTACTGTGCTTTTACTATGCCTACACTCCTTGCACTTTCAAAGTTATTACCTTTACGAAATGGTTTTCGTAGAAATCAGATTTTATCATACGAAGATTTTTCGAACCGACATAATTTTTACTACTGCACTCATTCACCCCCCCTTTTAGTGCTGACTCATTCCTAACAGTTAGTATCGGAGCTTCATTTTCTCATTTGGTTTAACACCTAAAGAGAAATGGCTCTTTTTGGCTTTCAAGAGGATCACTCTCTCATTCGTCCTTCCTTTTTCAATGGGACGGACTACACTTATTAGAAAACTCGAATGAGAGTTTTCTTATTTTCATTTAATCTCAATTTATGACACATAGTCGAATTTGATTTTCAAATGCCTTCTCTTCCAATGAACCATTGGAATGATTTAGAAAAAAAGACTTTTTCCCTAAATGCAAATACTATGAATGCCTTATTTTGCGCCTTAGATAAAACTGAGTTTAATCGGGTTTCTATATGCAAAATGACTTTTGACATATGACACATTCTCGAAATCACACATGAAGGCACTAGCAAAGTTAAAAATTCGAAAATCAACTTTTTAATGCATAATTTTGAACTTTTTTGAATGAAGCCGAGCGAAACCATTATTGACATGTACACCCGTTTTACGGATGTCGTCAATGGTTTAAAAGCTTTTGGTAAAAGTTTTTTGAATCTTGAACTTGTGAATAAAGTTTTACGCTCACTCTCTATAACTTGGGATTCGAAAATAACTGCTATACAAGAATAAAAAAATTTAAATACTTTTTTTATCAAAGAACTTATCGGGCCTCTAATAACCTATGAAATGATGTGCAAAGCATGTAAAGAACTCAAGAACAACCTTCCAAAGAATAGGAAGGATTTGGCACTTAGAACACATGAAGACCACTCGAGCATAAGCTCAAGTGATGGTGAACTTAAACTACTCATAAAATTTATAAAGTTAATGAAACAAAAATTAAAGAACAAAAAGAACGTAACTACTTTTTATGAACGTAAGAAGAGGAAAGAACTTTGGGATAAATCAAGCTCTTCCGAAGACGAGGAGAAAATTAACAAAGGCAAGGTTGTAAACTACACCTTAACGGCTTTCTACAATGAGGTAAACAACTCAAATGAAACTCTTTTAATTTATTTTAAAATTCATGATGCTTTTAATGAGTTATTTTTAATTTAGTTTAATTATTTTTCTTGAAATTTGCATATTTAATGATGTAATGAAAAATGCAAAAATAAAATAGTATCATGCTTATCATGCTAGTAATTTTGAAAATGATAATAAAAATTACATGTTTTATGTTAAAGGAATAAAATATTATATTTAAATCTAATGATAATCCTATCTATATTTTTCAAGAAGAAATAATATTTATCTTGATGATTTTCGTATTGATTTTCGATTTTGTTTGAAAATACTTTATGCTCAATGAAACCATGATTGATGAATATGCTTTATATTTTCTTTGGCTTGTATGCCTTATCATGATGAATGTTTTGAAAATAAATATTTGCATCATGTTTGATTATTTTTATGCATGAGGATTTGAAATAATGATTTGAAATCATATGTTTTGGAATTATGTGTTACATTTTTTGATCTTAATGATTTTTTCTCTTTCCGTTTTAAATGTTGATGTATGGTTTTCATACGAAAAACTTGAGTATGCATATATGAAATCAATCACTTAAAATGAAACACATAAAAAGACAAATATACTATCATTAGAATTAAAATAATAAATCAAATCTCTTGTTTAAATAAGCCTTATGTTTAATATGTTATACTTTTTTTGGTCTTGATGGTTTTTGTGATGAAATTTACTTTTCGATCTTAAATGTTGATGCATGTTTTTATTTGGAAAAACTGAAAAAGGCATGCATCTATGAAATCAATCTTATGAATTGAATCACCAAAAAGAAAAAAGCTTTCTCCTTAAAAAATTTCTCTACTTTATCAATTTTTCAAAATGGAGAGACTAATGAACCTATCTTTATTCTTAGAATCTCTTGAAAATAATTTTGATTTGATGATTTAAATTTGAATGAGCTTTATCTTGATTTTTTGAGATTTATAACTTGAGATTTCTTATGCATGAATTAAGATATTATATCATTTGATCTCTTATGTTTCTTTTTGTTATTTATAAAAAGAAGAGATTTGATGAAATAAATCATGTCTTGTGGCATTCATGATTTGATATTATTATCTTCCATGACATGATGTGTAAGATCTAACAAGGATTTGTATTTTTTCACTCTACTTTTTTCTTGTCTAAAATAACAAATGAGAGAAATAAAATTACTAGCTTAAATAAAAAACTTAGACATGTTAGATCTTCCAAATGCATAAATTCTTCTTATACATTTTCCGGATTATAATTATGATCTCTTGAATTTTAGACTTGATATTTCATTTTTGATGATTGAAATAATGGTTGAAACATTGATGATATGAATGCATGAAATACTCATAATATTGTTTTGATGCTCTAAAATGATATAAATTTGCTAGCTTATGAGTATCATGTATGATATGATGATTGATTTATTTTTAGTATCATGCATAGAGTACGGATGATATGTAAAGTTTTAAAATTGTGCATGTTGTAAATGGAAACTATAATGATGCACAAACATATTGAAATAATAATTGAAACATTAATGTAATTATGAATGATGATTTGATATTATGCATGCAACACTTCAACTTATGAAAATGATGCATGCAATGATAAAATATTCATGATAAATTTTTTTTTTGACATTCATAACTTGATTTTTTTATTATTCATCATTTGTCATGATTTAAAAATTATTATAAAGGGAAAAAGAGATACAAAACTATATTCTTCCCTTCTTTTTGACAATGACTAAGGGGGAGAAAAATTGCTAGCTCAAGATGCAAAATTTGGAAACTTGCATATTTCAAAAGAAGCAAACTTGTTAGCTTGCTCATCTCAAAAGAGAAGCAAGCTATCTTGCAAATCTCAAGATGCATAAATGCAAACTTACAAAATTTGTAATTTTGCACATCATTAAAATTGATGATGATTTAGTGATTATGCATGTTCTAAAATGTTATAAGATTCACTAGCTTGTATGATGTAGAACATACTATCTTACTACCTTGCATATCTACAACTTGATAGCTTGAATGCTCTAAATATGATGTAACACTTGCTAAATTTTCTAGCTTACAAATTGCATGATGATAGAACTTGATATTATAATTTTTATGCAACGATTTGAACTTATATGTCTAAACATTTGATAAGTGGACTTCTCCTTTTTGTTGATGACAAAGGGGGAGAAGTATAATGATGTTATGCATAAGTTTATGATAACATGTTACTTGGATTTTTGAATCCAAGAGTTCTATCAATATGGCATATTGATAGGGGGAGTTTGGTTAAACTCCGAGAGTTAAGGTTAACTCCATCATCAATTGATTGTCATCATAAAAAAGGGGGAGATTGTTGAATCTCAAATTTTGATGATGAAACTAATTGATAGTGTTTATGATTTAATCTGTGTTTTGAGTGACATAGGGTGCTTCGATCAAGGAGAGATAATTAAAGTAGGAAGAATCTTGTTGGGCCAAACAAACATGTCAAAAGATTGGACGTCGGGCCGAAAGATCGGTCGACGTATCGACAGAAGGTTTCAAGCCATGGATTTGGGCATTGGGCCAAGAAGAGCGGATATTGCACCATGGATATCAGAGTTACAGAGGTCAACCAGCCGATTGGACAATAAACCATAAGAGAGGACGATACGCTGAAGAATCAGACAAAACGTCGATGGACCAATGACATGCCGGACGACATAATTCATGCTTAGTAATAATTGTCTAGATCAAAGTATATTTTTATGTATACAGGATTAACTATGATAGTAAGGCATAAAGCAAAATGAAGTCCCAGAGTCAAGAACGCGATTTCGTTGGGAGTTTGAGAGTTCGTCGAAAATCCGGATGTTCATCGGAAGTTCTATCGGACTTGGCCGAGAAGTCCTGAAGCTTGCTAAAGAAGCTCATCAAAACTCACCAAGAAGATCCTCGTGAAGTTTAGGAGCTTGCCGGGAGTCCACCGGAACATTGCCAAGAGATCGTCGGAAGTTCATCGGAAGATCGCTGGAAGAAACCGGACTTATCTTGCTTAGATTATGTCTTAGGAATCATAGTTAACACATAATTAGAGTTGTGATTGGGAGGTAATCCCATTAACTCTGTTAGGGGCCAACTGGGCCCGAAGTTGGGCTGGTTTGGGCCGGATTCAAGGCCCAACCAGGGTGCTGAAACCTTGGCTGGCGGTGGCATCGCTCGGGGAACATCACCCCAGGAAATCTAGGCAGTGGTACCACCCAAGCTGGGCGGTGGTACTGCCGGCAACAATGCTGCCAGCGGTGGTACCGCCCCTGTTCGACGATGGTTACTACCTAGTAGCAGATCTTACGGTGGTAGTACCGTCTAGGAACGGCGATGGTACCGCCAATACCTAGGAAACTTGGGATGAGACCTTTTTAGGCTCTAAGTTTGAATCAACTTAAAGTCTATAAATACCCCTCTCATCCCTGGTTAAAAAACACAATCACAGAGAGTTTTAAAGTGAGAAAACGCTGTAGAAATCATATAAGAAATCCCTCCTCTAGATCTAACTTTAGAATTTTGTTTAGAGAGGAGTGTGTGTGCTTGTAAGGGTTGTCTCCTAAACCCGGTAAAAGGAGAAGAGGGGTGTAAGAAGGAGGTTGATCTTCGCCTATTAAAGGAAGATCGATAGTGGATGCCGATGGCCTCGACGGAAGAGGAATCAGCGAAGTGGATGTAGGTCACCACGATCGAACTACTATAAAAATCCGGTTTGCCTTTACTTCTTGCAATTTACTTTTATAAGCAATCTACCTCTCCTTCTTACTATGCTTTTACTATGCCTATACTCCGTGCACTTTCAATGTTATTACCTTTACGAAACAGTTTTCGTAGAAATCAGATTTTGTCGTACGAAGGTTTTTTGAACCAACGTAATTTTTACTGTTGTACTAATTCACCTCCCCTCTTAGTGCCGACTCGTTCCTAACACTTACTGGTTTACAAACTGTCATATGAAACATTTTAAACAACTCTCTAGCATATTTTTCTTGGCATAAAAAAAAATTCATTTACAATCTTGAATAATTTCATTCTTAGAAAATGATATAAAAGCCCCAAATATATTATTTTAAAATTTTGACATCATTTTTTTTTTATTTCTCAAGTATACCTATCTAATTTCCCATATAAATCATATCTTCTGCATATATATATACAAACAATAAAAACTTATATATATTGGGTTAATATATATTGGGTTAGTTCACTTGAACTTTTTTGGAAATTATACTGAACAATATAGTTATTGATTCTATTATACCATACCCTCAGCATTTGTTTCAAATCATATAATGCATTCTCCAACTTATATACTTCGTCTTCAAACCCTTTCGTTTTTTATCCTTTAAACCGATTGACATAAACCTACTTTTGTATTTTTTTATTTAAAGAGATTAATTTAACATCAAATTGATAAACTTATTATTTCTTTTGAGCTGCAAATGCTGTTCTAATTGTATCCATTTTAGTAATTTTTTTAAAAAAAATCAGTACATGAAATCTGAGCATACCCTTTGGCAACTAAATGAGGTAAATTGATTCGTTTTGAATAGCCTGCAACTCTTTATTCATTACATGTACACATTTTATTTTTTGTGCTGTAGCAAAAAACAAATAGATTTGAAAACAAAATATGCAAAATAACAAGACTAATACATCTATATAAGACTATAAAATTTTACTTGAGTTGTTTCAAAGTCACTTGTTTGCATGTCAGTCACTTGTATCCGTATCAGTTCACTTAACACGTGATAAGATTCAGGTGGGGTATTAATAGCAAGTATTGTATCATGTACCTTATTAACTTCTAATCTTATAACTATAGAAATTTTAATTATATTAGCATTTTAAATTTTATTGAAATAATATCATGGCTTATAATTAATTTTTTAGTTTTATGATCACAATATCTGAAATCTTTATCTCATTGTTATACCCCATAAATATGCATTCAAACTTCTTTTCTTCGTATAGGAACATGAGAATAAACAATACAATCGAATATCTTCAGGTGACTTGCATCAAGCTATCTGTCAAACCTTGCTTTATCTGTCAAACCTTGCTTTGCAGGGTATTTTGCCTTGAACTATTTTTGTGCAAAAGTGGTTTATAACAAATATACTATTATATTTACAACATCTCTCCTTTTGGTACTATTTTCTCTTTAAGCATATACTTAGGTTGTCTAGACCACAACTAGATTCTTTCACTTTGTGACTCCATTTTACTAAGGGTATAGTTTGCAACCTATTTCCTATAAATGTCTACATTCTTACATAAGTTAAAAGAATGAATGGAAGTAAATTCATGCCTAGATTAGTATGTAAAATTTTAATAAAATAATGACTTTTCATTTCTATATAAGCATTGAAAATTTTAAAAATAGAAAAGGTTTTAGTTTTTGCTTTCAAAAAATACATTAACATCATTCTTAGTGTAATAATCTGTAAATAATAAAAAGATATTTTTTTTATCATGTGAGATATGTTAGGACTGAGTCGACACTAAGAGCAAATTTTCGTCGATTCAGAAAACTTCAATGATTTTGAAAAGCTTGATTAGATGAAACTCGTATCGGAATTCATATCGAAAGTGTGTTTCACTTAAGGTAAATATAATAAGCAATTAAAAACATAAAGCAATAGTAATGAAGAGCAAAAAGAGAGTGCACACTAAATTTATAGCTGTTCGATCGTCGTGACCTACATCCACTTTCGATTCCTCTTTTGTTGAGGCCACTGGCATCCACTAACGGTCTTCCTTTAATGTGCGAAGACCAACCACCCTCTTACAATGTTTTTTCCTTTTTACGGGTTTAGGAGACAACCCTTACAAGCCTCACACCTCCCTTAGATTGATCACAAAGTGAAAGAAAGAGGGGGAGGACACTAACTTTTTATGTACTTTCACAACCCAATATCACAAGACTTTTATTCACACTTTCATTGCTCTTTTATGTAGGAAAGAGTGAGGTATTTATAGGCTCTAATAGCTTCATAAATAGAGCTAAAAAGTATCTTATCTCAGGTTTCTAGAATACTAGTGGTATCACCACTTGCTGATTGACATTGGACAGTACCACTGCTCAGTTTGGAAGATACGACTACCTAACAAAGCCTCTGAGACTGGGCTCTAGTGGTACCATCGCTTGATAACATTAACTGTCGACAGTACTACTGCCCAATTTGGGCAATGCCACCACCTAGACCATATGTGAGGCTAAGCCTTAAGCAATATTATCACCTAGTTTGGACAATACCATCGCTTGACGTAGCTCCAAGTGGCTAAATAGGCCATCCAACTGGCCCAATTCAAGCCTGTTTTGGGCCCAATTGGCCCCTAATTGAGTTAGTATAATTTATCCCAAAAATAACTCAAATTAAAGTCCTAATTATGATAGTTAAGGCTAAAACAATTATGATATACGTAATCTAAGGTGTTTGACACGTTAATTGTTCAACCGAACTCTCGGTGAACTTCCAACGAACTCTCGGCGAGCTTTCAATGAACTCCCGATGAAATTCCAGTGAATTCCCGATTAACTTCCGGTGAGCTTTCATTGCATCGTCCGATCCTTCGGTATTTCCCTCGATTCATCCGGCTCGATGCCCGATCATTGACTCCGGCCCAACTTCAATTCTTCTTTAATCATTTTACTTTTTTCACAATCGTAGTTAGTCCTACATCACTTATCTCAACATATGGATTAGATCATTAATTCACCAATTGATATCATTATCAAAATCGAGATTTAACAATATCTCTCTTTTTGATGATGATAACTAATTGATGACAGAGTTAACTTTAACTCCCCCTATATACCATATCGAGATAAGGTAAACTTAAATTCAAAAGGGATCATGACCATTTAATTTAAATAATATAATTTTGACCTTATTATCAAATGTAATATATTAAAATTTCATACATTGTGCACCATCATAGTTCCAAGTCATCAAAGTATAACATGCACAATTTCATCACTTCATAACAAATTAACATTACTTTGGGCATAATCTATATGATACTAAAGTATTTTTTAACCATTTATCACTTCATGATACCAAATACAACATTATGATTCCAAACATTCATCATTTCTCCCCCTTTGGCATCAACAAAAAGGAGAATCATCCAACAATTTATGCATGTATTTTAAACTATGCAAGTAAGTTTTACACCCATTTATGCAAGCTAGCAAATTTGTAAAATAAGAAGTTAAGCAAAAACTTTGCAAGATAAGTAAATTTATGAAATGGGAAATCTAGCACTTCTCTTGAGATGTGCAAGTTTCTTTCTTTCTTTTGTAATAAAATAGGAAGAAGAGAAAGAAGAAGGAGGAATTCATTCGTCACAAGAAAAATCAAGTTATAAGAACCAAATCCATGAAAGGATTTAAACCAAATCAAATCTATGAACCAAAGCAAATCCATGAAAAAGAAGTTTCATTGAATCAAGCTTCTACTATAACAAAGAGAAATGATTCATCATAAAAGATCAAAATATGCATACTAGAAATTTATAAATCAAATCCCTATTCTTGCAAATAGAAGGAAGGAGGATTCATAGGAAATGGTCATTATGTAAAAGATCATCACATAGGAAATAATCATTATATACCAAAAGTCCATGAATAAAAACTCTTCTTTCATGAGTAGAGTGAGGAAAAATTCATAGGAAAAGATCAGATTATAAAAGATCAAATATACTCATGATCCATGAATAAGATCTCTTCTTTTATGAATTACAAAGAGAAGGAATGATAGTAAACGATCACGAAAAAAAAAACTCAATTTTCAAAAGTCGAGAAATCCGAAAAATATAAAAGAGGAACTCATGCATAAGAAAGATTTAATATACCTAATTCTCTTTTAATAAAATCAAATTGTTCCATATTCAATAGCTTTGTAAAAATATCAGCTAGTTGATGTTTTGTATCAATAAATTATGGAGATATATCATGATTATTGACATGATCTCTTATAAAATGATGCTTAATATCAATATATTTAGTTCTAGAGTATTGAATATGATTTTTTGTTAAACATATTGCACTAGTGTTATCACATTTTGTAGGAATGTTTTTCAAGTGAATTCCATAATCTTCTAAAGTGTTTTTCATCCATATAACTTGTGCACAACATGCACTTGCTGCTATATACTTAGCTTCGGTTGTAGATAATATAATCAAGTTTTGTTTCTTGGAAGACCAAGAGATAAGTGCATGACCTAAGAGTTGACATATTCTAGATGTGTCTTTTCTATCTATTTGACCATCAACAAAATTAGCATCGACATAAGCAATCAATTCAAGATTTTTAGTTTTTGGATACCATAATCCTAGATTAGGAGTTCCTTTTAGGTATTTAAAAATTCTTTTAATGACTTTTAAGTGAGATTGCTTGGGATTTAACTGAAATCTAGCACATAGTCCAACACTAAACATAATATTAGGTCTAGTTACTGTGAGGTATATATAATAAACTACCTATCATACCCCTGTAAGTCTTTTGATCAAAACATTCTCCATTAATATTCATATATAATTTTGTAGAAGTACTCATTGGTGTATTCATAGCCTTAGCACTATCCATATTAAATCATTTTAATAGATCTAACGCATGCTTAGTTTGACTAACAAAAGTTCTATCACTAAGTTATTTGATTTACAAACCTAGAAAAAAAGTTAATTCCCCCATTAAACTCATTTCAAATTTATGACTCATACTATTGGCAAAAGATTTACATAAAGACTCATTTGAAGATCTAAAAATGATATCATCAACATAAATTTATACAATAAAAAAATTATTTTTAAAATATTTAATAAATAATATAGTATCGACCTTGCCTTTTATAAAATTATTCTTAATTAGAAAGGAACTAAGCCTCTCATACCAAACCCTTGGAGCTTGTTTCAAATCATAAAGAGCATTAGATAATTTAAAAACATGATTCGAAAAAGTGGTATTCTCAAATCTTGGTGGTTGTTCAACGAAAACTTCTTCGTAAATAAAGTCATTAAGAAAAACACTTTTAACATCCATTTGAGATAACTTAAAATTATTACAACTAGTATAGGCAAGAAGAATCCTTATGACTTCAAGGCCAGCCATAGGAGCGAAAGTTTCTTCATAATTGATACCTTCTTCTTAATTGAAACTTTTGGCCACTAATCTAACCTTATTTCTAACCATGATACCAAGTTCATCTTGCTTGTTTCTAAAGACCCATTTAGTATCAATTATCAAATGGTCACTAGGTCTAGGAATAAGCTTCCACACCTTATTTCTCTTAAATTGATTTAATTTCTCATGCATTGCAAAGACCCATGAATCATCTTTTAGGGCTTTGTTAATATATTTAGGTTTAATTTGAGATAAAAAAGCTGCATTCATATAAAAATTTTTAAAAGATGAATGAGTTTGAACATTTTTTTATGTGTCTCCAATGATTAGCTCCTTAGGATGAGCACTTACATACTTCTAATCTTTAGGTAAGGATTCTTTGGAAGAAAATGCATCCAAGTTGCTTAGGGGAGGAGAGTGTTCATTCAAATTTAAAGCATTAAAATCAAAATCATCCTCAAAATTACTTTTCTTAAATTTAGGAAGCTCATTAAAAACAACATGAATAGATTCCTCTATAACCAAAGTTCTTTTATTAAAGACACAAAAAGCTTTAGACATAGAGGAATAACTAAGAAAAATGCCTTCATCGAATTTTGCATTAAATTTTGTTAAGACATCTTTTTTATTTAAAACAAAACATTTACAATTGAAAACTTTAAAATATGAAATATTGGGTCTTTTGTTGTTCCATGATTCATAGAGAGTTTTGGAAAATAATGGTCTTATGAGAACTCTGTTCATGACATAGCATGTCGTGTTAACGGCTTCGGCCCAAAAATATTTGGGTAGGCTATGATCGTTTAACATAGTTTTTGTCATTTCTTGTAAGCTCCTATTTTTTCTTTCAACTACTCCATTTTATTGTGGATTTCTTGGAGTAGAAAAATTATGGTTGTACCTATTTGACTTATAAAAATTTTAAAAATTATGGTTTTGAAATTCACCATCGTGATCACTACGAATAGATAAAATCATAAAACCCTTTTCATTTTGTATAAGTTTACAAAATTTTAAGAAACAATTAAAACAATCACTTTTGTTAGCCAATAAGTACGTCCAAGTATATCTATTAAAATCATCAACAATTGTAAAGACATATTTACTACCTCCTAGACTTGTTGTATCAATTGGTTCAAATAAATCCATGTGGATCAATTATAATAGTCTTGAGGTGCTTAATTGATTTTTTGATTTGAAACTACTTTTTATTTATTTTCTTTGTTGACATGCATTACAAACTTTGTTTTTGATGAACTTGATATTAGACATTCCTCTTACAAGTTCTTTAGTTGAAATTTGAGAGATTAGTTTTATCTTAGCATAACCTAATATCTTATGCCAAAGTTATGCATCATTGTCTAAAACCAAAAAATATGTTTCATCATAAAAATCATCAATATCAATAGTATACACATAATTATTTTTTAAAGCAATTATAGATATATTTTTGTGTCATATTTCAATTATACAAGCATTAGATTCAAATTTAATGATATATCCTTTATTACACAATTGACTAATACTTAGTAGATTATGTTTTAAATTATCTACTAATAATACATCTTTAATTAAAAGGTTTGACTTGTTACTTATGGTTACTTTGCCAATAATTTTTCCTTTGTTGTTGTCTCCGAAGGTGACGTACCATTTGTCTTGGCTAGTGAGCTTAGAGAAGTGTGTTGGATCTTCGGTCATATGACTTAAGCATCCACTATCAAGGTACCATCTCTTGCTCATAGCTTTACTTGTAAACCCATCTACAAGAATGGGGGTTTTCTTTTATGTACCCATTTAACTTTGGGTCCCTTATAAATAGATCTACCTATCATTGAGTGATTTATAGTTCCTTTAGGAACCTAAACTAATTTGTGTGAACTAAACCGTTTAAATGGACATTTGTAAGTAAAATGATCACATCTTCTACAAAAATTACATTTTTCTCTTAGTGAGACATGTAATGTAGGTTCTTTAACAAAGATAGTTGGCTCTTGTTAAGTGTTACTCATAAAGCCAATTCCTTCCTTTCTATGAACATGACGCTTATTAGAAAGGATCATGTTTAGATATTTATTACATAATTTAAATTTGTCTAATTTTTCTAATATTTTTTATAGTAAGATATTTTCTTTCTTAAGTGAATCTATCTCATTACACTTAGTGCACAAAGCTAACATACTATCTATCATCATGCTTATTTTTTAATTTATCAAATTCACTAACAAGAGAAGCATGCTCCTTTTTTAATAATCTATATTTTTTACTAACTAATTTACATTCATCAAACAAATCATGAAAAGCACTTAATAATTCATCAAAATATAAATGAGCTTTGATTGAGTCACTTACCTTGTCGCCAAATGCCATTAATGCATAGTTTGCAACTTCTTTTTTTGTTGGTTGGCTCCTTATCTTCGAATGCACTAGAATCGTCCCTATTGAATCTCGGATTTTTATGATGAAACTAATAATACTATTTGTGATTTGATCTACATTTGAGTGATGCTAGATGCTTCGATCAGGGAAAGACAATTAAAGCAAGAAGAATCTGTTATGATCAAGAGTGCACTAAGAGGGGGGGTGAATTAGTGCAGCGAAAAACTTTCTCGATTAAACCCGATTACGAAAAATATTCATTTCGATTCAATCTGTTTCGGAGATGGATTGAATTTGAAAGCTTTCATAAAAGTGCAAAGAGAAGATTAAGGAGGTTTTTAGTAATGTAAATTACATAAATGAAAAGCAAACCATAATTTAAAGTAGTTCGGTCATTGTGACCTACATCCACTTTTGGATTCCTCCTCCGTCGAGGTCACCGGCACCCACTAAAGGCCTTCCTTCAATAAGCAAAGACCAACCATCTTTTACAATACTTCCTTCTTTTAACAGGCTTAGGAGACAACCCTTACAAGTCTCACACCTCTCTTAAATGATCTCAATACTCAGAAAGGGGGGAGGAGGACTCTAGTACTTTTACAAATCTTTAACACTTCAAAGACTCAAGATTATGCCAATACTTTCATGCCCTTTCATGCAGAAAGGGGTGGGGTTTTTATAGGCCTCATTGGCTTCAAAATTGGAGCCAAAAAATATCATATCCATGGATTTCGGGGTACTAGCAGTACTACCACCATTATTGGGCGATACTATCACCTGTAGTATGATATTGGGTGGTACCATCGCCAGATAGAGCTCGGAGACCGAGCTCTAATGATACCACTGCTTGATAGGGGTGGTATCACTACTAGCAGCATTAATTGCTAGCGGTACCACTGCCCAGACCACCTAGGAAACTGGGTCTCCCAAACGATGCCACCGCTGGCCATGTTTTCAGGGGCTGAATAGGCTGTTCAATCCGACCCAATTCAGCCCTATTAAGGGCCCAATTGACCCCTAATTAAGTTAGTGGGATTATATCAAAATTCTAACTTAATCTATTGTCTAACTATAATAACTAAGACATAATTAAAGCACTCTTGTTCTAGTACATCAATTGCTCTTCCGATGAGCTTCCAACGATCTTCTAGTGATCTTCCGATGAACTCTCGGCAATGTTCTGGCGGACTCCCAGTAAGCTTCTAGACTTTACGATAATCTTCTTAGCGAGTTCCAACGAGCTTCTTTGGCAAGCTCATAGACTTCTCGGTTGGTTCTGGTAGAACTTCCGACGAACTCTTGAACTTCTAACAAGATCTCGATCTTGACTCCGGCACAACACTTGCTTTATGTCATATTGCTATCATAGTTAATCCTACACACTTTTCTCAACATATAGATTAGATCAAATAATTAACAATTGATTTCATCATCAAAATCTGATATTCAACAATCTTCCTCTTTTTTATGATGACAATCAATTGGTGACGGAGTTAACCTTAACTCCCCATATCTATATGCCATACTTGAGAAAAAATATTCTTGAATTCATGGCCTTTGAATTCAAGTATCAAACCGATAAGTTAAGTTCATTTAAACTTATCAAAATGCATATCATGATACTTATCATGATTTATCAATTCAAAATACGATGCTTCATATTTGTGAAAATGATGTCAAGTCATGACATTCATTTTCAAGTCCAATGATAATCAATCATTATTTATGAATTTCGAATATAAATTTTAATAAGATGATAATTCTTGATAAAAGATAACATTTCATCAATCCATGGCAAGATATCAATTGTAAAGAGCAAGTTGAGCTTATGATATCTTAATATAATGAAAGACATTTATCAAGTATCTACAATGTAATACATTTTACACATTATTTCTCCCCCTTTGTCATCAACAAAAAGGAGAACAATTCAATAATGCAAGTGTGATAAAAAAATTCAAGCAAGTTTTACGGTGAATGTATGCAAGCAATAAATGATGGCAAGCAAAACTTTACATGATAATTTTTCTTTGAATAAACTATCATTTTTACTCAAGGATTTTTTGGTTCTTTATTTAGTTATGCAACTCTCTTTCTTCCTTTGTCATAAGAACAAGAAAAGGAAGAAGGGTAAGGAAGGAATCCATGAAGATCCAAATTCATGAAAGGATTTGAACCATGTCAAAAACATTAAATGAGTTTCATTAAATCATGCTTCAATTTTAACAAAGAGAAGGGATTTATGGAAAGGATCAAGATATTCATATGAAATCAAATCCTCACTCTTGCAAGTTATCATCTCATACTAAAAATTCATAAAAATTCTTCCTTCTTCCATGAGAGGAGTAAGGTAGAGTTCATGAGAAAGGATAAAAAAGAGGTCCATGAATACAATCCATTTCTCAATAAGAATTCATAATAGTGAAATCCATGAAAAATGCATTTGTCAACAAGTTCAATAGGTGAAGGGACTAAGTGTATCAAACATTATTACATGATGGAGCAAGGGTATGGAATAAACTTGATACAACATAAATTCATGAAAGCTCCATTCATGAAATACATAAAGATAGTCCGAAAAAAATATAACAACTCATACATTCAGACATTTTAACATACCTATTTCTCTTCTAATGAAATCAAATTATTCTTTATTTAAGGGTTTTATAAAGATATCGGCCAATTGATGCTTCGTATCAATAAATTCTAATATTACATCATGATTATTAACATGATCTCTTATGAAATGATGCCTAATGTCAATATGTTTAGTTCTAGAGTGTTGAATAGGATTTTTCATTAAAAATATTGCACTTGTGTTATCACATTTTATAATAATATTATTAAGATAAATTCTATAATCTTCTAATGTATTTTTCATCCTTACGACTTGTGCACAACATGTGCTAGCAGCTATGTATTTGGCTTCGGTTGTAGATAGTGCAATCGAGTTTTGTTTCTTGGAAGACCAAGAGATAAGTGCATGACCTAAAAATTGACATGTTCTAGATGTGCTTTTTCTATCTAATCTACATCCATGAAAATCCGGATCAGCATAAGCAATTAACTCAAGGTTTTCAGATTTTGGATACTATAATCCTAGATTAGTAGCTCCTTTAAGATATCTAAAGATTCTTTTAATTGCTTTAAGATAAGATAACTTAGGATTAGATTGAAACTTAGTACAAAGTCCTACGCTAAACATGATATCCGGTCTTATTGCGGTGAGGTATAGTAAACTATCTATCATACCTCTATAAGCTTTTTGATCAAATCTTTCTCCACTTTAGTCAATGTCTAACTTAGTGGAGGTACTCATAGGAGTATTGATAGCCTTTGAGCTTTCTATATTAAACCATTTTAGCAAGTCTAATGCATATTTTATTTGACTAAGAAAAGTATAATTACTAAGTTGTTTGATTTGTAAGCCTAAAAAGAAGGTTAGTTCCCTCATCAAACTCATTTCAAATTTTAGACTCATACTCTTTGCAAATGATTCACATAAAGATTCATTAGTAGACCCAAAAATGATATCATTAACATAAATTTGAATAATAAAAAAATTATTTTTAAAATTTTTAATAAATAATGTGGTATCAACCTTGCCTTTAGAAAAAATATTTTGTATAAGAAAGGAGCTAAATCTCTCATACCAAGCCATTGGGGCTTGTCTCAATCCATAAAGAGCTTTAGTCAATTTAAACACATTATTAGGAAAATTATCATTTTCAAATCTGAGAGGTTGTTCAACATAAACTTCTCCGGAAATAAAGCTATTAAGAAAAAAACTTTTAATATCGATTTAAAATAACTTAAAATTATTACTACTAACATAGGCACAGAGCATCCTTATGGCTTCTAATCATGCCGCAGGAGCGAATGTTTCTTCATATTCGATACTTTCTTCTTGGTTAAAACCTTTGACCACTAATCTAATCTTGTTTCTAACCACGATACCAAATTCATCTTACTTGTTTCTAAAGACCCATTTAGTACTTATAACTAAATGGTCATTTGGCCTTAGAATAAGCTTCCACATCTTATTTCTCTCAAATTGATTTAACTCTTCTTGCATTGCGATAACCCATGAATCATCTTTCAAGGCCTTGTCAATGCATTTAGGTTTAATTTGGGAGAGAAAAACAGTGTTGGCACAAAAATTCTTAAGAGAAGAACGAGTTTTAATCCCTTTTGTTATGTCTCCTATGATTAGCTCTTTAGGATGAGCATCTACATACTTCCATTCCTTACGTAAGAATGTTTCGGAAGACTATGCATCCAAGTTGCTAGATGAAGAAAGGGTTTCATTTAAATTTAAAGCATCAAAATTAACATCATCAACATGATCATTTTTCTTAATTTCGGAAACTTCATTAAAAACAACATGAATGGACTCTTCTATAACCAATGTTCTTTTGTTAAAAATATGAAAGGCCTTAGAAATAGAAGAATAGCTAAGAAAAATTCCTTAATCGGATTTTACATCAAACTTTTTTAAGGTATCTTTTTCATTCAAAATAAAATATTTGCACCCGAAGACTTTAAAATATGAAACGTTGGGTTTTTTGTTGTTCCATAACTCATAATGAGATTTTAAAAGCAATGGTCTTACTAGAACCCTATTTATGATTTAGCATACCATATTTACGGCTTCGGTCCAAAAAATTTGGGTAGGCTATGTTCATTTAACATAGTTCCAACCATTTCTTATAAGTTTCTGTTTTTTTCTTTCTACTACTCCATGTTGTTGATGATTTCTTAGAGTAGCGAAATTATGATTATATCCATTAGATTCATAAAATTCTTGGAAATCATAGTTTTGAAATTCACTATTGTGATCACTTCGAATTGATGAAATCATAAAACCCTTTTCATTTTGAACAAGTTTACAAAACTTAGAAAAATGCCTAAGGTAGTCACTTTTGTGTGCTAAGAAGTAAGTCCAAGTGTATCTACTATAATCATCTATGATGACAAAGACGTATTTGCTACCTCTTAGGCTTGATGTAGCAAATGGTCCAAATAAGTCCATATGGATCAATTGCAATGGTCTATAGGTGGTTATTTGATTCTTTGGTTTGAAACTATTTTTTATTTATTTTCCTAGTTGACATGCATCACACACATTGTCTTTAATGAACTTTATATGAGGAATTCCTCTTACAAGTTCTTCAGATGAGATTTGAGAGATTAGTTTCATGCTAGCATGACCAATCTCCTATGCCAAAGTCAAGTGTCTTCATTCAAAACTGAAAAACACATTTTATTACAAAGATCATCAATATCAATAGTGTATACATTATTTTATTTTAGGACAATCATAGATATGTTTTTGCATGGTTTTTTAATAATGCAAGAATTAGATTCAAATCTAATGATACATCCTTTATCATACAATTTACTAATGCTTAAGAGATTATGCTTTAAGCCATCAACCAATAATACATCTTTAATAAAGAAATTGGATTTGTTACTTATGGTTCATTTGCCAATGATTTTACACCTTGTTGTTATCTCCGAATGTGACATATCCTTCGTCTATACTAGTGAGCTTAGAGAATTAAGATGAATCTCTAGTTATATGCCTTGAGCATCCACTATCAAGGTACCATCTCTTGCTTCTAGCTTGTGATGGCAAATGTTTTTATTAAAAAGGATGATTTTTAGGTACCCATTTGACCTTGGTGCCTCAAAAATCGATTAGCTTAACTTATTATTTTGCATGGAGTTCTTTATGGTTCCTTTAGGAACCCAAATCAATGTGTGGACTACATTTCTTAAATAGACAATGATAAGCTACATGCCCAAATTTGTAATAAAATTTACATTTGTTTTGGGGTGAAATATGCAAAGTAGGGTCTTTAACAAAGGTTGTTGGATTTTGGTGAGAGCTACTCGCAAATCCGATTCCACCTTTTCTATGAACGTGACCCTTGTTAGCAAGGATCATGTTCAAGGACTTGCTACCAACCTCAAACTTTTCTAAGGTTTCGTTGAGTAGCAAGTTTTCCTTTCTAAGTATTTCTACTTCATGATATTTTGTGCAGGGAGCTAAATTATCATCATGCTCAATTTTTAGTCTATCAAAATCGCTAACAAGAGAAGCATGTTCCTTTTTCAAAGAGTTATACTTTTTACTCAAGGTTCTTCATTCATCAAATAATTCATGAAAAGTACTTAAAAGCTCATCGAAAGATAAATTTGCGTCTAATGAACTTGTTACCTCATCTCCAATAGCCATTAGTGCATAGTGAGCAACTTGCTCGGTGTTGGTTGGCTCCTCTTATTCGGATGCACTTGAGTCATCCCATGATGCTATAAGAGCCTTCTTCTCTTTGGTTGCTTCTTCTTTCCTAAGGGACATTCGCTCTTGTAATGTCCCAGCTTCTTGCATTCGTAGAATATTACTTGATCTTTCTTAGGTTTAAATTTATTTTTAGTGTCATTTTTAAATTTATTCCTTTCTATGATTTTTTTAAACTTTCTTGTCAAGAGTGCAAAGTCTTCATCAAAGTCCTCATCACTTGAATTTTCTTTTAAGTGATCTTCTTGAATTCTTAGTGTCATATCCTTCCTATTCTTTGGAAGGTTGTTTTCAACCTCTTCATGAGCATTACAAGTCATCTCATAGGTCATTAGTGACCCGATTAGTTCTTCAAGAGGAAAGTTATTTAAATCTTTAGTCTCTTGAATAGCCGTGATTTTAGGGTCCAACTCTTTGGAAGGGATCTTAAAAATTTATTAACAAATTCAAAATCCAAGAAACCTTTACCAAGTCCTTTTAGACCATTGACGACATCCGTAAATCAGGTGCATATATCTCCAATGGTCTCACTTAGTTTCATCCGAAACAATTCATAAGTGTGCACTAAAAGATTAATTTTCGACTCCTTCACTCTACTAGTGCCTTTATGAGTTATTTCAAGTACGTGCCAAATATCAAAAGTCATTTCAAAAATAAACACACAATTGAATTCATTATTATCTAAAGCACAAAACAAGGCATTCATAGCCTTAGCGTTTAAAGCGAAAGTCTTCTTCTTCAACTTATTCCAATTATTCATTGGAAGAGAAGACTTTTGAAATCCATTGAAATTAGGAAGATCCTCATTCTAATCTTCCAATATGTGTAATACGTCCTATTGAATATGGGCGGACGTGTAATTGAATGACCCTCTTGGTTGTCGGTATATGTTATCTCTCTTTGGTTTTAAACTAAATGAGAGTGAACCGAGCTCTGATACCAATTGTTAGGATCAAGAGTGCACTAAGAGGGGGGGGTGAATTAGTGTAGTGGAAAACTTTCCCAATTAAATCCAATTCTGAAAAATATTCATTTTGATTTAATCCATTTTGAAGAGAGATTGAATTTGAAAGCTTTCGTAAAAGTACAAAGAGAAGATTAAGGAGGTTTGCAGTAATGTAAATTGCACAAATGAAAAGCAAACTAGAATTTAGAGTGGTTCGATCGTTGTGACCTACATCCACTTTCAGATTTCTCCTCTATTGAGGTCACCAGTATCTACTAAAGGCCTTCATTCAATAGGTGAAGACCAACCACCTTTTACAGTGCTTTCTTCTTTTCACGGGCTTAGGAGTCAACCCTTACAAGTCTCACACCTCTCTTAAATGATCTCAATACTTAGAAAGTGAGGAGGAGGACTCTAATACTTTTACAACTCTTTAACACTTCAAAGACTCAAGATTATGCCAATACTTTCATGTTCTTTCATGCAGAAAAGGGTGGGATTTTTATAGGCCTCATTGGCTTCAAACTAGGAGCCAAAAAGTGTCATATCCTCGGATTTCGGGGTATTGATGGTACCACCGCCATTATTGGTCAATACTACCGCCTACAGTCTGATAGTGGGTGGTACCACTGCCCGATAGAGCTCGGAGATCGAGCTCTGACGGTACCACCGCCTAAAAGGGGCGGTACCACTACTGGCAGCATTAACTGCCAACGGTACCACCGCCTAGATCACCTAGGAGACTGGGTCTCCGAGGCAGTGCCATCGTTGGCCATATTTTCAAGGGCTAAATGAGCTATTTAATCTAGCCTAATTTAGCCCTGTTAAGGGCCCAGTCAGCCCCTAATTAAGTTAGTGGGATTACCTCCCAATTCTAACTTAATCTACTATTTAACTACAATAACTAAGACATAATTAAAGCACTCTTGTTCCGATACGTCAATCGCTCTTTTGACGAGTTTCCACGATCTTCCGGCGATCTTCCAATGAACTCTCGGCAATATTCTAGGGGACTCCCGGTAAGCTCTTAGACTTTACGACGATCTTCTTGGCAAGTTTTGACGAGCTTCTTTGGCAAGTTCCTAGACTTCTCGGTTGGTTCCGGTAGAACTTCCGATGAACGTCCGGACTTCCGACAAATTCTTGAACTTCCAACGAGATCTTGATCTTAATTCCAGTATAATACTTGCTTTATGTCTTACTACTATTGTAGTTAATCCTGCACACTTTTCTCAATATATAGATTAGATCAAACAACTAACAATTGATTTCATCATCAAAATCCAAGATTCAATAGAATCTGTTAGGATCGGAGCGGCACTAAGAGGGGGGGGTGAATTAGTGCAACGGATTAAAACTTCGATTTTAATCAAAATCTTTCGTACGTTAAGAACGAAACTTGAGAAATTTAACTTGAAGGCGTATTCTTGAAGTTGCGCAGCAAGAGTAATAAGGAACTAAAGCAGTAAGAAGATTTGCAGTAATGTAAATGACAATAATAAAAAGCAAACCAGAGATTACGCCGATTTTTAGAGTGGTTCAGTCAAATGACCTACTCCACTTGCGAGGCCCCTCTTCGATGAGGCTCCCACCTTCCACTAGCAAGTCTCTTGAAATGGAAGGGTAAACACCCCTCTTACAACCTTTTACAAGCAGCTCAACCTCTTACAAATTTTCAATAAGAAAGGAGGAGGAGAACTCTCTAGCAAATTGAAAACAAGACTTGCTAAGACTTTCTAAGACTTTTCTCTCAATCAAAATGCTTCTCAAAAGTTGTAACCTCAGCTGAGATTTGAGGGGTATTTATAGGCCTCAAGAGGATTCAAATTTTGGGCTCCAAAATTTGAATTCTCTTAGGGTTCCCTGTGCTGGAGGTTCCATCGCCCAGCCAGGCGGTGCCACCGCCTGGCTTTCCGATTCATTGGTTTGGCTTAATTTTAGCCCAAACCAAAATTTGACTTTGGGCCCAATTGGCCCCTAACCAGGATATAGGATTATCTCTTAATCCTAATCCTAATTACAGGTGAACTACATAACACAAAAAAAACATCCTAAGCAAGTTTTTTTAACCGCGAACGTCGAGTCTTGTTCCGGCGAGCTTTCCGACGAACTTCTTCCGATGGACTCCCTGCAAGCTCCCAATCTTTGTGATGACTTTAACGAGTAGCCGAGCCTTCTCGGTGATCTCCGCGAGCCTCCGACGATTTCTTCGGCGAACTTCTGACACGTTCCCGATTTCTTCTCGGTTGGTTCCGGCAGCATCTCCGATGATTCTTTGGTCTCTTAAACGTCCATCGAGCTTGACTCCGGTATCCTTGCTTTATGTTTTCTGGTTATCGTAGTTAATCCTGCACACTTAACTCAATAATATGGATTAGATCAATTAACCCACCAATTGATTATATCATCAAAATCCGAGATTCAACAATCTCCCCCTTTTTGATGATGACAATCAATTGATGACGGAGTTAAACATAACTCCCCCTATCTATATGCCATATTATGAGAAGATAAAAAACACTTGAATTCCATCCCATTGGATTGAAGCATAACCCGATAAGTTCTAATTGTAGAACTTTATCGTTATCCTCATTAAACAATAGTAAGTACGAAACTTCGATGAAAATCATAAGTTAAATGATACGGGACGAATTTTGCTACGACAGAAGATAAAGATTTTCAATATAAATTTCATGATATCAATCTTGTGATATTTTCAAGGATTTGCAAGTCATATAAGACATTCATATCACACAGAAGATAAACATTTTCAATATAAATTTCATGATACAATCTTGTGATATTTTCAAGGATTTGCAAGTCATATAAGACATTCATATCACACAAGTTTTTGTAATTCATATTAGTCATGCTATCGTTCTGGTGTAAGTCATCACTTCTCCCCCTTTGTCATCAACAAAAAGGGACAAGCCAGCTAATTGATGATCATAGAAAAAGGTTTAGCATTTATCAAAGTTCATCATTCAAATTTGCCAGAAATAGTATATCCAAAAGACATCATCATCTATGCAGATTAAGACAGTAGTTATCTAAAGGAAAGATCAGTTATCGTACAATCGATGACAAACATGAACTTGTTTTTAAAAGTAAACAGAACAGAATAAAAAGATACATCAATTTAATCCTTAGGAGGTAATCCACAGTGCTGATACATGATATCTATTTTTTCATTCATCTGTCGTAGTGTCTTCAAAATTTCAACTTGTTGATTCTGAATTTGTTCTTGCTGTGATTTGATCTGAGATAGCTCCGCCATAATGATATCTTCAGTGGAGGAAACAGGAGCTGAAGGTGCTGCACCAAAGGGACTAGGAGGAGGAGATTCATTTCCCATAAGAATTGGTGTTTCGGGTTGTTCTATTGGTGTAGGAATTGGATCCGTCTTTCTAGACTGCCTAACCCATATGCCATTGCTAAAAGTGCACCTAAGTTTTTTCAGCAGGTTTTTGTTTATTATGTTATATCGATCATTTTGAATAGATTCTTCATCGGGTGGAATGCAAATGTCATAGGCATGAAGAATTCTAGTGATTAACCTCCCATATGGCAATATAGTATCTTTAGTCATAATTTCCTGCATGTGTTGGCGAATCAAGTACCCAAAACAATTATGCTGACCGGTCATAATCCAATACATGGTTCCTATCTCTATTTGACTTACTTCGTCAAGATGAAATTGTTTGGGGAATATGATGCTTGTGATAATGTGATGAAGAATTTTAGAGTTGAAAGGCATTAAGTGTTCACAGCTCTTAGGTAGGAAGTCAAGGTTTGGATTTGCAAAAATTATTTTCACGGCTTCGGAATAGGTTGCTCCTATTTTTTTGACGTCCCATTTACCTTTAAAATAGCATCCCCTATCTTTTTCAGTTATGCCAATTAGCTCACAAATGGTGCTGTCAAATATTCTAATGGGTGTTCCTAGAATGTAAGTGCTTAGGCTATCATTGTCTTCATATAGGTTGGCATAGAACAATCTCACTAACCGTGGATAGATTGGTTCATCTATTTGTAGTAGAGGTAGAGCTTCTAGGTGTGCAAACCACCTAATGGGTTCTAAGTCCTCTAGTTCATCCAAATCAACGTATTTTCCCTTATGGACACATCGTGTTTCAAATTTTGGAAAGCTAAGGGCTACCTCTTTTGATCTAAAAAGGTCATGGTTATATGAATCTCCTTCAATCCTTATTCCTTTTGATCTCTTAGGAGTCATTTTCTAGACAACATGATGATGAAATTGTGAAAAATAAGCAAGAGAAAGAGAAAAGAAAAGAGGGATTTCAAGTGTTACCTCGTGGAGATTATGTTGAGAGATGGAAAGCTTGGACCACCAAGAATCCTTCTCCAATGTTTCTAAGAATTAGAATGAGGGTTAGAGGGAATGGGAGAGGGTTTTGAGAGGTCTTTCTTCGGGTTGGGGGCGGTGTCACCGCCGGCCCTAACCCCTTGGGTTAAAAGGGTGACTTGGTCGGTGTCACCGCTAAACTGGTCGGTGTCACCGCCTGGCGCCCGAGCGCCAGTCGGTGCAACCGCCGGATTTGGCGGTGCCACCGCTGGCATCACGCGGAGGAAAGAAAGAAAGAAAAAAAAAATTTTCTTCCTTCCTTTTGTTTAGTTTCTTCCCTCAAGATCATAATTTGTACTTTAATGGATCATTTTGAATTGAAGAAGAAGGAAGAATTCAAATTCATAAACGAAGAGAAAAGAACGAGTCCTTTTTGTGAAGTTCATTTTAGGGACAATTTAGCATGCCTAATTCCCTTCGTATGAATTCAAATTGGTCTTCATTCAAGGCTTTTGTAAATATATCTGCTAATTGATGCTTTGTGTCAATGAATTCTAGAACAATATCATTGTTAAGAACATGATTGCGTATGAAATGATGCCTAACGTCGATGTGCTTAGTTCTAGAGTACTGAATTGGATTTTTAGTAAGGCATATGGCACTAGTATTATCGCATTTTATGGGAATATTTTCAAGGTGAATTCCATAGTCTTCTAATGTATTTTTCATCCAAATTACTTGTGCACAACATGCACTTGCAGCAATGTATTCGGCTTCCGCCGTAGATAGTGCGACTGAATTTTGTTTCTTGGAAGTCCAAGAAACAAGTGCATGTCCTAAAAATTGGCATGTTCCGGATGTACTTTTTCTATCTATCCTGCATCCGCCAAAATCGACATCTGCATAAGCTATTAGATCGAATTTTTTAGATTTTGGATACCACAATCCTAAATTTGGAGTTCCTTTAAGATATCTAAATATTCTTTTAACACTCTTAAGATGAGATAATTTAGGATTAGATTGAAACCTAGCGCAAAGTCCTACACTAAACATAATATCCGGTCTAGTCGCAGTGAGGTAGAGTAGACTACCTATCATTCCCCTATATGTTTTTTGATCGAAACTTTCACCATTTTCATCCATATCTAACTTAGTCACAGTACTCATAGGGGTGTTTATTGCTTTTGAATTATCCATGTTAAATCGTTTTAACAATTCTAATGTATATTTGGATTGGTTAAGAAATATACCATCACTAAGTTGTTTGATTTGTAATCCCAAAAAGAAAGTTAATTCACCCATTAAACTCATTTCAAATTCAAGACTCATACATTTGGCAAATGATTCACATAGTGATTCATCCGAAGAGCCAAACACAATATCGTCAACATAAATTTGCACAATAAGAAAATTATTTTCAAAATGTTTAATAAACAATGTAGTATCAACCTTGCCTTTGGTAAAATTATTTAAAATAAGAAAGGAACTAAGCCTTTCATACCAAGCTCTAGGAGCTTGTTTTAAGCCATAGAGAGCTTTAGTCAATTTGAATACATGATTAGGAAGAAGAGAATTTTCAAATCCGGGAGGTTGTTCGACAAATACTTCTTCGGAAATAAAACCATTCAAGAAAGCACTTTTAACATCCATTTGAAATAGTTTAAAATTATTACTACTAGCATAGGCAAGGAGCATCCTTATGGCTTCTAATCGAGCCACGGGAGCGAAGGTTTCTTCGTAATCGATACCTTCTTTTTGGTTGAAACCTTTAGCTACTAATCTAGCCTTGTTTCTAACCACGATACCTTTTTCGTCTTGCTTGTTTCTAAAGACCCACTTAGTACCTATGACTAAGTGGTTACTTGGTCTAGGAACAAGCTTCCATACCTCATTCCTCTCAAATTGGTTCAATTCTTCTTGCATTGCAATGATCCAAAAATCATCTTTTAAGGCTTCGTCAATGCATTTAGGTTCAATTTGAGAAAGGAAAGCGGCGTTAGCACAGAAATTTTTGAAAGAAGAACGAGTTTGAACCCCTTTTGATGTATCTCCTATAATTTGCTCTTTTGGATGAGCATCTACATACTTTCATTCTTTTGGTAAAGAAATTTCGGAAGAAGATGCATTCAAATGGCTATTTTGAGGAGAGGGTTCATTTAAATTCAAATTATCAAAACCAAGATCATCATCAAAATCATTTTTCTTTAAATCAGAAATTTCATTAAAAACTATATGAATAGACTCTTCGATTACTAAAGTTTTTTTATTAAAAACCCGAAAAGCTTTAGAAACGGAAGAGTAACCAAGAAAGATGCCTTCATCGGATTTAGCATCAAATTTTCCTAAAGCATCCCTTTCATTTAAAATAAAGCATTTACAACCAAAAACTTTAAAATAGGAGATGTTTGGTTTTTTGTTATTCCATAATTCATAGGGAGTTTTGGATAAGGATGGTCTTATTAGGACTCTATTCATGATGTAGCAAGCCGTATTTACGGCTTCGGCCCAAAAGTACTTAGGTAAACTATGTTCATTCAACATAGTTCTTGCCATTTCTTGTAGGTTTCTATTTTTCCTTTCAACTACTCCATTTTGTTGAGGATTTCTTGGAGTTGAGAAGTTGTGATTGTACCCATTACTTTCGCAAAAATTTTGAAAGTCACGGTTTTGGAATTCACCACCGTGATCACTCCGAATTGATGAAATCATGAAGCCTTTTTCGTTTTGAGTGAGTTTACAAAATTTAGAGAAACACTTGAAGCAATCACTTTTGTGAGCTAAGAAATAGGTCCAAGTGTATCTAGAGTAGTCATCCACAATCACAAAAGCATATTTGCTTCCACCTAGACTTGTTGTATCAATTGGTCCAAATAAGTCCAAATGGATCAATTGTAATGGTCTAGTAGTGCTAATTTGATTTTTTGGTTTGAAGCTTGTTTTTATTTGTTTGCCTAGTTGACATGCATCGCATACTTTGTCCTTAATAAACTTTATATTTGGAATTCCTCGTACTAATTCTTGAGATGAGATCTTAGATATTGTTTTCATGCTTGCATGGCCTAATCTCCTATGCCAAAGCCAAGCATCATCATTTACGGCGGAGAAGCATATTTCATTACTAATACTCAAGAGACATTATTTTGTTTTAAAGCAATCATAGTCATGTTATGATTTGGTTTTTCAATAATGCACATATTTGATTCAAATCTAATGATGTAACCTTTATCGCATAGTTGACTAATACTCAAGAGATTATGTTTCAATCCATCAACTAGTAAGACATCATCAATGGAAAATTTAAATTTGTTACCAATAGTTCCCTTGCCAATGATTTTGCCCTTGTTGTTGTCTCCGAAGGTAACGTACCCTTCTTCTTTGCTAGTGAGCATAGAGAAATGAGATGGATCTCCAGTCATATATCTTGAGCATCCACTATCGAGATACCATCTCTTGCTCCTAGCTTGTGGGTTTGTCTACAAAAGAGAATGATTTTTAGGTACCCATTTGATTTTGGGTGCCTCAAAAATTGACCCACTAACTTTGTTATTTATGATTGAATTCTTTATAGTTCCTTTAGGAACCCATATTAATTTTTGTGAACTAATTTTCCTAAATGGGCATTTGTAGGCAATATGTCCGGATTTGCAACAAAAGTTGCATTTCATATAAGAGGAAACATGTAATGTAGGTCCTTTTATGAAAGTGGTAGGATTTTGATGTAATCCTTTTACAAATCCAATTCCATTTCTATTTGCGATGTGACCCTTGTGTGCAAGGATCATATCTAATCCTTTGCTACCAACCTTAAACTTGTTTAAGGTTTCCTTAAGAAGCAAATTTTCATTTTTTATTGCTTCTAAGTGCTCACACTTAGAGCATGGAGGAGTTTGAAGACTATCAAACTTATCTTGTAGCAAAGCATGCTCTTTCTTTAAGATACTTAACTTCTTGCTAATAGTTCTACATTCATCAAATAATTCATGAAAAGCGATAGATAGTTCTTCATTAAATAAATCACATACCTCTTCTCCTAACGCCATTAGCGCGTAATGAGCAACTTGCTCGGTGTTGGACTCCTCTTCTTCGGATGCGCTTGAATCATCCCACGTTGCCTTGAATGCCTTCTTCTTTGATGTTCTCTTTTTGGCTTGAGGACAATCGTTCTTATAGTGTCCCGGTTTTTTGCATTCATAGCAAATCACTTGGTCCTTCTTTTGTTCAAATTTATTTTTTGTATTATTTTTAAATCTGTTCTTTCTTAAATATTTTTTAAATTTTTGAGTCAAAAGTGCAATGTCATTGTCACTATCCTCATCACTTGATGTTCCTTTCAAGTGGTCTTCTTGTGATTTGAGTGTCATATCCTTCCTGTTCTTTGGAAGGGGGTTCTCGAGCTCGTCATGAGCTTGACATGTCATTTCGTAGGTCATTAGAGACCCAATGAGTTCTTCAAAAGGGAATGCTTTAAGGTCTTTGGCCTCTTGAATGGCCGTAACTTTTGGATCCCAACTTTTAGGGAGGGATCTTAAGATTTTAGTTACTAGTTCAAAGTTAGTAAAATCTTTACCAAGAGCTTTGAGTCCATTGATGACATCCGTAAACCGGGTGTACATGTCTCCGATGGACTCACTTGGTTTCATTCGGAAAAGTTCGTAAGAGTGCACAAGGATGTTGATTTTGGACTCTTTCACTCGGCTAGTGCCTTCATGAGTGACCTCAAGAGTTCTCCAAATATCAAAAGCCGAATCACACATTGAAACACGATTAAATTCGTTTTTGTCTAGTGCACAAAACAAGGCATTCATAGCCTTTGCATTTAAAGCAAAAACCTTCTTCTCCGATTCATCCCATTCGCTCATCGGAAGAGAAGATTTTTGAAATCCATTCTCGACAATAGACCAAAGCTCAAAGTCCATAGAAATGAGGAAGATTCTCATGCGAGTCTTCCAATATGTGTAATCCGACCCATTAAACAAAGGTGGTCGTGCAATAGAATGGCCCTCTTGCATACCGGAGTAAGCCATCTCTCTTGGGTATTAAACCAAATATGAGAGATAACCTTGCTCTAATACCACTTGTTAGGATCGGAGCGGCACTAAGAGGGGGGGGTGAATTAGTGCAGCGGATTAAAACTTCGATTTTAATCAAAATCTTTCGTACGTTAAGAATGAAACTTGAGAAATTTAACTTGAAGGCGTATTCTTGAAGTTGCGCAGCAAGAGTAATAAGGAACTAAAGCAGTAAGAAGATTTGCAGTAATGTAAATGATAATAATAAAAAGCAAACCAGAGATTACACCGATTTTTAGAGTGGTTCAGTCAAATGACCTACTCCACTTGCAAGGCCCCTCTTCGATGAGGCTCCCACCTTCCACTAGCAAGTCTCTTGAAATGGAAGGGTAAACACCCCTCTTACAACCTTTTACAAGCAGCTCAACCTCTTACAAATTTTCAATAAGAAAGGAGGAGGAGAACTCTCTAGCAAATTGAAAACAAGACTTGCTAAGACTTTCTAAGACTTTTCTCTCAATCAAAATGCTTCTCAAAAGTTGTAACCTCAGCTGAGATTTGAGGGGTATTTATAGGCCTCAAGAGGATTCAAATTTTGGGCTCCAAAATTTGAATTCTCTTAGGGTTCCCTATGCTGGAGGTTCCACCGCCCAGCCAGGCGGTGCCACCGCCCAGCGCTCGGGTGCTGGACGGTGCAACCGCCCAGCCAAGGAGGTGTCACCGCCCAGCCAGGCGGTGCCACCGCCTGGCTTTCCGATTCATTGGTTTGACTTAATTTTAGCCCAAACCAAAATTTGACTTTGGGCCCAGTTGGCCCCTTACCAGGATATAGGATTATCTCTTAATCCTAATCCTAATTACAGGTGAACTACATAACACAAAAAAAACATCCTAAGCAAGTTTTTTTAACCGCGAACGTCGAGTCTTGTTCCGGCGAGCTTTCCGACGAACTTCTTCCGACGGACTCCCTGCAAGCTCCCAATCTTTGTGATGACTTTAACGAGTAGCCGAGCCTTCTTGGTGATCTCCGCGAGCCTCCGACGATTTCTTCGGCGAACTTCTGACACGTTCCCGATTTCTTCTCGGTTGGTTCCGGCAGCATCTCCGATGATTCTTCGGTCTCTTAAACGTCCATCGAGCTCGACTCCGGTATCCTTGCTTTATGTTTTCTGGTTATCGTAGTTAATCCTGCACACTTAACTCAATAATATGGATTAGATCAATTAACCCACCAATTGATTATATCATCAAAATTCGAGATTCAACAGAATCATGTTGGGCCGGAGAAAAACATGTCAGAAGATTGGACGTCGAGCCGAAGGATCGGTCGATGTATCAATAGAAGGCTTCGGGCTATGGGTTCGGGCATCGGGCCAAGAAGGGCAAAAATTACGCCAAGGAAATTGGAGTTGCAGAGGTCAACTGACCGATTGGGCAATAGGCCGCAAGAGAGGACGATGCACCGAATAATCAGATGAAGCGTTGATAAACCAATGATAAGCTAGACAATACTTGATTTAAGCTTTATAATAATTGTCTAGAATGAAGTGAGTTTTAAGCATACAAGATTAACTATGATAGCAAGGCATAAAGCAAAATGAAGTCCTAGAGTCAAGAATGAGACTTCGTTGGGAGTTCGAGAGTTCGTCGGAAGTCCAAACATTCATCGGAAGTTCTATCGGAATTGACCGAGAAGTCCAGGAGCTTGCCAAAGAAGCTCATCAGAACTCACCAAGAAGGTCGTTGTGAAGTCTAGCAGCTTGCTGGAAGTCCGCTGGAATATTTTCGAGAGATCATCGAAAGTTCACCGAAAGATCGCTAGGATCTCGCCAGAAGAAACCTAGATTTACTAGACTTGTTTAGCTTAGTATGTGTCTTAAATTTCATAGTTAGAACATAATTGGGATGAAAATTGGGCCAGCCCAATTAGGGGCCAGTTGGGCCCATGTATGGACTATGTTGGACCAAATAAAAGGCTCAAATAATGACCCAATAGGTGGCACCATCATGGCACAATATTCGAGACTATGTCAGGCAATGGTACCATCAGACTAGGTGGTGGTACTGCCCAGTGTCAATGTCAGGCAGTGGTACCGCCCAGACACAGACTCCTAGGTGGTGGTACCACCAGACTAGGAGGTGGTACCGCCTAGTGTTAGTGCTCTAGGCGGTGGTACCACCAAGACCCGGGAAACCTAGGATGAGACATTTTTAAGCTCCAAGTTTGAATCAACTTGAGGCCTATAAATACCTCTCTCATCCCTAGTTAACATACATAAGCACATAGAACTTAAAAGTGAGAAAACGCTGTAGAAATTACTTGTGAGATCCCCTCCTCTAGCTTAAACTTAGAATTCTATTTAGAGAGGAGTGTGTGCTTATAAAAGGTTATCTCCTAAACCTATGAAAAGGAGAAAAAGGGTATAAAAGGGTAGTTGGTCTTTTCCCATTGAAGGAAGACTACTAGTGGATGTCGGTGGCCTTGACGGAAGAGGACTCAGGAGTGGATGCAGATCACGATAACCGAACCACTATAAACTCAGTATGTATTTCTTTTGAGCAATTTACTTTAACTGCAAACTTCCTTACTTGCTATATTCTTTCATATACTTTCATTTTAAGCATTTTTATGAAATGGGTTTAATCGAAATGAATTTTTTGAACCAACGTGATTTTATTCATTGCACTAATTCACCCTCCCCCCCTCTTAGTGTCGACTCGTTCCCAACAATTGATATCAGAGCCACGATATTTCTCATTTGTTTTAACACCCAAGAGAAATGGCTTTTTTCGGCTTTCAAGAGGGTCACTCTCTCATTTTTTCTCCCATGTTTAATGGGACGGACTACACTTATTAGAAAACTCGAATGAGAGTTTTCTTACTTTCCTTGGATTTGAAATTATGAAATATTGTCGAAAGCGGTTTTCAAAGGTCTTCTCTTCCAATGAACGATTAGAATGATTTGGAAAAGATGTCTTTTTCTTTAAATGCTAGAGCTATGAATGCTCTATTTTACACCTTAGACAAGAATGAATTGATCTGGGTTTCTACCTGCGAAATAGCTTTCGATATTTGGCACACTCTTGAAACCACACACGAAGACACTAATATAGTAAAAGATTCTAAAATAAATCTTTTGATGCATGATTTTGAATTATTTCGGATAGAACCAAGTATTGGAGACATGTACACCCGTTTTACAGATGTTATCAATAGTCTAAAAACTCTTGGTAAAAGTTTTTCGAATCTTGAACTTGTGAGTAAAGTTTTACGATCACTTTCTAAAAATTAGAATTCCAAAGTAACGACTATTCAAGAATCAAAAAACTTGAACTATTTCCCACTTGAAGAAGTTATTGGGTCATTAATAGCCTATAAAATGACATGCAAGGCGTATGATGAACATAAGAACAACCTTCCAAAGAATAAGAAGGATTTGGCACTTAGAACAAATGTAGACTATTGAATCTCGTATTTTGATGATGAAACTACTTGATATATGTTTATGATTTAATCTGTGTTTTGAGTGACGTAGGATGCTTCGATCAGGATGAGACAATTAAAGCAGGAAAATCATGTTGTGCCGGAGGAACATGTCAGAAGATTGGACGTCGGGCCGGTGGATCGGTCGACGTATCGACAGAAGGCTTTGGGCCATGGACTCGGGCATCGGGCCAAGAAGAGCGGGTATTGTGCCAAGGATATCGGAGTTGCAGAGCCAACTGGCCGATTGGGCAATAGGCCGCAGGAAAGGACGATGCGCCAAAGAATCGGACGAAGCGTCGAGGGACCAATGACATGCCGGACAACTTGGTTAATTACTTAGGATTAATTGTCTCGATCGAAGTTTTGTTTTAAGTGTGCAGGATTAACTATGATGGAAGAAAGACATGTAGCAGGAGTTGCGCCGGAGTCAAGACAATGATCACGTTGGGAGTTCGAGAGTTCTACGGAAGTTCGGACGGTCGTCGGAGGTTCTGCGGGAACAAATCCGAGAAGTCCAGGAGCTTGCCAAAGAAGCTCGTCGGAACTCGCCAAGTGGATCGTCGCAAGTCCAGGAGTTTGTCGGAAGTCTACAGGAGCATCACCGAGGGTTCATCGGATGATCGACGGAAGTTCGTCGGAAGCTCGCCGGAAGAAGCGATTGATGTACCGGAGCAAGTTGCCGTAAATGTCTTAGGAAATAATCATAGTTAGCATAATGATTAAGTTAGAAATGGGAGGTGATACCATTAACTTAATCTTGGGGCAATCGAGCCCCTAAAAGACCCAAATTGGGCCGAATGAATCAACTCATTCGGACCTGAAATAGTGCTAGGAGGTAGCACCGCCAGGGTAGGAGGTAGCACCGCCCAGGAGGCAGTCTCCGAGCGAGACTGGGCGGTGCAACCACCCTAGTCAGGAGGTTCCACCGCCTGAGCTCAGTCTTCGAGCTCTAGCAAGCGGTGCAACCGCCCCTGACAAGAGGTGGCACCGCCTGAGCTCAGTCTTCGAGCTCTAGCAAGCGGTGCAACCGCCTCAGTTAGGAGGTGCAACCGCCTCAGTTAGGAGGTGCAACCGCCTGAGCTTAGTCTTCGAGCTCTGGCAGGAGGTGCAACCGCCCCTGGTAGGAGGTGGCACCACCTAGAGGCTCAGTCTTCGAGCTCTGCCAGGCGGTGCAACCGCTCCAGTCAGGAGGTGCAACCGCCTGATCTCGGAATTCCGGGAATTGATAGTTTTGAGCTCCAAATTTGAACTGGGTTGGGGCCTATAAATACCCCACCCATTCAGCACTGAAAGAGCAACTTACACTCAAAATCTTGATCTCTTTCTGTGATTCTTAGAGCTCAAAATTGTTGTAAAGGCCAAAAGTTCTCCGCCCTCTGTTCTTTAAAGTTTTAAGTTGTAAAGAGAGGAGAGAAAACTTATGTAAGGGTTGTCTCCTAAGCCCGTCAAAAGGAGTGAAACTGTAAAAGGGTGGTTGGCCTTCGCCTATTGAAGGAAGGCCTCTAGTTGACGTCGGTGACCTCGTCGGTGGAGGAAGCCAAAAGTGGAGTAGGTCAAGATTGACCGAACCACTCTAAATCTCGGTGTGCATTTACTTTGAGCAGTTTATCTTTATTGCAAACCTCCTAAATAGCTATTGCCTTCTGCGCTTTTACGAACGAGTTTCTAAGTTCAAAGCTTTACGAATCTGCTTTTAGACGTAAATCAGCTTTTTCGTACGATCATTACATTTCAGTTTACGTTCACGTTTTGATTTCAATCATAACTGCAAACTGCCTTCTGTGCATTTATAAAACATATCTCAAAGTTCAGTATCTTCAAAATTGGCATTTAGACGTAAACCAGTTTTATCGTACGAACGTCGCATTTCAGTTTGCACTTGCATTATGATTTTCATCATAAACTGCAAACTGCCTTCGTAGATTTACTTTAACGTCATCTCGCTTAATCTTAAGTTAAAGTAATCTTAGAATCAGCTTTTACATCTAAATCATTTTTATTAAACGAACGTAGCTTTCGGTTTTAATCGTAAAAAGTTTTTCGCTGCACTAATTCACCCCCCCCCCCCCTCTTAGTGCTCTTGATCCTAATAATTGGTATCAGAGCCCGATTTTTCCCATTTCGGATTTACACCCGAGAGAAATTCATGGCATTCAAGAGGGCTTATCGGTCTTTCGTCCACCGTTGTTTAACGGATTGGACTACACTTATTGGAAAACTCGAATGAGAGTTTTCTTGATTTCTATGAATTTGGATTTATGGAATATCATTGAAAACGGTTTTCAACTTCCCTCTAAACCGATGAACGAATGGTCGGATTTGGAGAAGAAGTATTTTTCTTTAAACGCAAAGGCTATGAGTGCCTTATTTTGTGCTTTGGACAAAAATGAGTTCAATCGGATTTCTACGTGCGAAACGACTTTTGACATTTGGCGAACGCTTGAAATCACGCACGAGGGAACTAGTAGAGTCAAAGACTCGAAAGTTAACCTTTTATTGCATGATTTTGAGCTTTTTCGAATGCAACCAAACGAGACTATAGGCGACATGTACACCCGTTTCACGGATGTCATCAATAGTTTAAGAGCTCTTGGAAAATGTTTTTCGGATTTTGAACTCGTAAACAAGATTTTGCGTTCTCTTTCTAAGAAGTGGGATTCAAAAGTAACTGCAATACAAGAAGCTAAAAATCGAAACAACTTACCATTTGAAGAACTAATTGGTTCGTTGATGACATATGAAATGGTGCACAATGCACATGATGAACATATTGAACACAATCACCTTCCAAAGAACAGGAAGGATTTGGAACACCGGACAAATGAATGCCACTTGAACGATGACTCAAGTGATGAGGACAATGATGAATTTGAACTTCGAACACTAAATCTTAATTAGTTTATTAAACAAAAATCTAAAATAGACAATGAACTTGAACGAAGGAAGAGGCCAAAGAAGAGGAAGGAAACCAAGGATGAATCAAGAACTTCCAAAGGTGAAACGGTGAATTGGGCTTTGACGGGCTTCGACTACAAGGTAAGTAACTCAACTCTCTTGAATTATTTCAAAATTACATGATGCTCTTCATAATACATTTTCTTTTTAATATAGAATTAATTTTCTTGAAAATTACATGTTAAAAAAAAATGATGAAAATGTAAAATTTATGATCATGCTAATAGTTTTGAAAATAATCATGAAAAATACATATTTTATGATAAACAAACAAAATGATTTTGATTGAAAATATGAAATCATGCTTGATGATATAATGATGTTTTGATACCATGATTTTATTCTATGCATGAGATTTTAAAAATCATGTTTATTGGTTTTATAATTATGGATGATGAATCTTGCGATTTTCATTTTTCACGGCAATGAAAGTGCCTTATTGATCTTTGTCGTAATAAAACTTGCACTTTCGATTTTAAAACATGCTACATGTTTGGCATAGATGAAATAAAATCATATGAACTAAAACAACTAAAAAGAGAAAAGTATTTTTCTTGAAAATTTATTTTTCTCTACCGTATTGACTTTTTCACTAAGAGATCAATAAAATTATCTATGCCATTTTGAATCTCTTGAAAGTAATGTTGAGATTTTGATGATGTGGTCTTATTGAAATTTATTGAAATGAATCGTGATTTCTTAGAATTATAACTTGAGAATTCTTTTTATAAATCAAAATAACTTACTGTGATTCTTTCTTTTTGCTATTTGAGTTATCTAAAAAGAATCATAATATGTCTCTTAATATTCATAATTTGTCTACATGATTCGTAAATCTCATTACCAACTATTTATGATATTCCTTATGTGATGATATGAATACATGAAATATTCATTAATTTATTTTGATGTATACAAATGAAAAGTTATGATCATGCATGGTAAGATATAATTTGATAAAATTGATACCATCATGATATGAAGCATTTATGATTTGCAATGATGCATGCAATACTTGAGCTTTTTAATTATGATGTGATGTATTGCATATGATGTAAATCATGATTTAAAATGCTATGAGTTGTTACTAAAATGATGTATGTTATTTAATATCATGAATACTCTAAATGATGAATGTTTGGTATCATGATCAAAATATTGATAAATAGTTAAAAATTTAAGTATCATGTATGATATGCTCATAATATTGACTGATTTATTCAGTATCATGCATGAATGAAATATAAGGTTTTTGAAATTGTGCATGTTCAAATTTGAAAATATAATGATGCACAAATAAGATTGAAACCTTCCCTTGTCATGATTTAGAAATTAATATAAAGGGTCTTCCCTTCTCTTTCCCAATGACATAGGGGGAGAAAGAGTTGCTAATGTGCATATCTCAAAGAGAAAATTGCTAGCTTTCGTTTCTTAAAATGTTGAAAATTTTTTGCTAGCTTGTATATTGTAAACTTGCTATCATACTATCATGATGATGAGCATGTCTTATCTTCATAATTGTATTTGAAAAACTATGACAAAAATATGTCCGAATGATTGAACTTGTTAAAATTAATTTTCGGACTTTCTTGATTGAATGATCAAATCACTCGACTACCATGATAATTTTACACAATTACATGCCCTAATAACAGGTTGGAAATTATGTGCTTTGGATACAAAAATTTCCATGATAATAAGCATGTTTTGTCCTCATGATTGTATTTGAAAATCAATAGCACAGCCTTGTCCGAATGCATGAAAGTGTTAATTTCATTTTCGGATTCTCTTAACTATTGGCATCCTAACAATTGGATTTTCGAATTATCCTCTTCTAGACTTAATAAGCATATGTCATATCAAGTTTAATTCATAACATTAATTTTTGACATATGAAATCAATCAACAAATACATCTCTTATACACTTATCATGTGAACAATATTTTGTTTTGAGCAATGGATTTGATGAAATGATTCTTGCTTATAAATTCCTTCTTGAAAAAGGAAGTCATTTTTACGTACAAGGATTTGATACATATCTTGATACTTGTAAAAATGAAGCGTGCTTTAATATCTTATCGATTTTAACTTCATTCGAGTAAGCTCAGAAATAGCTTTCCTCCATCATGCAAAAAAATAAATAAATAAATAAAATGGAAGAAGTTTTCAAAGCTATCTCCATGTCATGTTTTCCTTGAAATGTTTGAATATTTGGTATCTTATCACTTTTTGTTGAAAAATGACATGAACCTGCTTATGGCATCGCACTTATATTTAAAATTTGCTTATATCGTTCTCCTTTTTGTTAACGACAAAGGGGGAGAAATATATGAATTGATGCTATGAACACTGATGCTATGATTGCCAAATTTGCATTATGCCATGTCTGCATCATGTGTTAAGATATCAAGAACTTGTATCGTAATTTTACGCGTTGATATATTACCATGTGATGAAATGCTACAATTGATAAACACTTGAAATGTTTGCGTTATGATATCAAAAGCTTATATCGCAATTTTACATGTTGATATTTGATAATAGCAAACTTGCATGATGATAAAACTTGATATTATGTTTTTCATGCAATGAGTTGCACCAATATCACAAACACTTGATTGTGGTACTTCTCCTTTTTGTTGATGACAAAGGGGGAGAAGTATGTTGATGACATGACATGTTATGCATAAGTTTATACATAAGTTCATGATTACGTGTTGCAAGTATTCATTATGAATATTGCAATGACTTGAATTCAGTTCAAGATTCTATCAATATGTCATATTGATAGGGGGAGTTTGTTTAAACTCCGGGAGTTAAGTTTAACTCCGTCATGAAGTGGTTGTCATCATCAAAAAGGGGGAGATTGTTGAATCTCGTATTTTGATGATGAAACTACTTGATATATGTTTATGATTTAATTTGTGTTTTGAGTGACGCAGGATGCTTCGATTAGGATGAGACAATTAAAGTAGGAAAATCATGTTGTGCCGGAGGAACATGTCAGAAGATTGGACGTCGTGTCGGTGGATCGATCGACGTATCGACAGAAGGCTTTGGGCCGTGGACTCGGGCATCGGGCCAAGAAGAGCGGGTATTGTGCCAAGGATATCGGAGTTGCGGAGCCAACTGGCCGATTGGGCAATAGGCCGCAGGAAAGGACGATGCGCCGAAGAATCGGACGAAGCGTCGAAGGACCAATGACATGCCGGACAACTTGGTTAATTGCTTAGGATTAATTGTCTCGATCGAAGTTTTGTTTTAAGTGTGCAGGATTAACTACGATGGAAGAATGACATGCAGCAGGAGTTGCGCCGGAGTCAAGACAATGATCACATTGGGAGTTCGAGAGTTTTACGGAAGTTCGGATGATCGTCGGAGGTTCTGCGGGAACAAATCCGAGAAGTCCAGGAGCTTGCCAAAGAAGCTCGTTGGAACTCGCCAAGTGGATCGTCGCAAGTCTAGGAGTTTGCCGGAAGTCCGCAGGAGCATCACCGAGGGTTCATCGGATGATCGACGGAAGTTCACCGGAAGCTCGCCGGAAGAAGCGATTGACATACCGGAGCAAGTTGCCGTAAATGTCTTAGGAAAAAATCGTAGTTAGCACAATGATTAAGTTAGAAATGGGAGGTGATCCTATTAACTTAATCTTGGGGCAATCAGACCCCTGAAAGACCCAAATTGGGCCGAATGAATCAACCCATTCGGACCTGAATTAGCGCTAGGAGGTAGCACCGCCCAGGAGGCAATCTCCGAGCGAGACTGGGCGGTATAACCGCCCCAGTCAGGAGGTTGCACCGCCTGAGCTCAGTCTTTGAGCTCAGTCTTCGAGCTCTGGCAAGCGGAGCAACCGCCCCTGACAAGAGATGGCACCGCCTGAGCTCAGTCTTCGAGCTCTGGCATGTCACGCCCCTTAAAATATCGATAATATTAAAATTTTCATCACAAATCCATCTAGGATCCAATCACACATTTGAGGTCACTAAGAAAACATTCAGATCAAAATTTCACCCCTATAATCTACAAATTTATAAACCCTGTGCAGTTCATAAACATACAACATATTGTTCGATGATTTATAAAATCTGAACCCAACTCACCAAAATAATAACCACAATATAACTTCACCAGTATGGGAGTCTATACAGTCACAAAACCAACATTAACCATAAGTTCATATCATTAAATGAATTAAACTTAACATTCCAAAATCCTAGACACGAGAGGTCCTTTAAACTTATACAAAATCCACAAGTTTAGATTTATCGTCAACATTACATTAGATGCAGAGTGTGCCTATACAACAAAAACATATATACTAATAAAGATCTGCCCAAAATCTTTTAGCTTTCTATTGCCTCAGCCCAACCTTAACATTTAAGCGAGCGACGAGCTATCTTGAAAAATTTTTACAGCAACGAGGTGAGCATATAAAGCTCAGCAAGTGACTAACATATCCATGGTAAAAGTGGAAAATTTTCAAAGAGATAAAGTTTCAAAATACAAGGCAGAATATAAGAATCCATAGATACAATCTCATTAGGTGTAGAATCACAAATATCATTTCAATCAAGCATAATTGGTTCATACAGATGGAGCATAGAGTAATTGGAGCATATCAATAGCATGAGAAATGTTCCGGAGTATATCAACAACATATGGAACATTTCGAAGCATAACAATAACAAATGAAACATTTTGGAGCATATCAAAGGCGTACGAAAATGTTTCGGAGCATATCAATGATAAGTGAAACATTTCAGAACATATCAATAGTGTATGGACCATTTCGGAACATTTCAAAGATGAATATGAAACAAAAGCTCAAATGTCGAATTTAACATTTCATTCATATCATTCATATCCAAAGCATATATAGAAACACATAACCAAAGCTCTGGATACCATATCAAACATGCAGAAGGTGAAGTAGGACCATAACATAATATGGTACATCTATTTCTGAATGACCACCAAACATAAGTCTCCCACATCTGGGAGGTCTCCCATCTCTTGGAGCTCCATCCACCCACGTCTGAGTGAACTCATAGGGGGCCGGCAGAGCATCTTAGGCTCTATGCATAACTCCCTTCACCATTTCTAGCGAAGGTTCACAATATCCCACATACACCAGAGTACAAAAGGATAGTATGAACAATGAGTAGCACATATCGGAAGCACACATGGAACAACAAAACGTACATGTGCCTTTACGAGTCAATCCGAAGTAAGCAATAATCTTTCATAATTATATTCAGATTTGAAAGGAATTGAAAGCAAGGGTGCATATAGAATCCAAGCAATCACATACAACTCAATTCGAATAAGAAGGTTAGATGAATTCGATATCCAAAGGAATGAAACTAGAATAGGCACACATCGAAAGCAAATGCAGAACAATTGGTTATACATGTGCCTATATAAGTCAATGTGATATAGCATAAACGTTACACAATATGTTCAGGAATAGTAATAATTTATAGACAAGAGCAAATGAGAATTCAAACATTAATATAAGCCACAATTGAGAGAAGGGAAATGAACAAAATCTATTTCCAAACGAACGAAAAGAGAAGATACGATATCGATCAAAGCTCGATTTCTGACAGAATTCGAGAGGCTCATTGGAAAAATACTTTAGATTGTCAATTATGCTCTAATACCCTCAAGAAGGCTATTGTCAAAAGATATATCAATCTATGTTCTGTTGAAATAAGTTTCGTACGAATCATGGTTTCCAACAAGGAGTTACCTTTGATTTGGTAACACAAGGTCAAAAACAAAGTCATTGTTTTGCAGAATTCATAGGGTCGGATTCAACAGATAATAGGATAGGCATTTGAATTCCAAAATTTTCAATCTATATATCAAAAGAAAGGTCTACAAGTCTAGTTTCGAACGAAATCAGTTTGGTACAAATCAGAATTTCCAACAGGGACTTATAGATATTTTAGTATCTAAAGGTCAGAAATGTTGATCCTTGTTCTGCAACTAAAATTTATAGCTGAAACAGTGTATAGGGGTCAGTTTATCGAAAAAATTTCAGATCCTTGGTTTTTTGTCCAAAGAGAGAAATATCAGGTTCTAATCATAAATCTTTCAGAATCAATATAGGAACATAGACTAATACTTCTGTAGGATAGGGTTAGAACACTTGCCTTTGAGAATTTGGACCCTAAATGAGAAGATTTGAGCAAGAAACCTCAAAGCCCCAATTTTTTTTTTCTTCTTCTTCTTCCCCCTTTTTCTTCTCTTCATCTTTCTTTCTTTCTCCTGTGCTTCCACGTAGCTGCCTTCTCTGGTTCCTTATGAACGAAGGCAGAGAGGCTTAAACGGTGGGATTTGTATTTTTGTGCATTTTGCAGTTTAGTCCTTGTTTTTATTATATTTACGATTAGGTCCTCAGGGTTTACATATAGGTCCTCAGATTTTTTTGAACAAATCCTCCAAATCTTATGAATAAGTTCTCAGATTCATACTTTGGCTCTTTTATCAACTTTAATATAGATACTTATATTACAACTAGAAACTTATACGAAAATTCAGAAATGAGGGATGTTACACTCTCCCCCCCTTAAAAGAAAAATTTAGTCCTCTAAATTTATCATACCTCTACCGATGAAAAGATGGGGATAAACCTTTTTCATTTCCTCCTCTAGCTCGCAGGTTGTTTCCTCACCAGAATGATGTCTCCAAATTATTTGCACTAGAGTGATGACCCGATTCCTTAGGATCTTTTCCTTCTTATCAACAATTTGAGTGGGCTCTTCCACATAAGATAAATCTTTATCAATCTCCATTTGCTCATACTCAATGATATGAGAAGGATCAGGTATATACTTCCTAATCATCGAAACATGAAATATATCATGGATATGACACAATGTTGGTGGCAAGGCAATCCTGTAAGTGACAGAACCAACCCTCTCAAGAACCTCAAAAGGTCCAATAAATCTTGGGCTTAACTTTCCTTTCTTCCCAAACCTTATAATGCCTTTGGAAGGGGAGACCTTTAAGAATACAAAATCTCCGATTTCAAACTCAATATCTCGTCTTCTATTGTCAGCATAACTCTTTTGACGACTCTGAGCAGTTTTTAACCTTTTCCTTATAACTTGAATTTTCTCGGTAGTTTCTTGTACTTTGTCCGATGCTAACAACTTTCTGTCACCAACTTCCTCCCAACATATAGGTGTTATGCACTTTCGCCCATATAAAGCTTCATAAGGAGCCATCTGAATACTTGAATGATAACTATTATTATAAGTGAACTCTATAAGTGAAATATCTTTATCCCATTCACCTTTCCAATCCATAACATAGGCTCTAAGCAAATCCTCAAGTGTTTGAATTGTTCTTTCTGACTGACCATCAGTCTGAGGATGATATGCAGTACTGAACTTGACTTTAGTGCCCATAGATTCCTGTAATCTTCTCCAGAATCTAGAGAGAAATCTGGAGTCTCTATCAGAGATAATCTCCTTTGGAATACCATGAAGTCTTACTATTTCATTGACATATAAATCTGCAAGTCTATCAAGCGAATAAGTCATATTAATCGGTAGGAAATGTGCAGATTTTGTTAACCTATCAATGATAACCCAAATAGCATCATGCTTTTTAGAGGTTCTGGGTAGTCCTGAAACAAAATCCATAGTAATACATTCCCATTTCCATTCAGGAATATCTAAAGGTTGCAACAATCCTCCAGGTCTTTGGTGTTCTACTTTGATTTGCTGACAAATCAAACATTTTGAAACATAAATTGCAATTTCCTTCTTCATGCCTTCCCACCAATAATGACTTTGAAGATCTCTATACATCTTAGTGCTCCCAGGATGCATGGTGTACTTTGAAGCATGACTTTCCTTTAGGATTTGATTCTTGATATCTGGTTCATTTGGTACACATACTCTCTCCCCAAATTTCAATAGGCCATCCTTTGAAACTTAAAATTTTGGCTTCAATTCCTTTTCTACTTCATTCCTCTAGTAGATTAAATGTGGATCTCGTAATTGTCCTTCCTTAATTCGTTGAATAAGATCATATTGCACTTGAATGGAGGCCATCAATATCATCGAGTCTTGCTCTTTCCTCAAAGCTTTCAAATCAGAATTTTCTTCTAATGACTTCCATTGCCTCACGACCAGACTAGCCATAAAACTTGTAGGTTTTCTACTAAGTGCATCAGCTACAACATTGGCTTTGCCCGGGTAATAACGGATGGCACAATCATAATCCTTCAAAAGTTCTATCCATCTTCGCTGCCTCATGTTTAACTCTTTCTGAGTGAAAATATATTTTAAACTCTTGTGATCAGTAAAGATTTCAAATTGTCGACCATACAAATAATGTCTCTAAATCTTTAAAGCAAAAATAATTACTACCAATTTCAAATCATGAGTTGGATAATTCAATTCATAACCTTTTAGTTGCCTAGAAGCATAAGCAATTACTTTCCCTTCCTGCATCAAAACACATCCAAGGCCCTTTCTTGAAGCATCAGTATAAACTACAAATCCCTCACTACCACTTGGAATAGTGAGAATAGGAGCACTAGTCAATCTTCTTTTTAACTCTTGAAAACTTTGCTCACAATCATCACCCCATACAAATTTCACATTCTTTTTTGTGAGGTTGGTGAGAGGTTGAGCGATTCGAGAAAATCCCTCCACAAATCTCCTATAATAACCTGTCATGCCCAAGAAGCTTCTAACTTCTGTTACATTTGTTGGTACATCCCATTCAACTATAGCTTCCACTTTCTTTGGATCAACAGATATACCCTTCCCTGAAATCACATGGCCTAAGAAAGCAACTTCATTCAACCAAAATTCACATTTGCTGAACTTTGCATACAACTTCTTTTCTCTTAGTATGGACAATACATTTCTTAAATGTTCCTTATGCTCCTGATTACTCCTTGAATACACCAATATGTCATCAATGAATACAATTACACAGTCATCCAAGAGCGGTTGAAATATCCTATTCATTAGTTCCATAAAAGCTGCAGGGGCATTAGTCAAACCGAAAGGCATCACCAAGAATTCATAGTGACCATATCGAGTTCTAAAAGCTATTTTTGGAATATCCCCTCCTTGATCTTCAACTGATAGTAACCTGACCTCAGATCAATCTTAGAGAATACTTGTGCACCCTACAGTTGATCAAACAAATCATCAATTCTGGGTATGGGATACTTGTTTTTGATGGTCACCTGATTCAACTGTTTGTAATCAATACAAAGCCTTAATGTTCCATCCTTCTTCACTAATAATACCGGAGCACCCCACGGTGAAACGTTGGGCCGTATGAAGCCCTTATCTAATAATTCTTGTAGTTGCTTTTTCAATTCCTCTAGCTCGAGTGGTGCCATTCTGTAGGGAGGCTTAGATATTGGGGTTGTACTGGGGACCAGATCAATAACAAATTCACCCTCTCTATCTAGAGGTAAACCAGGCAAGTCATTTGGGAATACATCAGGGAACTCTTTGACCACTGAAATTTCATCTAGATGGATTTCCTGATTTGAATGCTCCTTTACACACACCATATAACAAAGATAACCCTTCTGCATAAAACGATAAGCTTGAAGTGCTGATATCAAGTAAGGAGGCAAATCATGCCTAATGCCCTCAAAGTAAAATGTAGGCTGATCTGGTATACAGAAAGTAATTATTTTTATATAGCAATCAATAGTAGCATGATAGGAAGATAGCCAATCCATGCCAAGTATAATATCAAAACCCTGGATCTCTAGAAGAATCAAATCAGCAAGAAGTTCGTGTTCTCCAATAGAGATCAAACAAGATGTGTAAACCAAGTTAGTTGCCAAAGAATCCCCAACAGCAGTTGTTACATATAACATATCATCCAGGGGTCTAGGTAGAATATCCAAGTGACAAGCAAAGTATTGTGAAACAAATGATAAGTTGGAACCGGGATCAAACAAAACCTTTGCATTTCTTTTAGAAACATAAAGAATACCTTCAACCATAGATTTAGAAGCTTTAGAATCTTGTTCAGTGATAGCATACACTCTAGCATAGGTTGAGGGTCTAGGAGGCAGTGGCTCTTTCTTCCTGTTCAGTGGGCAATCTCTTACTTGATGATCTAACCTTCCACAAGCAAAACAGGCTCCAGTCGTCCGAAAAAACTGACTTGTCTCATGATTTAATCCACATTTTGCACATGATTGAGTCCTCCGCAATGGTTTACCTTTCTCAAATCTAGATGTCTTGATCCTCTTATTATTAGCTTCATATTCAATTTCTCTCTTACTTTTGCTAGTAAATTTGTCATTTTTGTTCTTGCCCATGATTTCTTGAATTTCCTCCAAGTCTCTTTCAATTTTCAAAGCTCTTTCTTCCTTGTTGGCTATGTTGTTGTTGTTGTTGCATCACTTGTGCCATAGTCTCCAAAGTCTGCATGATACCACTCAATTGATCAGCAGTAGATGCAATAGGAGAACCAGATGATCTCATCATCCTTGCTTCCTAAAACATCAAAAGAAAATTTTCTTTGATCAATCTCTAAATGAGAGTCAATAAACCTCAATTTTTCTTTTTCATCAAGTACATAAAAAAGATATTCTTAGTGATTCTCAAATCATGCTCTGATACCACCTCTGTCACGCCCCTTAAAATATCGATAATATTAAAATTTTCATCACAAATCCATCCAGGATCCAATCACACATTTGAGGTCACTAAGAAAACATTCAGATCAAAATTTCACCCCTATAATCTACAAATTTATAAACCCTGTGCAGTTCATAAACATACAACATATCGTTCGATGATTCATAAAATCTGAACCCAACTCACCAAAATAATAACCACAACATAAATTCACTAGTATGGGACTCAATGCAGTCACAAAACCAACATTAACCATAAGTTCATATCATTACATGAATTAAACTTAACATTCCAAAATCCTAGACACGAGAGGTCCTTTAAACTTATACAAAATCCACAAGTTTAGATTCATCGTCAACATTACATTAGATGCAAAGTGTGCCTATACAACAAAACAAAATATACTAATAAAGATCTGCCCAAAATCTTTTAGCTTTCCATTGCCTCAGCCCAACCTTAACATTTAAGCGAGCGACAAGCTATCCTGAAAAATTTATACAGCAACGAGGTGAGCATATAAGCTCAGCAAGTGACTAACATATCGATGGTAAAAGAGGAAAATTTTCAAAGAGATAAAGTTTCGAAATACAAGGCAGAATATAAGAATCCATAGACACAATCTCATTAGGTGTAGAATCACAAATATCATTTCTATCAAGCATAATTGGTTCATACAGATGGAGCATAGAGTAATTGGAGCATATCAATAGCATGAGAAATGTTCCGGACCATATCAACAACATATGGAACATTTCGAAGCATAACAATAACAAATGAAACATTTTGGAGCATATCAAAGGCGTACGAAAATGTTTCGGAGCATGTCAAAGATAAGTGAAACATTTCGGAACATATCAATGGTGTATGGACCATTTCGGGACATTTCAAAGATGAATATGAAACAAAAGCTCAAATGTTGAATTTAACGTTTCATTCATATCATTCATATCCAAAGCATGTATAGAAACACATAACCAAAGCTCTGGATACCATATCAAACATGCAGAAGGTGAAGTGGGACCATAACATAATATGGTACATCCATTTCTGAATGACCACCAAACATAAGTCTCCCACGTCTGGGAGGTCTCCCACGTTTGGGAGCTCCATCCACCCACGTTTGAGTGAAGTCATAGGGGGCCGGTAGAGCATCTCAGGCTCTATGCATAACTCCCTTCACCATTTCTGGCGAAGGTTCACAATATCCCACAAACACCAGAGTACAAAAGGATAGTATGAACAATGAATAGCACATATCGGAAGCACACGCGGAACAACAAAACGTACATGTGCCTTCACGAGTCAATCCGAAGTAAGCAATAATCTTTCACAATTATATTCAGATTTGAAAGGAATTGAAAGCAAGGGCACATATGGAATCCAAGCAATCACATACAACTCAATTCGAATAAGAAGGTTAGATGAATTCGATATCCAAAGGAATGAAACTAGAATAGGCACACATCGAAAGCAAATGCAGAACAATGGGTTATACATGTGCCTATATAAGTCTGTTGAATCTCGTATTTTGATGATGAAACCACTTGATATGTGTTTATAATTTAAACTGCATTTTGAGTGATGTAGGTCTACTCGATCAGGATTAGACAGTTAACGCAGGAGGAATTGACGTTGCACCGGAGGAGATCACGTCAGGATATTGGACGACAGAAGGCTTCGGACGTCGGGCATCGGGCCAAGGAGAGCGGAATTGCACCAATGATATCAAGGTTACGGAGGTCAACCGCCAATTGGGCAACAAGCCGCAAGAGAGGATGATGCGCTGAAGAATCGGACGAAGTGCCAACCATTGACGCGCCGAGCAACAGAATGTCAATTCGCGTTGTAATAATTGTCTAGATCGGAGTAGAGTTTTTGGCTTGTATGTGCAGGATTAACTACGATAACGATGAAGACATAAAGCGAAATAAAGTGTCGGAGTCAAGCGCGAAGGATTTGTTGCGAGTTCGAGAGTTCGACGGAAGTCCGAAGGTTCGTTGGGAATGCTGCCGGAACTAGCCGAGAATGAGTAGGGAGCTTGCTGAAGGTTTTTTCGGAAGCTCGCCGGAAGGTTCGTTGGAAGTTCGCGGAGCTCGCCGAGAAAGATCGGAGCTTGCCGAAGAAGCTCGTTGGAACTCGTAAAGATCAAATCGTGAAGTCTAGGAGCTTGCCGAGAGTCCACAGAATGGTTTCCGAGAGTTTATCGGAAAACCGTCGGAAGTTCGCCGGAAGCTCGCCGAAAAAAGTCTTGACTTACAGACTTTGTAATAGCTTAGAAAATGTCTTTAAATTCGTAGTTAGCACATTAATTAGGGTTTGGATTAGGTGTTAATCTTATAACCCAAATAGGGGCCAATTGGGTCTGAGTTCGAACTGGTTTGGGCCAAGTTTGGAGCCCAACCAGTGAACTGAATTGGCCTAGGCAGTGGCACCGCCTAGGCTGGGCGGTGGCACCGCTTGGTTGGGCGGTGGCACCGCCAGCATCGGGAACATAAGAGAATTCAAATTTTTGGAGCTCAAATTTGAATCCTCTTGAGGCCTATAAATACCCCTCAAGTCTCAGCTGAGAATACAACTTTTTGAGCAGCAAGTGATTGAGAGAAAAGTCTTAGAAGAGTCTTTGCCTTTCTTGTTTTCAATTTGCTAGTGTTCACCTCCTTCTTTCTTGCTGAAAATCTGTAAGAGAGTGAACCGCTTGTAAAAGTTGTAAGAGGGGTATTTACCCTTCCCTTTCAAGAGATTTGCTAGTGGAAGGTGGGAGCCTCATCGAAGAGGGGCCTCGCAAGTGGATGTAGGTCACTTGACCGAACCACTTTAAAAACAGCGTAATCTTTGGTTTGCATTTCATTACTGCTATTTACATTACTGCAAACCCTCTTACTTGCTTTATTTCCTCATTACATTTACTGCACAACTTTGCAAATACGCTTTCAAGTTAAGCACTTCTGATTCCGATTTTTATCGTACGAAAGATTTGTCGAAACCAACGTTTTAAGCCGCTGCACTAATTCACCCTCCCCTCTTAGTGCCGCTCCGATCCTAACAAAGTCAATGTGATATAGCATAAACGTTATACAATATGTTCAGGAATGGTAATAATTTATAGACAAGAGCAAATGAGAATTCAAACATTAATATAAGCCACAATTGAGAGAAGGGAACTGAACAAAATCTATTTCCAAACGAACGAAAAGAGAAGATACGAAATCGATCAAAGCTCGATTTCTGACAGAATTCGAGAGGCTCATTGGATAAATACTTCAGATTGTCAATTATGCTCCAATACCCTCAAGAAGGCTATTGTCAAAAGATATATCAATCTATGTTCTATTGAAACAAGTTTCGTATGAATCATGGTTTCCAACAAGGAGTTACCTTTGATTTGGTAACACAAGGTCAAAAACAAAATCATTATTTTGCAGAATTCATAGGGTCAGATTCAACAGATAATAGGATAGGCATTTGAATTCCAAAATTTTCAATCTATATGTCAAAAGAAAGGTCTACAAGTCTAGTTTCGAACGAAATCAGTTTGGTATAAATCAGAATTTCCAACAGGGACTTATAGATATTTTAGTATCGAAAGGTCAGAAATGTTGATCCTTATTCTGCAGCATCTATAGGCTCAATTGAAACAGACGTTTGGGTAAGTATTCGGTGTCCAAAATCTACAAAAATAGTGTCAAAAGAAAGATATAAGAGTCTAATTTCAAACGAGCTATGTCTTGCCTGAATCCACATTTGGTGCTAAAATTTATAGCTGAAACAGTGTATAGGAGTTAGTTTACCGAAAAAATTTCAGATCCTTGGTTTTATGTCCAAAGAGAGAAATATCAGGTTCTAATCATAAATCTTTCAGAATCAATATAGGAACATAGACTAATACTTCTGTAGGATGGGGTTAGAACACTTGCCTTTGAGAATTTGGACTCTAAATGAGAAGATTTGAGCAAGAAACCTCAAAGCCCCAATTTTTTTTTTCTTCTTCTTCTTCCCCCTTTTTCTTCTCTTCTTCTTTCTTTCTTTCTCCTGTGCTTCCACATATCTGCCTTCTCTGGTTCCTTATGAATGAAGGCAGAGAGGCTTAAACGGTGGGATTTGTATTTTTATGCATTTTTCAGTTTAGTCCTTGTATTTATTATATTTACGATTAGGTCCTCAGAGTTTACATATAGGTCCTCAATTTTTTTTGAACAAATCCTCCAAATCTTATGAATAAGTTCTCAGATTCATACTTTGGCACTTTTATCAACTTTAATATAGATACTTATATTACAACTAGAAACTTATACGAAAATTCAGAAATGAGGGATGTTACATGGTAGGCGGTGCAACCGCCTCAGTCAGGAGGTGCAACCGCCTGAGCTCAGTCTTCGAGCTCTGGCAAGAGATGCAACCACCCCTGACAGGAAGTGGCACCACCTAGAGGCTCAATCTTCGAGCTCTGCCAGGCGTTGCAACCGCTCCAGTCAGGAGGTGCAACCGCCTGATCTCGGAATTCCGAGAATTGACAGTTTTGAGCTCCAAATTTGAACTGGGTTGGGGCCTATAAATACCCCACCCATTCAGCACTGCAAGAGCAACTTACACTCGAAATCTTGATCTCTTTCTGTGATTCTTAGAGCTCAAATTGTTGTAAAGGCCAAAAGTTCTCCTCCCTCTGTTCTTCAAAGTTTTGAGTTGTAAAGAGATGAGAGAAAACTTCTGTAAGGGTTGTCTCCTAAGCCCGTCAAAAGGAGTGAAACTGTAAAAGGGTGGTTGGCCTTCACCTATTGAAGGAAGGCCTCTAGTTGACGTCCGTGACCTCATCGGTGGAGGAAGCCAAAATTGGAGTAGGTCAAGATTGACCGAACCACTCTAAATCTCGGTTTGCATTTACTTTGAGCAGTTTATCTTTATTGCAAACCTCCTAACTAGCTACTGCCTTCTGCGCTTTAACGAATGAGTTTCTAAGTTTAAAGCTTTACGAATCTGCGTTTAGACATAAATCAGTTTTTTCGTACGATCATTACATTTCAGTTTACGTTTACGTTTTGATTTCAATCATAACTGCAAACTGCCTTCTGCGCATTTATAAAACATATCTCAAAGTTCAGTATCTTCAAAATTGGCATTTAGACGTAAACCGACTTTATCGTACGAACGTCGCATTTCAGTTTGCGCTTGCATTCTGATTTTCATCATAAACTGCAAACTGCCTTTGTAGATTTACTTTAACGTCATCTCGCTTAATCTTAAGTTAAAGTAATCTTAGAATCAGCTTTTACATCTAAATCGTTTTTATCAAATGAACGCAGCTTTCGGTTTTAATCGCAGAAAGTTTTCCGCTGCACTAATTCACCCCCCCCTCTTAGTGCTCTTGATCCTAACAATCGGTATCAGAGCCCGATTTTTCTTATTTCGAATTTACACCCGAGAGAAATGGCTCTTCATGGCTTTCAAGAGGGCTTATCGGTCTTTCGTCCATCGTTGTTTAACGGATTGGACTACACTTATTGGAAAACTCGAATGAGAGTTTTCTTGATTTCTATGAATTTGGATTTATGGAATATCGTTGAAAACGGTTTTCAACTTCCCTCTAAACCGATGAATGAATGGTCGGATTTGGAGAAGAAGTATTTTTCTTTAAACGCAGAGGCTATGAATGCCTTACTTTGCGCTTTGGACAAAAATGAGTTCAATCGGATTTCTACGTGCGAAACGGCTTTTGACATTTGGCGAACACTTGAAATCACGCACGAGGGAACTAGTACAGTCAAAGACTCAAAAGTGAACTTTTTATTGCATGATTTTGAGCTTTTTCGAATGCAACAAGCGAGACTATAGGCGACATGTACACCCGTTTCACGGATGTCGTCAATAGTTTAAGAGCTCTTGGAAAATGTTTTTCGGATTTTGAACTCGTAAATAAGATTTTGCGTTCTCTTTCTAAGAAGTGGGATTCAAAAGTAACTGCAATACAAGAAGCTAAAAACCTAAACAACTTATCATTTAAAGAACTAATTGGTTCGTTGATGACATATGAAATGGTGCACAATGCACATGATGAACATGTTGAACACAATCACCTTCCAAAGAACAGGAAGGATTTGGAACTCCGGACAAATGAATGCCACTTGAGCGATGACTCAAGTGATGAGGACAATGATGAACTTGAACTTCGAACACTAAATCTTAATAAGTTTATTAAACAAAAATCTAAAATAGACAATGAACTTGAACGAAGGAAGAGGCCAAAGAAGAGGAAGGAAACCAAGGATGAATCAAGAACTTCCAAAGGTGAAACGGCGAATTAGGCTTTGACGGGCTTCGACTACAATGTAAGTAACTCAACTCTCTTGAATTATTTCGAAATTACATGATGCTCTTCATAATACATTTTCTTTTTAATATAGAATTAATTTTCCTGAAAATTACATGTAAAAAAAAAATGATAAAAATGCAAAATTTATGATCATGCTAATAGTTTTGAAAATAATCATGAAAAATACATATTTTATGATAAACAAACAAAATGATTTTGATTGAAAATATGAAATCATGCTTAATGATATAATGATGTTTTGATACCATGATTTTATTCTATGCATGAGTTTTTAAAAATCGTGTTTATTGGTTTTATAATTATGGATGATGAATATTGTAATTTTCATTTTTCACGGTAATGAAAGTGCCTTATTGATCTTTGTCGTAATAAAACTTGCACTTTCGATTTTAAAACATGCTACATGTTTGGCATAGATGAAATAAAATCATATGAACTAAAACAACTAAAAAGAGAAAAGTATTTTTCTTGAAAATTTATTTTTCTCTACCGTATTAACTTTTTCACTAAGAGATCAATAAAATTATCGATGCCATTTTGAATCTCTTGAAAGTAATGTTGAGATTTTGATGATGTGTTCTTATTGAAATTTACTGAAATGAATCGTGATTTCTTGGAATTATAACTTGAGAATTCTTTTTATAAATCAAAATAACTTACTGTGATTCTTTCTTTTTGCTATTTGAGTTATCTAAAAAGAAACATAATATGTCTCTTAATATTCATAATTTGTCTACTTGATTTGTAAATCTCATTACCAACTCTTTTTGATATTCCTTATGTGATGATATGAATACATGAAATATTCATTAATTTATTTTGATGTATACAAATGAAAAGTTATGATCATTCATGGTAAGTTATAATTTGACAAAATTGATACCATCATGATATGAAGCATTTATGATTTGCAATGATGCATGCATTACTTGAGCTTTTTAATTATGATGTGATGTATTACATATGATGTAAATCATGATTTAAAATGCTATGAGTTGTTACTAAACTGATGTATGTTGATTTAATGTCATGAATACTCTAAATGATGAATGTTTGGTATCATGATCAAAATATTGATAAATAGTTAAAAATTTAAGTATCATGTATGATATGCTCATAATATTGATTGATTTATTCAGTATCATGCATGAATGAAATATAAAGTTTTTGAAATTGTGCATGTTCGAATTTGAAAATATAATGATGCACAAATAAGATTGAAACCTTCCCTTGTCATGATTTAGAAATTAATATAAAGGGTCTTCCCTTCTCTTTCCCAATGACATAGGGGGAGAAAGAGTTGCTAATGTGCATATCTCAAAGAGAAAATTGCTAGCTTTCGTGTCTTAAAATGTTAAAATTTTTTTGCTAGCTTGTATATTGTAAACTTGCTATCATACTATCATGATGAAGAGCATGTCTTATCTTCATAATTGTATTTGAAAAACTATGGCAAAAATATGTCCGAATGATTGAACTTGATAAAATTAATTTTCGGACTTTCTTGATTGAATGATCAAATCACTCGACTGCAATGATGATTTTACACAATTACATGCCCTAATAACAGGTTGGAAATTATGTGCTTTGGATACAAAAATTTTTAAGATAATAAGCATGTTTTGTCCTCATGATTGTATTTGAAAATCAATAGCACAGCCTTGTCCGAATGCATGAAAGTGATAATTTCATTTTCGGATTCTCTTAACTATTGGCATCCTAACAATTGGATTTTTGAATTATCCTCTTCCAAACTTAATAAGCATATGCCATATCAAGTTTAATTCATATCATTAATTTTTGACATATGAAATCAATCAACAAATACATCTCTTATACACTTATCATGTGAACAATATTTTGTTTTGAGTAATGGATTTGATGAAATGATTCCTGCTTATAAATTCCTTCTTGAAAAAGGAAGTCATTTTTACGTACAAGGATTTGATACATATCTTGATACTTGTAAAAATGAAGCGTGCTTTAATATCTTATCGATTTTAACTTCATTCGAGTAAGCTCAGAAATAGCTTTCCTCCGTCATGCAAAAAAAAAAAAAAAAAAACAAATAAAATAGAAGAAGTTTTCAAAGCTATCTCCATGTCATGTTTTCCTTGAAATGTTTGAATATTTGGTATCTTATCACTTTTTTGTTGAAAAATGACATGAACCTGCTTATGGCATCGCACTTATATTTAAAATTTGCTTATATCGTTCTCCTTTTTGTTGACGACAAAGGGGGAGAAATATATGAATTGATGCTATGAACACTGATGCTATGATTGCCAAATTTGCATTATGTCATGTCTGCATCATGTGTTAAGATGTCAAGAACTTGTATCGTAATTTTATGCGTTGATATCTTACCATGTGATGAAATGCTACAATTGATAAACACTTGAAATATTTGCGTTATGATATCAAAAGCTTACATCGCAATTTTACATTTTGATATTTGATAATAGCAAACTTGCATGATGATAAAACTTGATATTATGTTTTTCATGCAATGAGTTGAACCAATATCACAAACACTTGATTGTGGTACTTCTCCTTTTTGTTGATGACAAAGGGGGAGAAGTATGTTGATGACATGACATGTTATGCATAAGTTTATGCATAAGTTCATGAGGACGTGTTGCAAGTATTCATGATGAATATTGTAATGACTAGAATTCAGTTCAAGATTCTATCAATATGGCATATTGATAGGGCGAGTTTGTTTAAACTCCGGGAGTTAAGTTTAACTCCGTCATGAAGTGGTTGTCATCATCAAAAAGAGAGAGATTGTTGAATCTCGTATTTTGATGATGAAACTACTTGATATATGTTTATGATTTAATCAGCGTTTTGAGTGACGCAGGATGCTTCGATCCGGATGAGACAATTAAAACAGGAAAATCATGTTGTGCCGGAGGAACATGTCAGAAGATTGGACGTCGGGCCGGTGGATCGGTCGAGGTAACGACAGAAGGCTTCAGGCCGTGGACTCGAGCATCGGGCCAAGAAGAGCGGGTATTGTGCCAAGGATATCGGAGTTGCGGAGCCAACTGGCCGATAGGGCAATAGGCCGCAGGAAAGGACGATGCGCCAAAGAATCGGACGAAGCGTCGAAGGACCAATGACATGCCGGACAACTTGGTTAATTGCTTAGGATTAATTGTCTCGATCGAAGTTTTGTTTTAAGTGTGCAGGATTAACTATGATGGAAGAAAGACATGTAGCAGGAGTTGCGCCGGAGTCAAGACAATAATCACGTTGAGAGTTCGAGAGTTCTACGGAAGTTCGGACAATCGTCGGAGGTTTTGCGGGAACAAATCTGAGAAGTCCAGGAGCTTGCCAAAGAAGCTCGTTGGAACTCGCCAAGTGGATCGTCGCAAGTCCAGGAGTTTGCCGGAAGTCCGTAGGAGCATCACCGAGGGTTCATCGGATGATCGACGGAAGTTCGCCGGAAGCTCGCCGGAAGAAGCGATTGATGTACCGGAGCAAGTTGCAGTAAATGTCTTAGGAAATAATCGTAGTTAGCATAATAATTAAGTTAGAAATGGGAGGTGATCCCATTAACTTAATCTTGGGGTAATCGGGCCCCTGAAAGACCCAAATTGGGCCAAATGAATCAACCCATTCGGACCTGAATTAGTGCTATGAGGTAGCACCGCCAGGGTAGGAGGTAGCACCGCCCAGGAGGCAGTCTCCGAGAGAGATTGGGCGGTGCAACCGCCTCAGTTAGGAGGTTGCACCGCCTGAGCTCAGTCTTTGAGCTCAGTCTTCGAGCTCTGGCAGGCGGTGCAACCGCCCCTGACAAGAGGTGGCACCGCCTGAGCTCAGTCTTCGAGCTCTAGCAGGCGGTGCAACTGCCTTAGTCAGGAGGTGCAACCGCCTGAGCTCAGTCTTCGAGCTCTGGCAGGAGGTGCAACCGCCCCTGACAGGAGGTGGCACCGCCCAGAGGCTCAGTCTTCGAGCTCTGCCAAGCGATGCAACCGCTCCAATTAGGAGGTGCAACCGCCTGATCTCGGAATTCCGGAAATTGACAGTTTTGAGCTCCAAATTTGAACTGGGTTGGGGCCTATAAATACCCCACCCATTCAGCACTACAAGAGCAACTTACACTCGAAATCTTGTTCTCTTTCTGTGATTCTTAGAGCTCAAAATTGTTGTAAAGGCCAAAAGTTCTCCTCCCTCTGTTCTTCAAAGTTTTGAGTTGTAAAGAGAGGAGAGAAAACTTCTGTAAGGGTTGTCTCCTAAGCCCGTCAAAAGGAGTGAAACTGTAAAAGGGTGGTTGGCCTTCGCCTATTGAAGGAAGGCCTCTAGTTGACGTCGGTGACCTCGTCGGTGGAGGAAGCCAAAAGTGGAGTAGGTCAAGATTGACTGTACCACTCTAAATCACGGTGTGCATTTACTTTGAGCAGTTTATCTTTATTGCAAACCTCCTAAATAGCTACTACCTTCTGCGCTTTTACGAACGAGTTTCTAAGTTCAAAGCTTTACGAATCTGCGTTTAGAAGTAAATCGGTTTTTTCGTATGATCATTACATTTTAGTTTGCGTTTACATTTTGATTTCAATCATAACTGCAAACTGCCTTCTGCGCATTTATAAAACATATCTCAAAGTTCAGTTTCTTCAAAATTGGCATTTAGACGTAAACCGGTTTTATCGTACGAACGTCGCATTTCAGTTTGCGCTTGCATTCTGATTTTCATCATAAACTACAAACTGCCTTCGTAGATTTACTTTAATGTCATCTCGCTTAATCTTAAGTTAAAGTAATCTTAGAATCAGCTTTTACATCTAAATCGTTTTTATCAAACGAACGCAGCTTTCGGTTTTAATCGTAGAAAGTTTTCCGCTGCACTAATTCACCCCCCCCTCTTAGTGCTCTTGATCCTAACAATCGGTATCAGAGCCCGATTTTTCTTATTTCGCATTTACACCCGAGAGAAATGGCTCTTCATGGCTTTCAAGAGGGCTTATCGGTCTTTCGTCCATCGTTGTTTAACGGATTGGACTACACTTATTGGAAAACTCGAATGAGAGTTTTCTTGATTTCTATGAATTTGGATTTATGGAATATCATTGAAAACGGTTTTCAACTTCCCTCTAAACCTATGAACGAATGGTCGGATTTGGAGAAAAAGTATTTTTCTTTAAACGCAAAGGCTATGAATGCCTTACTTTGCGCTTTGGACAAAAATGAGTTCAATCGGATTTCTACGTGCGAAACGCCTTTTGACATTTGGCGAACACTTGAAATCACGCACGAGGGAACTAGTAGAGAGTCAAAGACTCAAAAGTTGACTTTTTATTGCATGATTTTAAGCTTTTTCAAATGCAACAAGCGAGTCTATAGGCGACATGTACACCCGTTTCACGGATAGCGTCAATAGTTTAAGAGCTCTTGGAAAATGTTTTTCAGATTTTGAACTCGTAAACAAGATTTTACGTTCTCTTTCTAAGAAGTGGGATTCAAAAGTAACTGCAATACAAGAAGCTAAAAACCTAAACAACTTACCATTTGAAGAACTAATTGGTTCGTTGATGACATATGAAATGGTGCACAATGCACATGATGAACATGTTGAACACAATCACCTTCCAAAGAATAGGAAGGATTTGGAACTCCGGACAAATGAATGCCACTTGAGCGATGACTCAAGTGATGAGGACAATGATGAACTTGAACTTCGAACACTAAATCTTAATAAGTTTATTAAACAAAAATCTAAAATAGACAATGAACTTGAACGAAGGAAGAGGCCAAAGAAGAGGAAGGAAACCAAGGATGAATCAAGAACTTCCAAAGGTGAAACGGCGAATTGGGCTTTGACGGGCTTTGACTACAAGGTAAGTAACTCAACTCTCTTGAATTATTTCGAAATTACATGATGCTCTTCATAATACATTTTCTTTTTAATATAGAATTAATTTTCTTAAAAATTACATGTTAAAAAAAAATGATGAAAATGTAAAATTTATGATCATGCTAATAGTTTTGAAAATAATCATGAAAAATACATATTTTATGATAAACAAACAAAATGATTTTGATTGAAAATATGAAATCATGCTTGATGATATAATGATGTTTTGATACCATGATTTTATTCTATGCATGAGATTTTAAAAATCGTGTTTATTGGTTTTATAATTATGGATGATGAATCTTGCGATTTTCGTTTTTCATGGTAATGAAAGTGCCTTATTGATCTTTGTCGTAATAAAACTTGCACTTTCGATTTTAAAACATGCTACATGTTTGGCATAGATGAAATAAAATCATATGAACTAAAACAAGTAAAAAGAGAAAAGTATTTTTCTTGAAAATTTATTTTTCTTTACCGTATTGACTTTTTCACTAAGAGATCAATAAAATTATCTATGCCATTTTGAATCTCTTGAAAGTAATGTTGAGATTTTGATGATGTGTTCTTATTGAAATTTATTGAAATGAATTGTGATTTCTTGGAATTATAACTTGAGAATTCTATTTATAAATCAAAATAACTTACTGTGATTATTTCTTTTTGCTATTTGAGTTATCTAAAAAGAATCATAATATGTCTCTTAATATTCATAATTTGTCTACATGATTCGTAAATCTCATTACCAACTCTTTTTGATATTCCTTATGTAATGATATGAATACATGAAATATTCATTAATTTATTTTGATGTATATAAATGAAAAGTTATGACCATGCATGGTAAGATATAATTTGACAAAATTGATACCATCATGATATGAAGCATTTATGATTTGCAATGATGCATGCAATACTTGAGCTTTTTAATTATGATGTGATGTATTGCATATGATGTAAATCATGATTTAAAATGCTATGAGTTGTTACTAAAATGATGTATGTTGATTTAATGTCATGAATACTCTAAATGATGAATGTTTGGTATCATGATCAAAATATTGATAAATAGTTAAAAATTTAAGTATCATATATGATATGCTCATAATATTGATTGATTTATTCAGTATCATGCATGAATGAAATATAAGGTTTTTGAAATTATGCATATTCGAATTTGAAAATATAATGATGCACAAATAAGATTGAAACCTTCCCTTGTCATGATTTAGAAATTAATATAAAGGGTCTTCCCTTCTCTTTCCCAATGACATAGGCGGAGAAAGAGTTGCTAATGTGCATATCTCAAAGAGAAAATTGCTAGCTTTCGTGTCTTAAAATGTTGAAAATTTTTTGCTAGCTTGTATATTGTAAACTTTCTATCATACTATCATGATGATGAGCATGTCTTATCTTCATAATTGTATTTGAAAAACTATGGCAAAAATATGTCTGAATGATTGAACTTGTTAAAATTAATTTTCGGACTTTCTTGATTGAATGATCAAATCACTCGACCGCCATGATGATTTTACACAATTACATGCCCTAATAACAGGTTGGAAATTATGTGCTTTGGATACAAAAATTTCCATGATAATAAGCATGTTTTGTCCTCATGATTGTATTTGAAAATCAATAGCACAGTCTTGTCCGAATGCATGAAAGTGTTAATTTCATTTTCGGATTCTCTTAACTATTGGCATCCTAACAATTGGATTTTCGAATTATCCTCTTCCAGACTTAATAAGCATATGTCATATCAAGTTTTATTCATATCATTAATTTTTGACAAATGAAATCAATCAACAAATACATCTCTTATACACTTATCATGTGAACAATATTTTGTTTTGAGCAATGGATTTGATAAAATGATTCCTGCTTATAAATTCCTTCTTAAAAAAGGAAGTGATATTTACGTACAAGGATTTGATACATATCTTGATATTGGTAAAAATGAAGCGTACTTTAATATCTTATCGATTTTAACTTCATTCGAGTAAGCTCAGAAATAGCTTTCCTCCGTCATGCAAAAAAAAAAAAAAAACAAATAAAATGGAAGAAGTTTTCAAAGCTATCTCCATGTCATGTTTTCCTTGAAATGTTTGAATATTTGGTATCTTATCACTTTTTGTTGAAAAATGACATGAACCTGCTTATGGCATCGCACTTATATTTAAAATTTGCTTATATCATTCTCCTTTTTGTTGACGACAAAGGGGGAGAAATATATGAATTGAAGCTATGAACACTGATGCTATGATTGCCAAATTTGCATTATGCCATGTCTGCATCATGTGTTAAGATGTCAAGAACTTGTATCGTAATTTTACGCGTTGATATCTTACCATGTGATGAAATGCTACAATTGATAAACACTTGAAATGTTTGCGTTATGATATCAAAAGCTTACATCGCAATTTTACATGTTAATATTTGATAATAGCAAACTTGCATGATGATAAAACTTGATATTATGTTTTTCATGCAATGAGTTGAACCAATATCACAAACACTTGATTGTGGTACTTCTCCTTTTTGTTGATGACAAAGGGGGAGAAGTATGTTGATGACATGACATGTTATGCATAAGTTTATGCATAAGTTCATGATGACGTGTTGCAAGTATTCATGATGAATATTGCAATGACTTGAATTCAGTTCAAGATTCTATCAATATGGCATATTGATAGGGCGAGTTTGTTTAAACTCCGGGAGTTAAGTTTAACTCCGTCATGAAGTGGTTGTCATCATCAAAAAGAGAGAGATTGTTGAATCTCGTATTTTGATGATGAAACTACTTGATATATGTTTATGATTTAATCTGAGTTTTGAGTGACGCAGGATGCTTCGATCAGGATGAGACAATTAAAGCAAGAAAATCATGTTGTGCCGGAGGAACATGTCAGAAGATTGGACGTCGGGCCGGTGGATCGGTCGAGGTATTGACAGAAGGCTTCGGGCCGTGGACTCGGGCATCGGGCCAAGAAGAGCGGGTATTGTGCCAAGGATATCGGAGTTGCGGAGCCAACTGGCCGATTGGGCAATAGGCCGCAGGAAAGGACGATGCGCCGAAGAATCGGATGAATCATCGAAGGACCAATGACATGCCGGACAACTTGGTTAATTGCTTAGGATTAATTGTCTCGATCAAAGTTTTGTTTTAAGTGTGCAGGATTAACTACGATGGAAGAAAGACATGCAGCAGGAGTTGCGCTGGAGTCAAGATAATGATCACGTTGGGAGTTCGAGAGTTCTACGGAAGTTCGGACGGTCATCGGAGGTTCTGCGGGAACAAATCCGAGAAGTCCAGGAGCTTGCCAAAGAAGCTCGTCGGAACTCACCAAGTGGATCGTCGCAAGTCCAGGAGTTTGCCGGATGTCCGCAGGAGCATCACCGAGGGTTCATCAGATGATCGACGGAAGTTCGCCGGAAGCTCGTCGGAAGAAGCGATTGACGTACCGGAGCAAGTTGCAGTAAATGTCTTAGAAAATAATCGTAGTTAGCACAATGATTAAGTTAGAAATGGGAGGTGATCCCATTAACTTAATCTTGGAGCAATCGGGCCCCTGAAAGACCCAAATTGGGCCGAATGAATCAACCCATTCGGACCTGAAATAGTGCTAGGAGGTAGCACCGCCAGGGTAGGAGGTAGCACCGCCCAGGAGGCAGTCTCCGAGCGAGACTGGGCGGTGCAACCGCCCCAGTCAGGAGTTTGCACCGCTTGAGCTCAGTCTTCGATCTCTAGCAGGCGGTGCAACCGCCCCTGACAAGAGGTGGCACCGCTTGAGCTCAGTCTTCGAGCTCTGGCAGGCTGTGCAACTGCCTCAGTCAGGAGGTGCAATCGCCCGAGCTCAGTCTTCGAGCTCTGGCAGGAGGTGCAACCGCCTCTTACAAGAGGTGGCACCGCCCAGAGGCTCAGTCTTCGAGCTCTACCAGGCGGTGCAACCGCTCCAGTTAGGAGGTGCAACCGCCTGATCTCGGAATTCCGGAAATTGACAGTTTTGAGCTCCAAATTTGAACTGGGTTGGGGCCTATAAATACCCCACCCATTCAGCACTGAAAGAGCAACTTACACTCGAAATCTTGATCTCTTTCTGTGAATCTTAGAGCTCAAAATTGTTGTAAAGGTCAAAAGTTCTCCTCCCTCTGTTCTTCAAAGTTTTGAGTTGTAAAGAGAGGAGAGAAAACTTATGTAAGGGTTGTCTCCTAAGCCCATCAAAAGGAGTGAAATTGTAAAAGGGTGGTTGGCCTTCGCCTATTGAAGGAAGGCCTCTAGTTGACGTCGCTGACCTCGTCGGTGGAGGAAGCCAAAAGTGGAGTAGGTCAAGATTGACCGAACCACTCTAAATCTCAGTGTGCATTTACTTTGAGCAGTTTATCTTTATTGCAAACCTCCTAAATAGCTATTGCCTTTTGCACTTTTACGAACGAGTTTCTAAGTTCAAAGCTTTACGAATCTGCGTTTAGACGTAAATCGGCTTTTTCGTACGATCATTACATTTCAGTTTACGTTCACGTTTTGATTTCAATCATAACTGCAAACTGACTTCTGTGCATTTATAAAACATATCTCAAAGTTCAGTATCTTCAAAATTGGCATTTAGACGTAAACCGGTTTTATCGTACGAACATCGCATTTCAGTTTGCGCTTGCATTCTGATTTTCATCATAAACTGCAAACTGCCTTCGTAGATTTACTTTAACATCATCTCGCTTAATCTTAAGTTAAAGTAATCTTAGAATCAGCTTTTACATCTAAATCATTTTTATCAAACGAACGCAGCTTTCGGTTTTAATCGTAGAAAGTTTTCCGCTGCACTAATTCACCCCCCCCTCTTAGTGCTCTTGATCCTAACATAGACTACTTGAGCGAAAGCTCAAGTGATGATGAACTCGAACTTCTCACTATAAAATTTAAAATATTCATTAAACAAAAATTAAAGAATAAAAATAAACTTAAAAAGAAGTTGCCAAAGAAGAAGAGAGCACTTAAGGCGGCTTGGAACGAATCAAGTTCATCCGAAGATGAAGAATAAACCAACAAAGGCAAGGTGACAAACTACGCCTTAACAATTTTCAATGACGAGGTAACTAAAACCCCTTTATTTTTTTTTAAATTACATGATGCATTTTATGAGTTATTTTTAAATTAATTAGTAAATAAAAATATATATCATGCTTCTTTTTCTAGCTTTTATGAAAAAATAATCATGACAATTACATATTTTATGATAAAGGAACAAAATGTTAGATTTAAATCTAATGATTAATCCTATGTATGTTTTTTTTTTAATTTATTAATGTGTATCTAAATTGATGATTTTCAATTTTGATTAAAGATGCCTTATGTTCCATGAAACCATGGTTGATGATCTAATAAAGCATAATGATAATACTTAATGAGTTTATATTTCAAATTTATGGATGATGATTCTTATGATTTATGGCTTATCAATCTTTGTGGTGATGAAATTTACTTTTTCGATTTTAAACAAGATGGATATTTTTCATATGAAAAACTTGAGCATATTTATATGAAATATAAAATGAAACATATAAAAAGAAAAATGTATGATCATTGGAATTAAAATGATAAATCAAATCTCTTGTATATATTCAGAAAAATAGTGTCAATCATTATTGATTTTCTGAAAAATATCTAGAACCCTAAGACGAATAGACAAATTTATAGAAGAGAATTTCATTGCAAGAGAGGATGCATGACTTTGTCATTTTATGTGATGGTTCTTATTCATCTAGTAAGTTTGGGGATACATACTTAAAATGAGCCAAAGTCAACTTCTTATGATGGCCTATGTGGGCTGTAAGTTGCAAACCTCAAATCAAGTTGAGGATAAGGTTATTTTGAAAGCCTTGCGTAGACTCAACATTGTGGATAGTAAAACATAATTGTTTGCGTAGACTCTGTGAAATAGATCAATTTTGTCTACGATCACATCACATACAAGCGCGATGACACCTTTGGAATTTACACAATGATAGTAAGATTGGCTAATCAACTTTGTAATCAACATAGCCAACTTTCAATATAGACACCAAGTTCTTAATGATTGGTATACAATAAGATTTGTAAGTCAACATTGTCAACTTTCAATGGATATACCAACTAGCTAAATAAGGGAGGATAACTAACGATGTAGCCTTCTTGGAAGATAATTTTAATAGGTATTAATTTCTATTGAGACATCTAAGTTGATTAGAGTAATATTACATAAATAATAAGTTTGGTATTTGAATATATGAGCATTATTTATATCATTTGATGTAATAAAAATATTATTATTATTATTTTAAAAAATTATTACATAATTCATCGTCTTCTTCTTCGCCATGAAAAACACATATACGTTTGATTAACTCCACCAAGGGTCCTTCTTAGTGACCCTTGACTAAACACATGTACGTTTCCTTTTCTTTAGTGGAAAAGAAGAAAGATAGATGTGAATCAAACTTGGCCGAAGGATAAACCTCGTCTCGACTGCAAGTCCATAATTTCTAGAAAGAATTATATTAACCTTTTCCATTACATATAAAGAAAACTGCTCATTCCAAAAAAAAAATATTAACCCTTGTTATTTTCCCCCTAATAGTCATTAATCGTTATAAAAACAAACTACCCAACTAACTAACTAAATATTTTATGATCCATAATAGTTTTAGAATAAATTTCGAACAACACCTTTTTAAAGTGGTTATCCCAAGAGCTTTTTTTATTTCTTTCTTAGTAGAAAGAGCAATGTGATAAGTATTTAAGACATCTAAGTTGATTAGAGTAATATTACATAAATAATAGGTTTTATATTTTAATATGTGAGCATCATTTATATCATTTGATATAATAAAAAAATTATTATTATTATTATTTTAAGAAACTATTGCATAATTCTTCGTCTTCTTCTTTGTCGTGAAAAGCACACATACGTTTGACTAACTCCACCAGGGTCCTCCTTAGTGACCTAAGAATACTTTCCTTTAATTTAGTGGAAAAAAAAGATGTTGAATCTTGGATTTTGATGATAAAATCAATTGGTAAATTATTTGATCTAATCCATATGTTAAGATAAGTGTGCAGGATTAACTACGATAGCAATAAGGCATAAAGCAGATGATGGGCCGAAGTCGAAGACTCGGACGATATACCGGGAGCTCGTCGAGAATTCATCGTGAGATCACCGGAAGCATGTTGGAAGACTCACCGAAGGCTCGTTAGGAGATCGCCGGAAGCACACCGAAAGACTCGTCGAAAAGTTCGTCGGAAGATCGCCGAGTGAAAAATCGACGTATCGAACCATGCTTGTCTTAATCATAGTTAGAATGATAATTAGAGTTGATTTGGGAGGTAATCCTATCAACTCTGTTAGGGACCAATTGGGCTCAGAGTTGGGCTGGTTTGGGCCAAAGTCAAGGCCCAACCAGGATGCTGAATTCCTAACCGGTGGTGGCACCGTTTGGAAAGTAGCACCCCAGGTGGTCTGGGGGTGGTACCAACAAGACTGGGCGGTGGTCCTGCTAGCAGCTAATGCTGCCATTGGTGGTACCACCCCTGTCAGGTGGTGGTACCGCCAGAGCTCGGTCTTCGAGCTCGATTAAGCAGTGGTTCTGCCTAGATTGAGCGGTAGTACCGCCCAGTGTCAAGTGTTAGGCAGTGGTACCGCCAGTACCCCGAAAATCCGAGATGAGACACTTTTTGGCTCCATTTTTTAAAGTCATTTGAGTCTATAAATACCCCACCCTTTTTTGCATGAAAGCATACAAAAGCTATTAGCATAATCTTAATAAAGTGTTGTAAAAGAAAAAAGTTCTCCTCTTTCATCTCTTAGCCTTGTAACCATTCAAGAAAGAGGAGTGAGACTTGTAAGGGTTGTCTCCTAAACTTGACAAAATGAGAAAGAGTTATAAAAGGTGGTTAGCCTTCGCCTATTGAAGGAAGCCCTTTAGTGGACGTCGGAGACCTTATCGGAGGAGGAATCCGAAAGTGGATGTAGGTCACATTGATCGAACCACTCTAAATTTTGGTTTGCTTTTTATTTGTGTAATTTACATTACTACAAATCTCCTTAATCCTCTCTTACACTTTTATGAAAGCTTTCAAGTTCATAATCTCTCTGAAACGGATTGAATCGAAACCATGTTCGTCGGAATCAGTTTTAATCGAAATAAATATTTTTTTAAAATCGAAAAAGTTTTTTGCTACACTAATTCAACCCCCTCTTAGTGTCACTCTTGATCATAACAAGTGGTATCAGGCAACGTTCACTCTTATTTGGTTTTAAACATAAGAGAGATGACATTTGCCGATAACCTAGAGGGCCATTCAATTATACATCCGCCCTTGTTCAATAGGATGGATTATATATATTGGAAGACTAGAATGAGGATCTTCCTAATTTCAATAGATTTCGAATGATGAAATATTATAGAAAATAGCTTTCAAAATGAAACTGAGTGAGACCATTAGAGACATGTACACCCGATTTATGGATATTGTCAATGGTCTAAAAGGACTTTGTAAAGGTTTCTCAGATTTTAAACTTATTAATAAAATTTTAAGATCCCTTCCAAAGAGTTGGGACCCTAAAGTCACGGTCATTCAAGAGGCCAAAGATCTAAATAATTTTCCTCTTGAAGAACTAATTGGGTCACTTATGACCTATGAGATAACTTATAAAGCTCATGAAGAGCTTGAGGACACCCTTCCAAAGAAAAGGAAGAATATGGTACTAAAAACCCAAGATGACCACTTGAAAGAAAACTCAAGTGATGAGGACCTTGATGAAGACTTGGCATTCTTAACAAGGAAATTCAAAAAATTCATAAAAAGGAACAAATTTAAAAATGACACTAAAAATAAATTTGAACCCAAAAAAGATCAAGTAATATGCTACGAATGTAAAAAGCCGGGACATTACAAGAGCGAATATCCCCTAGCCAAGAAGAGGCAATCAAAGAAGAAGGCTCTTAAAGTAAAACGAGACGACTCAAGTGCATCTAAAGAAGAGGAGCCTACCATCACCAAGCAAGTTGCTCACTATGCACTAATGACCATTGGAGATGAGGTAACAAGTTCATTTGATGCAAATTTATCTTTTGATAAATTATTAAGTTCTTTTCATGACTTGTTTAACGAATACAAATTAATTAGTAAAAAATATAAATTGTTAAAAAAGGAGTATGCTTCTCTTGTTAGTGATTTAGATAAATTAAAGGTTGAGTATAATAGTGTTGAATCTCGTATTTTGATGATGAAACCACTTGATATGTGTTTATAATTTAAACTGCATTTTGAGTGATGCAGGTCTACTCGATCAGGATTAGACAATTAACGCAGGAGGAATTGACGTTGTGTCGGAGGAGATCACGTTAGGATATTGGATGGCAGAAGACTTCGGACGTCGGGCATCGGGCCAAGAGCAGAATTGCGCCAAGGATATCGGGGTTGCGGAGGTCAACCGTCGATTGGGCAACAAGCCACAAGAGAGGATGATGCGCTGAAGAATCGGACGAAGCGCTAACCAATAACATGCCAGGCAACAGAATGTCAATTCGCGTTGTAATAATTGTCTAGATCAGAGTAGAGTTTTGGCTTATGTGTGCAGGATTAACTACGATAATGACGAAGACATAAAGCGAAATAAAGTGTCGGAGTCAAGCGTAAAGGATTTGTTGCGAGTTCGAGAGTTCGACGGAAGTCCGAAGGTTCGTCGGGAATGCTGCCGGAACTAGCCGAGAATGAGTAGGGAGCTTGCCGAAGGGTTTTTCGGAAGCTCGCCAGAAGGTTCGTTGGAAGTTCGCGGAGCTCGCCGAGAAAGATCGGAGCTTGCCGAAGAAGCTCGTTGGAACTCGCCAAGATCAAATCGTGAAGTCTAGGAGCTTGCCAAGAGTCCGCAGAATGGTTTCCGAGAGTTTATCGGAAGACCGTCGGAAGTTCGTCGGAACTTGCCGGAAGAAGTCTTGACTTATGAACTTTGTAATAGCTTAGAAAATGTCTTTAAATTCGTAGTTAGCATGTTAATTAGGGTTAGGATTAGGTGTTAATCCTATAACTCAAGTAGGGGCCAATTGGGCCCGAGTTCGGACTGGTTTGAGCCAAGTTTGGAGCCCAACCAGTGAGCTGAATTGGCCTAGGCGGTGGCACCGCCCAGCACCCGATAGCTGGGCGGTGGCACCGCCAGTCCATTGTCAGTGTCAGACATTGACAGGTGGTGGCACCGCCACTGGCTGGCGGTGGCACCGCCAGCCTCGGAAACCCAAGAGAATTCAAATTTTGGAGCCCAAATTTGAATCCTCTTAGGGCCTATAAATACCCCTCAATTCTTAGTAGAGGAAACAACCTTTTGAGAAGCTAGAAGTTGAGAAAAGCTTTAGGAAAAGTCTTGTTTTCAATAGCTTGAGTGTTCACGTCCTTTCTTTTCATTGAAATCTTTGTAAAAGGGTGAACCACTTGTAAGAGGTTGTAAGAGGGGTGTAAGAAGGAGATTGATCTTCGCCTAGTAAAGGAAGATCATTAGTGGATGCCGGTGGCCTCGACGGAAGAGGAATCGGAGGAGTGGATGTAGGTCACGATTGACCGAACCACTATAAACTACCGTCTTCTCTGGTTTGCATTTATCTTATTGTCATTTATATTACTGCAAACCATCTTCATTTTGATGCTTTACTTCTTTGTCTCCTTCTTACATATGCCTTCAAGTTAAAACGCAATCGAAACGGTTTCAAACAAAACGTTGCTTTTATCGTACGAAGTTTCCGTAATTATTTAAATCGTCGAAAGTTTATCATACTTTACCATTGCACTAATTCACCCCCCCCTCTTAGTGCCGCTCCGGTCCTAACAATTGGTATCAGAGCCATGGTTTTCTACTTTGGTTTAACACCCAAATAGAAATGGCTCTTTATGGCTTTCAAGAGGGTCACTCTCTCATTCGTCCTCCCTTTTTCAATGGGATGGACTACACTTGTTGGAAAACTCGAATGAGAGTTTTCTTACTTTCTTTGGATTTGAATTTATGGCACATTGTCGAAAATGGATTTGAAATGTCTTCTCTCCCAATGAACCATTAGAATGATTTGGAGAAGAAGATGTTTTCTCTAAATAAAAAGGCTATGAATGCCTTATATTGTGCACTTAACAAAAATGAATTTAATCGTGTTTCGATGTGTGACTCGGCCTTTGATATTTGGAGAACTCTAGAGGTCACTCATGAAGGCACTAGCCAAGTGAAAGAGTCCAAAATCAATATTCTTGTGCATTCTTACGAACTTTTCCGAATGAAACCAAGTGAGTCCATCGGAGACATGTACACCCGTTTCACGGATGTCATCAATGGACTCAAAGCTCTTGGTAAAAGTTTTTCTAATTTTGAACTAGTCACTAAAATCTTAAGATCCCTTCCAAAGAGTTGGGATCCAAAAGTTACGACCATTCAAGAGGCCAAGGACTTTAAAACATTCCCTCTCGAAGAACTTATTGGGTCTCTAATGACCTACAAAATGAACAATGTGATAAAAAGGAAACTCGAGAACAACCTTCCAAAGGACAGGAAAGATTTCGGACATAGAACATATGAAGACCACTCGAGCATAAGCTCAAGTGATGATGAACTTAAACTACAAATGAAACAAAAATTAAAAAGAATGAAACTACTTGCTTTGAACGCAAGAAGAATAAAAATTGGGATGAATTGAGCTCTTCCAAAGACGAGGAGAAAATCAAGAAAGGCGAGGTGGCAAACTACGCCTCAACCACTTTCAACAATGAGGTAATCGAAATCCCCCTAATTTATTTCGAAATTACATAATACTTTCATGAGTTATTTTTAATTTAGTTTAGGATTAATTTTCTTGAAAATTGCATGTGTTATGTTAATGCAATAAAATATTAGATATAAATCTAATGCTTATACACCTAGTAAGATTAATCTTATGTATGTGCTTGAGAAGCAAGAATGTGTATTTTGATGATTTCTATATTGATTTTCAATGACGATGCATGACTTTTGAAAGGAAGGCTTTATGATTTTTTTTATGAACCTTGTCTTTGGTTTTCAAACATGATGTATGGTTTTGACATATGAACAAAATTTGAGCATGCTAAGATAAAGTCAATCATATAAATTAAAACTAAAGAAGTTTTAGTTATCTATAAGAATCATTCAAAATTATGTTCAATAAAACCAATGCAAAATGATGGAATGAAAATATTAAATGTTTTAATACCATTTTATGCATGAGATTTTAAAAGTATTTTTCTTGAAAATTCTTGGTTTGATGAACCTATTTTATCATCTTTTTATGAATATCTTGAAAATAATTTTGATTTGATGATTTGAATTTGAATGAGCTTTATCTTGATTTTTCGAGATTTATAACTTGAGATTTACTCTATAAAAATCAAGATCTTGTATCCTCAATGTTCCTTTTTAGCATCTATTATCCAAATGAATTATGATTGGTATCATTGCTATATTTCTTCTTATCGTGCACTAAAGAGAAAATTTTCCTAAATGAATCATGATATTTTGAAACCACAATTCTTTTTATGATTCATAATGAATTGAGAAATATTATATGCTTGAATTAATATCTTATTCTAAGATTGAATGAATTTTATCTATTGTTGAATCTCGGATTTTGATGATGAAGTCAATTGACAATTGTTTGACTAATCAGTGTGTTGAGATAAGTGTGCAGGATTAACTACGATGAAAGTAAGACATGCAGCAGGAGTTGCGCGGGAGTCATGACAATGATCACGTTGGGAGTTCGAGAGCTCGACGGAAGTTCGGACAGTCGTCGGAGGTTCTGCGGGAACAAATCCGAGAAGTCCAGAAGCTTGCCAAAGGAGCTCGTCGGAACTTGCCAAGTGGATCGTCGCAGTCCACGAGTTTGCCGGAAGTCCACAGGAGCATCACCGAGGGTTCATCAAATGATCGACGGAAGTTCACCGGAAACTCGCCGGAAGAAGCGAGTGACGCACCGAAGCAAGCTGCTGAATATGTATTAGGAAATAATCGTAGTTAGCACTTTGATTAAGTTAGAAATGGGAGGTGATCCCATTAGCTTAATCTTGGGGCAATTGGGCCCCTGAAGAACTCAAATTGGGTCGAATGGTTCAACCCATTCGGACCCAAGTTGTTGTGGGAGGTGCAACCGCCCAGGCAGGGAGGTAGCACCGCCCAGGCAGGGAGGTAGCACCGCCCAAGCTATGTCTCCCAGCGAGACTGGGCGGTGCAACCGCCCCAGCTAAGAGGTGCAACCGCCCAGGGCTCAGTCTCCGAGCGAGACTGGGCGGTGCAACCTCCTCTGTCAGGAGGTAGTACCGCCAGAGCTTAAGTTTCGAGCTCTGCCAGGCGGTGCAACCTCCCCAGTTAGGCAGTGCAACCGCCTGAGCTCAGTCTTCGAGCTTTGGCAGAGAGGTGCAACCGCCCCTGACAGAGGTGGCACCGTCCAGAGGCTCAGTCTTCGAGCTCTGCCAGGCGGTGCAACCTCTCCAATCAGGAGGTGCAACCGCCTGATCCCGGAATTCCGGGATTTGATCGTTTTGAGCTCCAAATTTGAACTGGGTTGGGGCCTATAAATACCCCACCCATTCAGCACTAAAAAGATATAGAACTACATCGAATTCTTGATATTTTCTGTGATTCTAAGAGCTCAAATTTGTGTTAAGTCCAAAAGTTCTCCTCTTTCTGTTCTTCAAGTCTTGAGTTGTAAAGAGAGGAGAGAAAGGTTCTGTAAGGGTTGTCTCCTAAGCCCGTCAAAAGGAGTGAAACTGTAAAAGGGTAGTTGGCCTTCGCCTATTGAAGGAAGGCCTCTAGTTGACGTCGGTGACCTCGTCGGTGGAGGAAGCCAAAAGTGGAGTAGGTCAAGACAGACCGAACCACTCTAAATCTCTGGTTTGCTTTCATTTTGAGCACTTTATCATTACTGCAAACCTCCTACATAGCTACTGCTCTCTGCGCTTTTACGAACAAGTTTCTAAGTTCTGTTCTTTCCGAATCTGCATTCAGACGTAAATCGGTGTTTTCGTACAATCTCTACATTGCGGTTTACACTTACGTTTTGATTCTATTTATAACTACAAACTGTCTTCTGCACTTTTACGAACGAGTTTCTTTGCAGTTTACGTTTACGTCTTGATTCTGTTTATAACTGCAAACTGATTTCTGCGCTTTTACGAACGAGTTTCTCTACAGTTTACGTTTATATTCCATTTATAACTACAAACTGACTTCTGCGCTTTTACGAACGAGTATCTAAGTTCAAATCTTTCCAAATCTACGTTTTGACGTAAAACTGTGTTTAGACGCAAACTGCGCTTAGACGCAATCTGCGCTTAAGACGCAAACTGCGCTTAAACGCAAACTGCGCTTAGACGCAATCTAAGCTTCGACGCAATCTGCGCTTAGACGCAAACTGCGCTAAGATGCAAACTGCGCTTAGACGCAATCTGAGCTTAAGACGCAAACTGCACTTAGATGCAAACTGCGCTTAGACGCAATCTGCATTTAGACGCAAACTGCATTTAGACACAAACTGCATTTAGACGCAAACTGCATAAATTGCGCTTAGACGTAAACTGTGTTTAGACGTAAACTGTACTCAATCATAAGTAATCTTAGAATCAACTTTTGCATCAAAATAGTTTCTATCAAACAAACGCAGCTTTCGTTTTTAATCGCTGAAAGATTTCTGCTGCACTAATTCACCCCCCCCTCTTAGTGCTCTCGATCCTAACATCTATATCATGATCTCCTAAGATTTTTCCTTGATTATTTAAGAGGAGATTTTTTCAAAACAAAACGTGTCTTCTGTTATTATCTTTTCATGATATGATTTTTATACAATTCCTTGTACTCATAAAATATTTATCTCATCACCCAATAACTCTTCTTGATATTCCTTATGTGATGAAACGAAATAATGCATGAATTTCAAATAAGAAGTTAATGATCATGCATGATAGGTTGTAATAAATCTTACACTTTCGGTTTTAAACATGATACATGTTTTTATTTGGCATAAATGAAATAAAATCATATGAATTGAAACAACTAAAAAATTTGATATAAGAGTGCTTTCTAATTATGATGTGATGTATTACATATGATGTAAATCATGATTTAAAATGCTATGAGTTTTTGATAAAATGATAAATGTTAATTTAATGTTTTGTATCATGAATGCTCTAAATGATGATTGTTTGGTATCATGATCAAAATATTGATAAATAGTTAAAAATTTTAGTATCATATCCTCATAATGTCGATCGATTTATTCAATATCGTGCATGAATGAAATATAAGATTTTTGAAAATATACATATTTTAATTTGAAAATATAATGATGCACAAATAAGATTGACACTTAACCCTTGTCATGATTTGAAGATTATAGTATTGTTATTCCCTTCTATTTGATAATGACATAGGGGGAGCAAATTTTGCTAGCTAGCTCGCAAATATTAAGAGAAGCAATGAGTGCTAAGTTACATATTCTGAGAAGAAATTGCTATGTAATTATGAATGATGATCTGATATTATGCATGTAATACTTCAACTTATGATAATGATGCATGCAATTGTAAAATATTCATGATGAAAAATTGTCTTGACATTCATAACTTGATTATTCATCCTTTGTCAAGATTTTGAAATCGTTGTAAAAGGAAAAAGAACTACAAAACTGTATTCTTCTTTTCTTTTTGACAATGACAAAGGGGGAGAAATATTGCTCGCTCAAGAGGCAAAATTTGAAAACTTGCACATTGCAAAAGAAGCAAAACTTGCAACTTGCACATTGTAATAGGAAGCAAGAATCATGAGCTTACACAAGAAAGCTATCTTGTATTTGCTTTCGTAATTTTTTGCTAGCTTGTATGTAGTAAAACTTGCATATCGTAAAAAGTGCTAGCTTATAGTCTAAAGAGAAACAAATAGTTGCTATCTCAAAATGCAAAATATGCTAACTTGCTACAGAAGCAAAATTGCTAGCTCAAAATTGCAAAGGAAGCAAAAATTTGCTAGCTTGCAACTTGCATATCGTGAAAACTGCTATCTAGTAGTCTAAAGAGAAGCAATCAATAGCTATCTCAAGAAGACCAAACATGCTAAACTTACACATCTTTAATCGTTAGATTGCATGATGATAAAACTTGATATTATGTTTTTCATGCAATAAGTTGAATTCATCTCTCAAACACATAGAAAGTGACACTTCTCCTTTTTGTTGATGACAAAGGGGGAGAAGTATGTTGATGACATGACATGTGATGCATAAGTTTTATGCATATGTTCATGATGATGTGTTGTAAGTATTCATGATGAATATTACAATGACTTGAATTCAGTTTGAATTCAAGGTTCTATCAATATGACATATTGATAGGGGGAGTTTGTTTAAACTCCGGGAGTTAAGGTTAACTCCGTCATCAAGTGGTTGTCATCAACAAAAAGGGGGAGATTGTTGAATCTCGTATTTTGATGATGAAACCACTTGATATGTGTTTATAATTTAAACTGCATTTTGAGTGATGCAGGTCTACTCATTCAGGATTAGACAATTAACGTAGGAGGAATTGACGTTGCGCCGGAGGAGATCACGTTAGGATATTAGATGGCAGAAGACATCGGACGTTGGGCATCGGGCCAAGAGCGGAATTGCGCCAAGGATATCGGGGTTGCGGAGGTCAACTGTCGATTGGGCAACAAGCCACAAGAGAGGACGATGCGCTGAAGAATCAGATGAAGCGCTAACCAATAACGTGCCAAGCAACAGAATGTCAATTCGCGTTGTAATAATTGTCTAGATCAGAGTAGAGTTTTGGCTTATGTGTGCAGGATTAACTACGATAACGACGAAGACATAAAGCGAAACAAAGTGTCAGAGTCAAGCGCAAAGGATTTGTTGCGAGTTCGAGAGTTCGACGGAAGTCCAAAGGTTCGTCGGGAATGCTGCCGAAACTAGCCGAGAATGAGTAGGGAGCTTGCCGAAGGGTTTTTCGGAAGCTCGCCAGAAGGTTCGTTGGAAGTTCGCGGAGCTCGCCGAGAAAGATCGGAGCTTGCCGAAGAAGCTCGTTGGAACTCGCCAAGATCAAATCGTGAAGTCTAGGAGCTTGCTAGGAGTCCGCAGAATGGTTTCCGAGAGTTTATCGGAAGACCGTCGGAAGCTCGTCGGAAGCTCACCTAAAGTTGAGAAAAGCTTTAGGAAAAGTCTTGTTTTCAATAGCTTGAGTGTTCACCTCCTTTCTTTTCATTGAAATCTTTGTAAAAGGGTGAACCACTTGTAAGAGGTTGTAAGAGGGGTGTAAGAAGGAGGTTGATCTTTGCCTAGTAAAGGAAGATCATTAGTGGATGCCGGTGGCCTCGATGGAAGAGGAATCGGAGGAGTGGATGTAGGTCATGATTGACCGAACCACTATAAACTACCGTCTTCTTTGGTTTGCATTTATCTTATTGTCATTTATATTACTACAAACCATCTTCATTTTGATGCTCTACTTCTTTGTCTCCTTCTTACATATGCCTTCAAGTTAAAACGCAATCGAAACGGTTTCAAACAAAACATTGCTTTTATCGTATGAAGTTTCCGTAATTGTTTAAATCATCAAAAGTTTATCATACTTTACCGTTGCACTAATTCACCCCCCCCTCTTAGTGCCGCTCTGGTCCTAACAAATAGTAGTTTAACTCCTTGTACGAAATGTGATGAACTAGAAATACTTAAAAAGGAAAACTTACTACACAAAGAAACCTTAGAAAAATTTGAGTTTGATAGCAAATCTTTGAATATGATCCTTGCCAATAAGGATCACGTTCATAAAAAAAGTAGAATCGGATTTGTGAGTAGCTCTCACCAAAATCCAACCACCTTTGTTAAAGGCCTGACCTTACATGTTTTACCTGACACCAAATGTAACTTTTGTTACAAACTCGGACATATTACCTATAAATGTCCACTTAAAAGATGTAGTTCATATAGATTGATTTGGGTTCCTAAAATAACCTCAAATGACTCAATGCAACATGATAAGATATGTAGATCGATTTTTTAGGCATCCAAGGTCAAATGGGTACCTAAAAATCATCTTTCTTTATAGAAAAATATTCCATCATGAGCTAGGAGTAAGAGATGGTACATTGATAGTGGATGCTCAAGGCATATGACCAGAGATCCATCTCAATTCTCTAAGATCACTAGCCTAGACGAAGGATATGTCACCTTCGGAGATAACAACAAGGGTAAAATCATTGACAAAGGAACCATAGGTAACAAATCCAATCTTTTTATTGAAGATATGTTGTTGGTTGATGGCTTAAAGCATAACCTCTTGAGCATTAGTCAATTGTGTGATAAAGGATATATTGTTAAATTTAAATCTAATGCTTGCATTATTGAAAAACCATACAAAAACACATCTATGATTGCACTAAAACAAAATAACATATACACTATTGACGTTAATGATCTTTGCAATGAAATATATTTTTCAATCTTGAATGATGATACTTGGCTTTGGCATAGGAGATTATGTCATGCTAGCATGAAACTAATCTCTCAAATCTCTTCTAATGAACTTGTAAGAGGAATTCCTCATATTAAGTTCGTTAAAGACAATGTGTGTGATGCATGTCAACTAGGAAAACAAATAAAAGGTAGTTTCAAATCAAAGAATCAAATAAGCACCTCTAGACTATTGCAATTGATCCATATGGACTTGTTTGGACCAATTGCTGCATCAAGCCTAAGAGGTAGCAAATATGCCTTTGTTATTGTTGACGATTATAGTAGATATACTTGGACTTACTTCTTAGCATACATAAATGATTGCTTTAGGTATTTCTCCGAGGTTTGTAAACTTGTTCAAAATGGAAAGTTTTTTTTTATTTTGTCAATCCGAAGTGATCACGGTGGTGAATTTCAAAACCGTGATTTCTAAGAATTTTATGAATCTAATGGATACAACCACAACTTTTCTACTCCAAGAAATCCTCAATAAAATGGAGTAGTAGAAAGAAAGAATAGAAACTTATAATAAATGGCTAGAACCATGTTAAACGAGCATAGCCTACCCAAATATTTTTGTGCCGAAGTCATAAATACGACATGCAATGTTATAAATAGAGTTCTAGTAAGACCATTACTTTTCAAAACTCCTTATGAGTTGTAGAACAATAAAAAGCCCAACGTTTCATACTTTAAAGTTTTTGGGTGTAAATATTTTATTTTGAATGAAAAAGATACCTTAGGAAAGTTTAATGTAAAATCCGATGAGGGAATTTTTCTTAGTTATTCTTCAATTTCAAAGGCTTTTCGAATCTACAATAAAAAAACTTTAGTTATAGAAGAATCTATTCATGTTGTTTTTAATAAAATTTTCGAAGTTAAGAAAAATGATTTTGATGATGATATTAAATTTGATACTTTGAATTTAAATGAATCCCTTTCTCCATCTAGCAACTTGGATGTATCTTCTTCCGAACTTCTTTGTCGAAGGAATGGAAGTATATAGATGCTCATCCTAAGGAGCTAATTATAGGAGACACATCGAAAGGGGTTCAAACTCATTCTTCTCTTAAGAATTTTTGTGCCAACGCTGCTTTTCTCTCCCAAATTGAACCTAAATGCATTGACAAAGCCATGAAAGATGATTCATGGGTCATCACAATGCAATAAAAATTGAATCAATTTGAGAGAAATGAAGTATGGAAGCTTGTTCCTAGACCAAATGACCATTTAGTTATTGATACTAAATGGGTCTTTAGAAACAAGCAAGATGAATTTGGTATCGTGGTTCAAAACAAGGCTAGATTAGTGGCCAAAGGTTTCAACCAAAAAGAAGGTATCGATTATAAAGAAACCTTCACAACTGTGGCACGATTAGAAGCTATAAGGATGCTCCTTGCCTATGCTAGTAGTAATAATTTTAGGTTGTTTCAAATGGATGTTAAAAGTGCTTTTCTTAATGATTTTATCTTTGAAGAAGTTTATGTTGAACAACCTCTTGGGTTTGAGAATGATAATTTTCCTAATTATGTGTTTGAATTAACTAAAGCTCTCTATGGATTGAAACAAGCCCCACGGGCTTGGTATGAGACACTTAGCTCATTTCTCATTCATAATAATTTCTCTAAAGGCAAGGTCGATACTACATTGTTTATTAAAAATTTTGAAAATAATTTTCTTATTGTTTAAATTTATGTTGATGATATTATTTTTTGTTCTACAAATAAATCCTTATATGAATCATTTGCCAAAAGTATGAGTCTAGAATTTGAAATGAGCCTAATGGGGGAACTAACCTTCTTTTTAAGCTTACAAATTAAATAACTTAGCAATGATATTTTTCTTAATTAAACAAAATATGCTTTAGATTTGCTAAAAAGATTTAACATGGATAGTTCAAAAGCTATCAACACTCCTATGAGTACCTCCACTAAGTTAGACATTGACAAAAGTGGAAAAAGCTTTGATCAAAAAGCTTATAGGGGTATGATAGGTAGTTTACTTGACCTCACCGCAACTAGACTAGACATCATGTTTAGCATAGGACTTTGTGCTAGATTTCAATCTAACCCTAAGCAATCTTATTTAAAAGCTGTTAAAAGGGTATTTAGATACCTAAAAGGAACTCTTAAACTAGGATTATGGTATCCTAAATCTAAGAACTTTGAATTGCTTAGTTATGCTGATGTGGATTTTGCTAGATGTAGTTTAGATAGAAAAAGCACATCCGGAATGTGTCAATTTTTAGGGTACACACTCATTTCTTTGTCGTCTAAGAAACAAAACTTGGTTGCATTATCTTCAACCGAAGCTAAGTACATAGCTGCAGGTGTATGTTGTGCTCAATTTATATGGATGAAAAACACTTTAAAAGATTATGGAATTGACCTGAAAAACATACCTATAAAGTGTGATAACACTAGTGCAATATACTTAGCAAAAAATCCTATTCAACACTCTAGAACTAAACACATTGACATTAGACATCATTTCATATGAGATCTTATTAATAATCATGATGTGATATTAGAGTTTATTAATACAAAACATCAATTAGTCGATATCTTTACAAAACCTTTAAATCAAGAATAATTTGATTTCATTAAAAGGAAATTAGGGATGTTAAACTGTCTGAATGCATGAATTTATTAAATTTTTATTTTCAAGACTTTCTTGATCACTCACTTGAATCATGATCTTATAGTGTGCGCAATGAGCCATATACATTTTTCCTTACGAGTTTTTATGATATTTGCATACAAATGATGAATCATGAACTTATGGTATGCATTTTACAATATGAGTTCAATATAATATTTAAGTATAGTATGCATTTTATATGATGAATCGTGAACGTATAATCTTCAATACGAATTTTCTTTTCTTATGATTCGAATTTTACATAATAAGGTTGTGTGGTTCATAACAATAAAAATCCTACATGATAAGGTTGTGTGGGTTCATGCAAATTAGTATCACCCTCCTCCCCTCCACATAACTATGTGAGCAATGCTCACTGCTTATAGGCGGTGGCACTGCCCAGCTGGCGGTAGCACCGCCAGCTTGTCACGAATGGTCGTCGCGCACTCACAACAACTCCGTTCAACGAACCGTTCGTCGCTCTCATCTACATGTACAGCTACTTGGCAACCTGTTTTGCCTTGGTTTTGAGTCATTTTTCTTGTAAAAATGTAAGTTCGAACAAGCTGCACTGTTACAAAGCGATCACTCACCGAACCAAGCAAAATAGCCCCAAAACAGCCCAAAATAGCTCCGTTTTCATGTGCCATGGGCTGATTTCTAGAATTTACCTCCGCTCACCAAAACGTCAGCCATCTTAGCTCCTTGGAACCCCCCGGGTGGCACAGGGCTGGATAGGGCTTTGGTATAGTACCGGGCGTTGAACACTCATTCGCAAGTTCACACGTTGCCTTAATGGGAACTTGTTGTCGCGCTTGGGACTCGGTGAGCAGTTGTTTGTGGGCTTGTAGTTGTTCGTTCAACCTTCTAAAGCCCTTGTTTTCCCCCTCTCCCTCTTTTCTCTTGTGCACGCAAGGTGCTCGCTGAATTGCTTGTAAAGCTTCCCCTCTTTTCGCGAGACGTCGGGACTTGTCCGTCGCTCGCTCTTTCGAACTAATCAACTTTCTCTTTTACAGGTCCTTCAGAACCTGTGAGAGGTTGCAAGTGGGCAGATTTTTGCAGAGCAATATCGCAAGGGCGAAGCGCGACTTAGGCAATGCAAGCTAAGTTCGCATCTTGGCCGCAAGGGTGCCTCACGCCTTAGGCAATTCCAGCTAAGGCCATGACATTGTGGTATCAGAGCGGGCAAGCACTTCGAGCGAGTAGCAAAGGAACTTCGCAACGTCGCTATGACAAAGCATCGTGACGAATCAAGCAAGACGGGGCAAGCCGGACCCTTACCCCAAGCAGCCGCAGGTGGGCTGCATGTGCACACTCGCTCTCAGGCTGTTGGAGCCGCTCAAGAGGAGCGCGACAGCGAACATGATGAGCAAAAAGTTGGCTACTCTCCGTGAGCAGAGGAGGCACAATCTAGAGTGCTAACTAGGAAAAAGAGTCACAAGGAGAGACTCACAACAGTAGAAACCCGCTTGGATGTTCTTGAAACGGCAGAGACTCACATAGTGAGGGAGTGCCCACAAAAATAGGCACTCAATGCGTTAACAACTTCCATCCACCCTCCCAAATCGGACAAGAGCAAGGCTGTCGCTCTTAGTTCGAGTAGTTCTGAAGCCAGCAGCGACGATGAGGAGTCGCAAGGACCCCGGATGGGAGCCATGAGTTTGTTGACCGCTATGCGGGGTCAAGTGGGGGAGAACCCGAAGACAAGGCAACAAAAAGCAGGAAGTGGCGAGCTAATGTATGTTGACATCAAGCTCAATGGCCAAACAACTCATGCAATGGTGGACACAGGCGTTACCCACAACTTTATAGTCGATCGAGAAGTAAAGCGACTTGGGTTGATCTTAGAGAAGAGCCCAAGTTGAATGAAGGCGGTGAACTCAAAGGCCAAGCGAATCTCCAGATTGGCAAAGGGAGTTCCCATTAAGATCGGAACATAGAGCGGGAACACCAACATGATGGCGGTACCACTGGATGACTTCCAAGTAATTCTTGGAATGGAGTTTATACATGCGGCGAAGTTGATGCCTATGCCGTTCCTAAACTCCTTATGTATGATGGAAGGCGACGACCCTTGCGTGGTTCCTGTCTCTCGGAGAGGAACCAAGGAACCACAACATATATCGGCGTTGCAACTAAAGAAAGGGGTGCGAAAAGGTGAATTAACTTTCGTGGCTGCGATGAAGCTAGAGCCACTTGACGAGAAGGCCATTCAAGAACCTGCTATGATGGCGAACATCCTGAAAGAGTTCAATGACGTTATGCCACCCGAGTTGCCGAAGACTCTTCCACCACACAGGGGCATGGATCACAACATCGAGTTGGAGCCAGGAGTAAAGCCTCTAGCGAGACCACCCTACCGCATGCCCCCGCTAGAGTTGGCAGAACTCCGGAAGCAGTTAGGCGAACTGCTAAGTGGTGGTCTCATCCGCAGCTCTAAAGCACCTTTCAGAGCTCCAGTTCTCTTCCAAAAGAAACAAGATGGGAGCCTCCGACTATGCGTCGATTACCGAGCCCTTAACAAAGTGACAGTGAAGAACAAGTATCTCATCCCGCTCATTGTGGACTTATTCGACCAATTAGGCAAAGCCAAGTATTTCTCAAAACTTGACCTTTGGTCGGGGTATTGGTAGGTGCGCATTGCTGAAGGCGATGAAGCGACGACTACTTGTGTGACCAAGTATGGAGCGTTTGAGTTCTTGGTAATGCCCTTCGGCTTAACTAATGCTCCAGCCACATTCTGCACTCTCATGAACCAGCTATTCAAGGAGTATTTGGATAAGTTCATGGTCGTCTACTTCGACGATATCGTCGTCTACAGTCAAACGCTCGAGGAGCACGTCAAACACCTTCAAACAATTTTCAAGGTTCTCAAGGAGAACACTTTGTTCGTGAAAAGGGAGAAATGCTACTTTGCTTAAACTGAGATCTTATTCTTGGGACATCAAATTGGTGATGGCTCCATTCGGATGGATAAGTCGAAGGTGCAAGCGGTTGCGGAATAGCGTACTCCAAAAAAGGTGCTAGAGTAGAGATCCTTCCTTGGTTTTGTCAACTACTTTCGACGCTTCATAGCGGGATATTCGAAGCGTGCAACTCCATTGACGGAGTTACTGAAGAAGGAGCAACCTTGGAAGTGGTCTGACAAATGTGAAATAGCATTCCAAGATCTGAAGGTTGCTGTTCTGAAAGAACCGGTGCTCTAATTGCTAGACTATAGAGAGCCCTTTGAAGTCCATACAAACACTTCAGACTTCGCTATTAGGAGAGTACTCATGCAGGAGGGTCATCCGGTAGCCTATGAGAGCCGCAAACTCAATGAGACTGAGCGGCGGTATCCAGTGCATGAGAAGGAGATGACAGTAGTGATCCACTATCTACGAGTTTGGCGACACTACCTCCTCGGGCCACAATTTGTGCTGAGGATGGACAACATCGCCCTGAGCTATTTCCAAACTCAGAAGAAGCTCTCCCTAAAGCAGGCGTGATGGCAGGACTTCCTGGCTGAATTTGATATGGCAATGGAGTATAAGCCTGGGAAGGCAAATGTCGTGGCCAATGCATTGAGTCAGAAAGTGGAGCGTGTGAATGCCACACAATTGGAGGGCGGAGGCCAAGCAAATCAGTTGCACTCCAACTTCCTTTCCAGGATCAGGGATGGATTGTATAGTGACCCCTATGCAGTCATCTTGATGCAGCTCATCAAAGAAGGCAAGGCACAACGATTTTGGGTCCAGGAGGGACTCGTTTACACAAAAGGGAATAGGGTTTATATTCCCCGAGTGGACAATTTGAGGCGTGAACTCTTAAAAGAGTGTCACGATTCCCTTTGGGCTGGACACCCAAGCATTCATAGAATGTTGGCTCTCGTGGAGAGGGCCTTCTACTGGCCGAAGATGGGGACTAATGTGGAGGAATATGTTCGAACATGCCTTACTTGCCAACAAGACAAGGTGGAGCAACGGAAGCCGGTGGGACTTTTGAGCTGTTGCCCGTACTAGAAAGGCCATGGGAGAGCATTTCCTTGGACTTCGTATCGAGCTTGCCACTTGTAGGGAGACTCGGATCGATACTCGTGGTGGTCGATCGGTTTTCAAAGTATGCAACTTTCATTGCTGCTCCCCTATACTATTCAGCAGAAGAGGCGGCCAAGCTGATGATGAAGGATGTGGTGAAGTATTGGGGAGTCCCGCACAATATCATTAGTGATCGAGACGCTCGGTTCCTGGGACGATTCTGGACCGAGCTATTCAAATTGTTGGAGTCAAAGTTATACTTCTCTACAAGCCTCCACCCCCAAACGGATGACCAGACTGAAAGGATAAACTCGCTCCTGGAGCAATATCTTTGGCACTATATGAGTGCCAACCAACGAGATTAGGGTGAAGCTGTTGGACATTGCCCAATTCTCCTACAACTTGTAGTGGAGCTCTGCATCCAACAAGAGCCCCTTCGAGATCATCATAGGACAACAACCGTCGACTCTGCACACCATGGCAATTGGGTATACTGGGAGTAGTCTGTAAGCCTACCATTTCGCAAAGGAGTGGCATCGAAATGCAGATATTACGTAGGCTTACTTGGAGAAGGTGGCAAAAAGGATGAAGAAGTGGGCAGACTTGGGAAGGCGACCGCAAGAGTTCAAAGTTGGCGATTTGGTGTTGGTAAAGCTCCAACCAGCATCACTCCAATTCTTTAGGAACAAAGTCCACAAAGGATTGGTGCGCAAGTATGAGGGGCCCTTCCCAATTATCAGCAGAGTAGGCAATGTCTCTTACAAGTTACAAATGCCGGCGTGGTTCAAAATTCACAACGTTCTTCACGCCAGCAACCTAAAAGCCTACCACTCGGATCTACAAGATGCTTCTCGAAGTGTTCCAACTCAGCTACCTCCCATCACAGCCTCCTATGAGAAGTGAGTTGAAACCATTTTGACGGACTGCAAGATAAAGCTACCCAATGGATCTGAGCAAACAGAGTACTTGGTGAAGTGACGAAAGCTTCCCCGAACTGAAGCCAGTTGGGAGCCTGAAGATGCCCTACGACATGAAGAAGAAATCATAAACAACTACCAATAAGCGTCGATGAGGGCGTCGATAGTTTAAGTGGGGGAGAATGTCACGAACAGTCGTCGCGCACCCGCAACAACTCCGTTCAACGAACCGTTCGTCACTCTCATCTACATGTACAACTACTTGGCAGCCTGTTTTGCCTTGGTTTTGAGTCATTTTGCTTGTAAAAATGTAAGTTCGAATAAGCTACAACGTTACAAAGCGATCGCTCACCGAACCGAGCAAAATAACCCCAAAATAACCCAAAATAGCTCTATTTTCGTGTGCCGCGTGCTGATTTTTGGAATCTGCCTCCGCTCACCAAAACGTCAGCCATCTCAGCCCCTTGGAAGCCCCCGGGTGGCATAGGGCTGGATGGGGCTTCGGTATAGTACCGGGCTGTCACGGACTTAGCTGGTTTTGCCTAAGTCGTGCGGCACCCTTGTGTGTCCGTCCGCAAAGGTCAGCCTCCCCGAAGTCTCCCATTGTCCCTTAGGACCACCAAAAGAGAGAACGGGTTAGAGAGAACGCCTCAATCGGGATCCACAAGCAAACATCTCCAAAAAAATACTTCATAGACAATGCAAATTACAAATAGACTTTACAAGCTCTGAACAGTGGCACAACAAAGGGTAAAATGGTCCATTACAGACCGAAAAGCTCTCGCGCGTGTCCACATGACACAACCTTTATTTACAAGCCTAAAGAGGCCACCAACCCAACTAAAATGGGACTATTAATCCTTCGGCCGCCCCTCTACATGTTGTACAAGGCATGAACATGCCAAAAGACACGGACACACATAAGCATTACATCCAACATCTTGTTTAGAAGTTTGTCCGTGACATTCTCCCCCACTTATCCCTTCGATGTGCTCGTCGAAGCCTTTGTGAACACTGCAACTCTTCACCTTTGCTGAGTCTTCAATCTTCTACTCCAGCTGCAATGCGCCTCCTGCATCCCAGCTGCTTTCCGCTGTTGTTTTTGAGTAGTCGAACCTTTGATCCGCCATGCTGCTTCAACTCGCCAATGACTCTGACTCTGGTGTGGGGTTGGCTGAGTTGTGTTGATCCTCGTTGATTCATACGGATCCACCAAAATGAAGGAAAAGACCATCCTTACTACGCTAGTCTCTCAAAAATTCCACATGCTGCTTGAACTGGGTGGATGCTTGTTGGAGCTTTAACGAGCATCGCCTCGCAAACTTCTGAAGTTTTGGGTCCTTCCTCCACAACATCTGCTCATTGACTCTTCTTTCAGTTAGTTGTCACATCCAAGTAGGTTCGCATCACTTCCGCTTTCGATTGGCATTTCGTTGGGAAATGAAGCGGACAATCTACTCTCAGTAGCACTGATCACCATTGGTGAGGATTTGACAACTGTTGTCTTCCATTCTCTTCGAAGGGTCTTTGAACTTGTGCAGAGCTCCTCTGCTGGATAGATAAGAGAATTGGGGTACTCGGTTTCGCCCATTCTCTTAAGAGTTGAGAAGGCAAAGGTTACTTGACTTCGCCCGCCTCCTCGAGGTTGTACTTCATGCATCGAGCTGGTTACTGGCCTTCGCCTACTCTTTGTTCACACTTCTAAAGCACTTGAAGTGTTTGCACTCCTTGCATTGAGTTAGTTACTGTGATTCACCTTCTCAATGCCATCGAACTTCTGGAATGCAGGAAGTTTTCACCCCAACTTGGAGTAATTCTCTCATAGGTTTGGTCGCCTCTAGGATTGTACCGTCTTCTCCATCAACCCTGCCGCCTACTCCTCTGAGTAGCAAAGGTATAGCACCACGTACTACTTGCTTCGTTCCTTGGTTATGCACTCTTGCATGACCCAAAGTCCTTCACTTTTGGCTATCTTGATGAGAAGCACATTGACACCGGTCTTACGAAGTTCTTCGGCCTCTACCCTTCAGCCTTGTCTCGGTACTTGGAGATTGCCTCTGCATTCTCCACCTCCTCGGCCCCTTTCACGACCAAGCGCTCTCCCTCCATGAGAGCAAGGGATCAATGACTTTCACGGAAGTCCCGCCTCTGCGGTACCATGGCGCTGCCATGCCCATGGCCCTACTATCCGTCGCCTCGCATTTGCATCCCTTTTCTTCACGATCAGTAGATTTGTTTCGTGGCACTCCTCTGAGTCCACCTCCATTCTAACTGATCCTTGATTTTGGGTAGCTAAGTCCCTCTGGACTCGTCGTCACTTCCTCGCCCCTTTCGACCCCCCCTGCTTCAACACCTCTGTGTTCTCCAAGCAGTCTGTTTGGTCGATGGAGAGACAGACTGCAACTCCCATGCATGGCCTCTGCCATCACGTTGTAGGGTTTGCACCAATTCTGTTCTCCTTAGCTTCCTTGGTAGCAACGTTCGCTTACTCGGCCTTGTCCTCTGACTTGCCGGGCTCCCTTAAGCGAATATGAGCTCTGGAGCAGTCCAACTCTCCAGCTGCTTCGATCATACCTCTGCATGATCAAGTCTCTCCCATGGAACTCATTGGTACTTGCATTCGAACTTTTCCCTTAGTGGAACACAACCCCCCCATATGCTGATGACCAAGGTTTTCATCCGATGCAAAATTCGATGCACGCCCGGAAGACCCGCCTCTGCGGTACCATGGCCTTCACTCCTTGAATCCATAGCCCTTCTTACCGTCGTGTTGTTCACTGAAGTGGAGCTTCCAGTAGCTCCCGATCATACCTCCATATGATCAAGTCCCTCCCGGGACAAGATTGTGTGTATCACAATGCCACGAACTGTTCCACCACGATCCGCTACACCATGTCGCCTCCTGATGACATCTTCATTGCATTCTAATCCCTGTGGAATAAACTCGAATTGTGAACCCTCCATGTGTGGCCTCTACCAATACATCGCAGGGTCTCTTCCACCTTCGATTTTGTTAGCTCCTTTGGCAATCGACCTTCATCCACCCACTCTCGGGTCACACATAGATGAAGCACCGCTCTAGGACAGTCCGTCGCCTAGTAGCTCCCGAAGTCCACCGACTTCACTGTAATTTGTGCACCATTGTCTGGATCCTGGACCTCTGCCCCTACCAGCACAATCTCCGCTGCACACCGCTTCCTTCATGGCAACTTGAATGACAACACTGTGGCATATTCTTCAAGAGTACCCGCCTCTGTATCCTCTTGCCCCGTGCTAAGGCCTTCTGAACTCAACTTCGCCTCCGCAAATTGAGTCGCCTTAGTTCCTCCATCAAATGCTCCTCCGAGATAAGGTGCATGTGCCCCGAAGCTCCCTTTGTCTTTGGCACCATGCAAGATGAGTCCACTCCGTCAGAATGAAGGACCCATGGAACAACATGATCTTACTCTTGCCTCTGCAAGAGTTCATGTCCTTGACCTCTGTCTAAGGAAAGCACTATGCCTCTACTCCATGTTCCAACTTCTATACTGGCTCCCTTCAAGCGGCTTGAGTACTTCGCCAAGATACCCCCAAGTTGCTCCGCTCCTCGTTTTTGCATTGAGTCGATGGTGGCCCTCGCGCCCACCATTCCACGAGTCAGCCCTCCCTTGAGTCCGATCTCCATATCGACTCTAAGTGTGCCTTCATTTAAGTTGCTTCAGGTCGCTCCCCCACTTGATCTCGCAATGCATCCACCAATGCATTCTCTCGAGCGAGATCATGCGACAACTCCTCGCTGCTTGCTCGGTCCATTGAGCTTCGTGGAGTTGTTGTTTATGAGGTACTCCTCCTCAACATGTGAAGTCCGTCTCACATGATTCTCCCTCTAGAGAGCCGAGACTTATCCCTCCTGGATAACTGTCCCGTTGGAGCAACATCTCTCTTCGTTTCGGAGACCACCATCCCCTTGGACTACTCCGATCTGCTGAACAAACTGTGCATTGTTCTGCCTCTTGCAAACGCACTTGCTAGATTGCGCCTCCACGTCAATACAGCCACCGCTGCACCCCTCAAGGCCTAGCAACATGCTGAACTCGTTGCACACTTCAGCCTCCTCCGGACGTATCCTTCGCATGCCGAAGAGAAAGTTTCAATGCTCCATGGCGCCGAGTCTCGACCGCCTTGGGATGGCCACGAACAATCCATCATCCGCATACAAGCCCATGCATGAGTACCGAATTCTTCGAGTTAGCAATTCCCCTCACCTCTATGAGCTTTGCACAACTCTTTCGGTCGCTGAGCAACTCATTTCACTTTGCATGGTCTCGTCCTTTGCCAAGCTGTCACGGACAAACTTCGAAACAGGGTGTTTGATGTAATGCTTATGTATGTCCGTGTCTTTTGGCATGTTCATGCCTTGTACAGAATGTAAAGGGGCGGCCGAAGGCTTAATAGTCCCATTTTAGTTGGGTTGGTGGCCTCTTTAGGCATGTAAATAAAGGTTGTGTCATGTGGACATGTGCGAGAGATTTTCAGTCTATAATGAACCATTTTACCCTTTGTTGTGCCACTGTTCAGAGCTTGTAAAGTCTGTTTGTAATTTGCATTGTCTATGAAGTGTTTTTCGGAGATGTTTGCTTGTGGATCCCGATTGAGGCGTTCTCTCTAGCCCGTTCTCTCTTTTGTTGGTCCTAAGGGACAATGGGAGTCTGCGGGGAGGCTGACCTTTGCGGACGAACATGCAAGGGTGCCGCATGACTTAGGCAAAACCAGCTAAGTCCGTGTCATATGGTATCAGAGCGGGACAAGCACTCATAGAAACACTTGACATGCAAACGTGGGAGACCTAGCGGGGCTGCGTTGAGGGCAGTCAGCAACGCGCGACCGTTTGAGGGAAAACGGGCATGGAGATGTAGGGAAAAGAGTCGCTCAGAGGAGCGGGCATCTAACATTGGCATTCAGAGGAATGGCCAACCCTTCGCGCAAGAGGCACCACGAGAACAGGCAAGCTTGGAAGAATGCGGAGCGCACAAAGGTTGGGATGGCTGAGTTTAAGCTACGGCTCAACGTTGACAACTTTACTTGATGGTGCTCAAGGCAAGCGAGGCGCTTGGCAAAGGTCGAGACCATGCAAAGTGGAATGAGTTGCTCAACGACCGAAAGATTTGTGCAAAGCTCACAGAGGTGAGGGGAATTGCTAACTCGAAGAATTCGGTACTCATGCATGGGCTTGTATGCGGACGATGGAATGTTCGTGGCCATCCCAAGGCGGTCGAGACTCGGCGCCATAGAGCATTGAAACTTTCTCTTCGGCATGCGAAGGATACGTCCGGAGGAGGCTGAAGTGTGCAATGAGTTCAGCATGTTGCTAGGCCTTGACAGGTGCAGCGGTGGCTGTATTGACGTGGAGGCGCAATCTAGCAAGTGCGTTTGCAAGAGGCAGAACAATGCACAGTTTGTTCAGCAGATCAGAGTAGTCCAAGGGGATGGTGATCTCCGAAACGAAGAGAGATGTTGCTCCAACGGGACAGTTATCCAGGAGGGATAAGTCTCGGCTCTCCAGAGGGAGAATCATGTGAGACGGACTTCACATGTTGAGGAGGAGTACCTCACAAACAATAACTCCACGAAGCTCAATGGACCGAGCAAGCAGCGAGGAGTTGTCGCATGATCTCGCTCGAGAGAATGCATTGGTGGATGCATTGCGAGATCAAGTGGGGGAGCGACCTAAAGCAACTTAAATGAAGGCACACTTGGAGTCGTTGTGGAGATCGGACTCAAGGGAGGGCTGACCCGTGGAATGGTGGGCGCGAGGGCCACCATCGACTCAATGCAAAAACGAGGAGCGGAGCAACTTGGGTGTAACTTGGCGAAGTACCTAAGCCGCATGAAGGGAGCCAGCAGAGAAGTTGAAACATGGAGCAGAGGCACAGTGCTTTCCTTAGACAGAGGTTAAGGACATGAACTCTTGCAGAGGCAAGAGTAGGATCATGTTGTTCCATGGTTCCTTCATTCTGACGGAGCGGACTCATCTTGCATGGTACCAAAGACGAAGGGAGCTTCTAGGCACATGCACCTTATCTCGGAGGAGCATTTGATGGAGGAACTAAGGCGACTCAATTTGCGGAGGCGAAGTTGGGTTCAGAAGGCCTTAGCACGGGGCAAGAGGACGCAGAGGCGGGTACTCTTGAAGAATATGCCACAGTGTTGCCATTCTAGTTGCCATGAAGGAAGCAGTGCGCAGCGGAGATTGTGCTGGTAGGGGCAGAGGCCCAGGATCCAGACAATGGTGCACAAATTACAGTGAAGTCGGTGGACTTCGGGAGCTACTAGGCGACGGACTGTCCTAGAGCGGTGCTTCATCTATGTGTGACCCGAGAGTGGGTGGATGAAGGTCGATTGCCAAAGGAGCGAACAAAATCGAAGGTGGAGGAGACCCTGCGATGTATTGGCAGAGGCCACACATGGAGGGTTCACAATTCGAGTTTATTCCACAAGGATCAGAATGCAATGGAGATGTCACCAGGAGGTGACATGGTGTAGCGGATCGTGGTGGAACAGTTCGTGGCAATGCGACACACACGACCAGTCCCGGGAGGGACTAGATCATATGGAGGTATGATCGGGAGCTACTGGGAGCTCCACTTCGGTGAACAACACAACGGCAAGAAGGGCTATGGATTCAAGGAGTGAAGGCCATGGTACCGCAGAGGCGGGTCTTCCGTGCGTGCATCGAATTTTGCTTCGGATGAAAGCCTTGGTCATCAGCATATGGGGGCTGGGTTCCACCAAGAGAAAAGTTTGAATGCAAGTACCAGTGAGTTCCATGGGAGGAACTTGATCATGTAGAGGTATGATCAAAGTAGCTGGAGAGTTGGACTACTCCAGAGCTCATATTCGCTTAAGGGAGCCCGGCAAGTCAGAGGACAAGGCCGAGTAAGCGAACGTTGCTACCAAGGAAGCTAAGGAGAACAGAATCGGTGCAAACCCTACAACGTGATGGCAGAGGCCATGCATGGGAGTTGCAGTCTATCTTTCCATCGACCAAATGGACTATTTGGAGAACACAGAGGTGTTGAAGCAGGGGGTCGAAAGGGGCGAGGAAGCGACGACGAGTCCAGAGAGACTTAGCTACCCAAAATCAAGGATCAGTTAGAATGTAGGTGGACTCAGAGGAGTGTCACAGAGACATATCTACTGATCGTGAAGAAAAGGGATGCAGATGCGAGGCGACGGATAGTAGGACCATGGGCATGGCAGCGCCATGGTACCGTAGAGGCGGGACTTCCGTAAAAGTCATTGATCCCTTGCTCTCATGGAGGGAGAGTGCTTGGTCGTGAAAGGGGCCGAGGAGGTGGAGAATGCAGAGGCAATCTTCAAGTACCGAGACAAGGCTGAAGGGCAGAGGCCGAAGAACTTCGTAAGACCGGTGTCAACAAGTTTCTCATCAAGATAGCCGTAAGTGAAGGACTTCGGGTCATGCAAGAGTGCACGACCAAGGAACGAAGCAAGCAGTACGCGGTGCTGTACCTTTGCTACTCAGTGGAGTAGGCGACAGGGTTGATGGAGAAGACGGTACAATCCCAAAGGCAACCTCATCTATCAGAGAATTACTCCAAGTTGGGGTGAAAACTTCCTGCATTCCAGAAGTTCAATGGCATTGAGAAGGTGAATCACAGTAGCTAACTCAACGCAAGGAGTGCAAACACTTCAAGTACTTCAGAAGTGTGAGCAAAGAGCAGGCGAAGGCCAGTAACCAGCTCGATGCATGAAGTACAATCTTGAGGAGGCGGGCGAAGTCAAGTAACCTTTGCCTTCTCAACTCTTAAGAGAATGGGCGAAACCGAGTACCCCAGTTCTCTTATTTATCCAGCAGAGGAGCTCTGCATAAGTTCAAAGACCCTTCGAGGACAATGGAAGACAATAGTTGTCAAATCCTCACCAACGGTGATCAGTGCTACTGAGAGTAGATTGTCCGCTTCATTTCCCAACGAAATGCCAATCGAAAGCGGAAGTGATGCGAACCTACTTGGATGTGACAACTAACTGAAAGAAGAGTCAATGAACAGATTTTGTGGAGGAAGGATCCAAAACTTCAGAAGTTTGCGAGGCGATGCTCGTTAAAGCTCCAACAAGCATCCACCCAGTTCAAGTAGCATGTGGAAATTTTGAGAAACTGGCGCAGTAAGGATGGTCTTTTCCTTCATTTGGTGGATCCGCAGGAATCAACGAGGATCAACACAACTCAGCCAACCCCACACCAGAGTCAGAGTCATTGGCGAGTTGAAGCAGCATGGCGGATCAAAGGTTCGACTACTCAAAAACAGCAGCGGAAAGCAGCTGGGATGCAGGAGGCGCATTGCAGCTGGAGCAGAAGATTGAAGACTCAGCAAAGGCGAAGAGTTACAGTGTTCACAAAGGCTTCGACGAGGACGTCGAAGGGATAAGTGGGGGAGAATGTCACGGACAAACTTCTAAACAAGATGTTGGATGTAATGCTTATGTGTGTCCGTGTCTTTTGGCATGTTCATGCCTTGTACAACATGTAGAGGGGCGGCCGAAGGCTTAATAGTCCTATTTTAGTTGGGTTGGTGGCCTCTTTAGGCTTGTAAATAAAGGTTGTGTCATGTGGACACGTGCGAGAGCTTTTCGTTCTATAATGGACCATTTTACCCTTTGTTGTGCCATTGTTCAGAGCTTGTAAAGTCTATTTGTAATTTGCATTGTCTATGAAGTGTTTTTCGGAGATGTTTGCTTGTGGATCCCGATTGAGGCGTTCTCTCTAGCCCGTTCTCTCTTTTGTTGGTCCTAAGGGACAATGGGAGTCTGCGGGGAGGCTGACCTTTGCGGACGGACACGCAAGGGTGCCGCACGACTTAGGCAAAACCAGCTAAGTCCGTGTCAAAGCGCCTCGCTTGCCTTGAGCACCATCAAGTAAAGTTGTCAACGTTGAGCCGTAGCTCAAACTCAGGCATCCCAACCTTTGTGCGTTCCGCATTCTTCCAAGCTTGCCTATTCTCGTGGTGCCTCTTGCGCGAAGGGTTGGCCATTCCTCTGAATGCCAATGTTAGATGCCCGCTCCTCTGAGCGACTCTTTTCCCTATATCTCCATGCCCGTTTTCCCTCAAACGGTCGTGCGTTGCTAACTGCCCTCAACGCAGCCCCGCTAGGTCCCCCACGTTTGCATGTCAAGTGTTTCTATGAGTGCTTGTCCCGCTCTGATACCATATGTCACGGACTTAGCTAGTTTTGCCTAAGTCGTGCGGCACCCTTGCGTGTCCGTCCGTAAAGGTCAGCCTCCCCGAAGTCTCCCATTGTCCCTTAGGACCACCAAAAGAGAGAACGGGTTAGAGAGAACGCCTCAATCGGGATCCACAAGCAAACATCTCCAAAAAAATACTTCATAGACAATGCAAATTACAAACAGACTTTACAAGCTCTGAATAGTGGCACAACAAAGGGTAAAATGGTCCATTACAGACCGAAAAGCTCTCGCACGTGTCCACATGACACAACCTTTATTTACAAGCCTAAAGAGACCACCAACCCAACTAAAATGGGACTATTAAGCCTTCGGCCGCCCCTCTACATGTTGTACAAGGCATGAACATGCCAAAAGACATGGACACACATAAGCATTACATCCAACATCTTGTTTAGAAGTTTGTCCGTGATAGAGCGTTGAACACTCATTCGCAAGTTCGCACGTTGCCTTGACGGGAACTTGTGCCCGGGACTCGGTGAGCAGTTGTTTGTGGGCTTGCAGCTGTTCGTTCAACCTTCTAAAGCCTCTCCCTCTTTTCTCTTGTGCACACAAGGTGCTTGCTGAATTGCTTGTAAAGCTTCTCCCTCTTTTCTCGGTGAGCAGTTGTTTGTGGGCTTGCAACTGTTCGTTCAACCTTCTAAACGTCGGGACTTGTCCGTCGCTCACTCTTTCGAACTAATCAACTTTCTGTTTTACAGGTCCTTCGGGACCTGCGAGAGGTTGCAAGTGGGCTGATCTTTGTGGAGCAATATCGCAAGGGCGAAGCACGACTTAGGTAACACGAGCTAAGTTCACGTCTTGGCCGCAAGGGTGCCTCACGCCTTAGGCAATTCCAGCTAAGGCCGTGACAAGTTATCACGGGTGACAAGCGGTAGCACCACCCAGCTAGTGGTGTCATCACCCGCAACATGCCCCCTTATAAACACAAGCTAGGACCAGCAGTAGAACTGATCCCAACTCATTTAGTACTCCTCCAAATAGCTCCAAACCCATTGCTCACTCTCTAGCAACTCAAAAATCCCCACTTCCTACTAGATTAAAGATCAATCTCCGACATTCTTTTAAAGATCACTAGAAAGGAGAACTACTAAGGTAATCTCTACACCAAATTGATTCTCCTTTGTATTACTTGTTATTGCTTCTTATTTGCCTTTATTATTGTAGTCTCAATGGGTTCTAGAAGATCCTCTAGGGACAATAGGGAAGAAGAGATTAAATAAAAATTATGACTCTCTACTTTTCGATTCTCATCAACATGCCCTAAAATTTTCATTCATAGAGTCTAGACATGTTCATAAGGGTAAATATGTTGATTTAGATTGATTAAGTGATTTGGAACCTATTCAATGGTTTGCTAATCTAGACATTCTCCCAATTCTTCAAATGAGCGAACCTATCTACCTAGACTTGTTAGGCTATTTTATAACAATTTACATGTAGATGAAGAAGAAAGGGTATCTACCTATCTATTTGGACATCATATACCCATTACGAATAGATCAATGTGTAACATCATAGGAATTTCGGTAAAAAAAAGATGGTGTTATTTTAGAGGACAATGGGATGAAGAAACAATTGGGACTACTTCCATTGATGCCTTAGGAACAATTTTTTGGTAATCCTAACTTAACTATTCTTCCAAAAAGCTGCGAACATTTACTACCCTTAAGCACCAAAATACTTCATCACATCCTGATAAGTATCATTCTCGCAAAACAATATCATCATGATGAAGTAAGCCAAATGAAATTGGGTATCATGTATTGGATTATGAAGGGACATAATAATTGTTTTGGTTACCTAATCTAACAAAACATCATTGAATTATCAAAAAGAGACATGATGCTTCCATATGGTGGCTTAATCACAAGACTACTCCATGCCTATGATATTGCTATTCCACCCGAAGAAGAAATTATAAAACTAGATAGATTTAGTATCATAAACAGAAATCTACTTCGACGGATGATATGTATATTCATAAATGGTATATGGACTAGACTACCTAGAAGGATTGATCCCCTCCAACCTGAACCATAACCTAAAACACCAATTTTTAGGGGTAATCAATCTCCTCCAACTGGTCCCTTTGAGGAATCACCTCTAGTAGAGCAAGCACCTCTCTCATCTATCGACGACATAGGGACTCGGATGGATCAATTTGAACAATGTCAAGATCGACTTGAACAACGCCAAGATCAAATTTTGATTGAGCTGCAGCAGATTCATGAACAATTCAATACCCTATTTAGACATTTTGACTAGCCACCACCTGAATAATTAATTATGACTTTTTGCTGATAACAAAAGGGGAGAAATGGATGAAATCCTCTTCTTTTATTCTACTTACTTTGATGTTGTAATCCTATGTTGTTTACCTTGATATTATAAACTTAAAATGCTACTTACTTTGATGAATACAATTCTATGCTTTGATTTCCTTGTTATCTATTTAAATGATGAGTATGAAATCATGCTTACCTTGATGCTAAAAATTTCTATCAATATCATGCTTACTTTGATGCTAAAAATTTCTGTAATTTTTACTTGAAAATGGATGTCATGTCTTGACATCATTTCTATCGACGAATACGTGGTATCATCTTTAGATTTGGTAAATCATGATGTGCATGATGATAATAAGTCTAAATTATCATGATGCTTGAATTCAAAGGCATTGAATTCAAGAGTGTATTTTCTCAATTATGGCATATAGATAGGGGGAGTTAAGATTAACTCCATCACCAATTGGTTATCATCATCAAAAAGGGGGAGATTGTTGAATCTCGGATTTTGATGATCAAATCAATTGGTAAATTATTTGATTTAATCCATGTGTTGAGATAAGTGTGCAGGATTAACTATGATAGCAATAAGGCGTAAAGCATATGATGGGCCGGAGTCGAAGACTCGGACGATATACGAGGAGCTCGCCAAGAGTTCATCATAAAATCACTAAAAGCAAGTTGGAAGACTCGCTAAAAGCTCGTCGAGAGATTGTTGGAAGCATGTCGGAAGACTAACCGAGAGTTGGTCGGGAGTTCGCTGGAAGACTCGTCAAAAAGTTCATCGGAAGTGTTGAATCTCAGATTTTGATGATGAACTCAATTGTAATTTATTTGATCTAATCTATATATTGAGAAAAGTGTGCAAGATTAACTATGATAGCAGTAAGACATAAAGCAGGTATTGTGCCGGAATCAAGATCGAGATCTCATTGGGAGTTCGAGTGTTCGACAAAAGTCCGGACATTCGTTGGAAGTTCTGTTGGAACCAACCGAGAAGTCCAGGAGCTTGCTAAAGAAGCTCGTCGGAACTCGCCAAGAAGATCATCGTAAAGTCCAAGAGTTTGCCGAGAGTCTGCCAGAACATTGCCGAGAGTTCATCGGATATTCGCCGGAAGTACGTCGAAAGCTCGCCGGAAGAGTAATTAACGCACCGAAACAAGTAGCACTGTAATTATATCTTAATTATTGCAGTTAGAGCGTAAATTAAGTTAGGATTGGGAGGTAATCCCACTAACTTAATTAGGGGCCAACTGGGTCCTTAACAGGGCTGAATTGGGCTGAATTGAGCACCCAATTCAGCCCTTGAAAACATGGCCGACGGTGGCACCACTTGGAAGGCCATGCCCCTGGATTTTTGGGCGGTAGTACCACTGGCAGTAGTGCTGCCAACGGTGGTACTACCCCTGTTCGATGGTGGTACCACCCAATGTCGGATCAATGGTGGTAGTATTGCTCAATAATGGCGGTGGAACCGCCAGTACCCCGGATTCCAAGGATGTAACACTTTTTGGCTCTAATTTTGAAGCTATTAGAGCCTATAAAAATTTTACCCTTTTCTGCATGAAAGGGCACGAAAGTATTGGCTTAATCTTAAATTCTTGAGTCATAAAAGTGTTGTAAAAGTTAGATTTCTCCTCTTTCATCTCTTAGCCTTGTAACCATCTAAGAAAGAGGAGTGAGACTTGTAAGGGTTGTCTCCTAAACCCAGGAAAAGGAAAAAGTGCTATAAAGAGGTGTTCAGTCTTCACCTATTGAAGGAAGTCCTTTAGTGGATGCTGATGACCTCGTTGGAGGTGGAATCCGAAAGTGGATGTAGGTCATCTTGACCGAACCACTCTAAATTTTGGTTTGCTTTTCATTTATGCAATTTACTTTACTACAAACATCCTTAATCTTCTCCTGCACTTTTACGAAAGTTTTTAATTTCAACTTTTCTCCGAAACTGATTGAATCGAAACCATTGTCGTCGGAATCGGTTTTAAATGAAACGAACAATTTTTTGAAATCGTGAAAGTTTTTCGCTGCACTAATTCACCCCCCTCTTAGTGCTGCTCTTAATCCTAACAGGAAGATCGCCGAGTGAAAAATCAACATTCCAGACCATGCTTGCCTTAATCGTAGTTAGAACGATAATTAGAGTTTATTTGGGAGGTAATTCCATTAACTCTGTTAAGGGCCAACAGGGCTCGGAGTTGAGTTGGTTTGGACCGGAGTCAAGGCCTAACCAGGATATTGAATTCTTGGCCGACGGTGGCACCACCTGGAAAGCAGTACCCTAGGTGGTTTGGGTGGTGGTACCGCTCAGACTAGGTAGTGGTACCGCTAGCAGTTAATGCTGCCAGTGATGGTATCGCCCCTGTCAAGCAGTGTTACCGCTAGAGCTTGGTCTCTAAGCTCTATCAGGCGATGGTACCGCCTAGATTGAGCGATAGTACCGTCCAGTGTCAGGTGTCAAGCGATGGTACCGCCCAATAATGGTGGTGGTACCACCAATACCTTGGAAATCCGAGATGATATGCTTTTTGGCTCTATTTTTTAAAGCTATTGGGGTCTATAAATATCCCACCCTTTTCTGCATGAAAGAGCACGAAAGCTATTAGCATAATCTTGATTTCTTGAGTCTTAAAGTGTTGTAAAAGAAAAGAGTTCTTCTCTTTATCTCTTAGCCTTATAACCATTCAAGAAAGAGAACTGAGACTTATAAGGGTTATCTCCTAAACCCAGCAAAAGGAGAAAGAGTTGTAAAAGGTGGTTGGCCTTCGCCTATTGAAGGAAGTCCTTTAGTGGACACCGGAGACCTCATCGCCTATTCAGGTCACATTAACTAAATCACTCTAAATTCTGGTTTACTTTTCATTTGTGCAATTTACATTATTACAAATCTCCTTAATCCTCTCTTGTACTATTACGAAAGCTTTCAAGTTCATAATCTCTCCGAAACAGATTGAATTGAAACCATTTTCGTCGAAATCAATTTTAATCGAAACAAATATTTTTTTGAAATCAGAAAAAATTTTCGCTGCACTAATTCACCCCCCTCTTAGTGCCGCTCTTGATCCTAAGTAGATGCAAACTTGGCTGAAGGATAAACCTCATCTCTATTGCAAGTCCATAATTTCTAGAAAGAATTATATTAACCTTTTCTATTACATATAAAGGAAACTACGCGTTCCAAAAAAAATAAATATTAACCCTTGTTATTTTCCCCTTAATAGTCATTAATCGTTATAAAAACAAACTACCCAATTAACTAATTAAATATTTTATGATCCACAACAGTTTTAGAATGAATTTTCAACAACACCTTTTCAAAGTGGATATATCTCAAGAGCTTTTTTAATTTCTTTCTTAGTGGCAAGAGTAAAATGATAAGTATTTGAGACATCTAAGTTGATTAGAGTAATATTACATAAATAATAGATTTGATATTTGAATATGGGAGCATCATTTATATCATTTGATGTAATAAAAAAAATATTATTATTATTATTATTTTAAGAAACTATTGCATAATTCATTGTCTCCTTCTTCATAGTAAAAAACACACGTACATTTGACTAACTCCACCAACGGACCTCAGAATACTTTCCTTTTTCTTTAGTGGAAAAGAAGATAGGTGTGGATGCAAACTTGGTCGAAGGATAAACCTCATCTCGATTGCAAGTCAACAATTTCTATAAAGAATTATATTAACCTTTTCCACAAAACCGCTCGTTCCAAAAAATATATATGAACCTTTGTTAATTTTCCCCTAATAATCATTAACCATTATAAAAATAAACTACCTATTTAACTAATTAAATATTTTATGTTTTAGAATGAATTTCCAACCACACCTTCTTAAAGTCGATATCCTAAGAGCTTTTTTAATTTCTTTCTTAGTAGCAAGAGCAATGTGATAAGTATTTGTTCCACCAACGAATAATTTTTAATATCATTAGTCATAAGGGTTTTATAGA